>NC_134402.1:74478735-75078735 GCF_038048845.1 Mixophyes fleayi
TTATGTCCAGGATAACGTGGGATGTAGCATGATATGTACGTATGTACAATGACTGTGATATTCATATCTGCAAACATAGAGCAATTAAAGAAAAACTGTCTAAGCCAGTGGTTTCCCAAACTTTTGCAGTTCACGGCACCCTTAGAGTCTCCGAATTTTTTTCAAGGCACCCCTCCAAAATAATTACTGAGCAGTCCTGTTTTAGAAGTAGTTGGGTCAAAAAATTGTAATAAGTATTTAGGTTACGACAAAAATACTTATTTAGTTGTATGCAAAAATGCCCCTCTGCATCCAGAGACACTGCCTCCTCTGCATCCAGGCACTCTGCCCCCTCTGCATTCAGGCACCCTGCCCCCTCTGCATCCAGGCACCCTGCCCCCTCTGTCACGCTGTCCCCCCTCCTCTGCCCTCTCTCACGCTGCCCCCTCTGCCCCTCTCTCACGCTGTCCCCCTCCTCTGCCCTCTGTCACGCTGTCCCCCTCCTCTGTCCTCTGTCACCTCCTTTGCCCTCTGCCACGCTGTCCCCCTCCTCTACCCCCAGGCACGCTGCCCCCTCTGCAGCCCTCTGTCACGCTGCCCCATCTGCAGCCCTCTGTCACGCTGCCCCCCTCTGCTGCCCGCTGTCACACTGTCCCCCTCCGCTGCACCTGTCCCCCTCCACTGCCACCTGTCCCCCTCCGCTGCCACTTGTCCCCCTCCGCTGCCCGCTGTCCCCCTCCGCTGTCACACTGTCCCCCTCCGCTGTCACACTGTCCTACCCCGCTGCCCCTGTCCACCTCTGCTGCCCACTGTCCCCCTCTGCTGCCACACTGTCCCCTCCGCTGCCCACTGTCCTTCTCTGCTGCCTGCTGTCCCCCCCCGCTGTCACCTGTCCCCCTCCGCTGCCACCTGTCCCCCTCCGCTGTCACCTGTCCCCCTCCGCTGCCATACTGTCCCCCTCCGCTGCCACCTGTCCCCCTCCGCTGTCACCTGTCCTCCTCCGCTGCCATACTGTCCCCCTCCGCTGTCACCTGTCCCCCTCTGCTGCCATACTGTCCCCCTCCTCTGCCACACTGTCCCCCTCCGCTGCCACCTGTCCCCCTCTGGTGCCACACTGTCCCCCTCCGCTGTCACACTGTCCCCCTCCGCTGCCACACTGTCCCCCTCCGCTGCCACCTGTCACCCTGTCCCCCTCCGCTGTCCACTGTCCCCCTGCACTTCCACACTGTCCCCCTGCGCTTCCACACTGTCCCCCTCCGCTGTCACCCTGTCCCCCTCCACTGCCACACTGTCCCCCTCCCGCTGCCACACTGTCCCCCTCCGCTGCCACCTGTCACCCTGTCCCCCTCCGCTGTCCCCCTGCGCTTCCACACTGTCCCCCTCCGCTGTCCCCCTGTCCCCCTCCGCTGCCACACTGTCCCCCTCCGCTGCCACACTGTCCCCCTCCGGTGCCACCATCCTTTTTCACTCTGCCCCACGCCAGACATAAAAAAAAGAGAAGACAGAAACTTACCAATCAGCGCGGCGCCGGGACCCAGCAGCCTCCTCTCTCCCGCAGCTGTCACTGAATATCGACGTCAGTGACAGCTGCTGCGGGAGAGAGGAGGCTGCTGGGTGACAGCGCCGCGGCACCCCTGGGAGCCGCGGCGCACACTTTGGGAACCGCCGGTCTAAGCTATGTGTATGAGGATAGAGGAGATGTGAACTGTGCTTCACAACTTAAGATATGTAAACTGTCTTACTAACACCTGGAGACATGTTAAGAGTTTGTGCATGAGGAGTTAACGGTCAAATATATGTGGTTCAGCTATATTCTTGGTAATTATTTAAGAAATGTGCTAGGGTCTGAAGGCGTTATGAATAAGAGTTTATATTTATAGAGATGGTCTGGCACCCAAATCATTGAGCTTGTCGGTATTTTCTTGTCGGTCATATTTACGTTGGTATTTCTGCTGTCGGAAATATGACTACCACTGGTCTTTATAGTGGAGGATTTTTACAATAAAGGAGCATGGTGCAGTGCTCAGTGGCGGTCTAAGAGTAGGAATTTGATGAGCTCTTGCAATTGCAATTGATCAGTGAATTCAACTATAAAATATTATTGTATCAGCTAATTCTCCAGAAGGTGGGGATGTCTGAGGGGTATTTGGTGCACTGGGGGGGGGGGGGGGGGGGGGGGGGTTGTAGCATGCGTAGTATCCAACAGGCCTGTAGGAGTTAACGAGGAGGGGAAGCCCTGCCTGTTTCATTTGCTCTGGGCCCAACAATGATGACAGCCTGATGATGATATTGTGGTGACTAATACATGGATACATACAGTACTGCTTTTGGGGTGAGCCTCCTGAAGATCACCCTTAGCCTGCTCTTAGTACTTAAATATATTTCTTATTTTGGCTTGAATATCAAATTTTTAGTACAAGATTCAATGCAATATATTTTTATCATTAAACTTAATTAATTTTGACTCTGTGAATATGATTGTAATTTTATTATTTTTGAAAATATTTCTGTTACTCTGTATTTGTGAATAAGACTTAATATTAATGGTAAACCTGACAGTCACAGATGCTACACTAATAGCAAAATATATTCACAACACGTTATGCATGATGTACAGTAATAGACAAAGAGTTGTAAGATTTGTAATATCGTGTACTGCTCACTGATAATGAGCATGTATTTTCACAGAAAAACACTAGGTGGTATAACATGCTAACAAACGGCATTATAGATATACACTTAGTAAAGAGAAGAAAATATAAACCTAAATACATATATTTTTACCATTAGGAATGTCAGCACATTTATGCTTATTTGTGCAAGAAAGTTTCAAATCAAATAGCAAGATTTATAAAATTCTTTGAAACTGCACAAATTACATATTTTTTATTATATAAATTAACACTTAAAAATGAGTATATCCCATTTCAGTATTAACATTTTATGCAAAATTATTTTTTTTTTAACTGTTTATTTCTATGGAAAGTGTACCATACAGAATTAGATCACACTGATAAGCTGAGCCACCAGTACCGTTCCATATATCAACAAATCTAAGCATGTGGATAAAATGAAATATACAGTAGAAAAATGTAAACATTAGGAACAGTGTCGGCCCTTACATACTGACCTTAGAAATACTGTGTGGATAAGTACAGTGCATTTTCTGTAACAGATTTTGAGAGATATTATGGTAAAAGTGTCAGTTCAATATGGGAGTACACCCCAGTAGAGAGTGCAACCACGAAGTGGGAAAAAAGTAGCTTTGGCCATACCCCATAGAACCAGACGACCATGCAACTATTGCTGTGTAAAATGTGTGTAATTCATTGTTGTCTCACTGATAGCTGTTTATACCCCCTGTGAGTAGATCAGAGCTTGTTTTAAGGTTGACTCTGGAAATTCACTATATGAGATCCAATATTTCAGTCATAGGCAAACCGAGGGGAAAGGGGGGGTTCTAGTGCCTGGAAAACCCCCCTCCAAGCCAGGGGCACTGTATAATTGAGGTGGCTGGACCCTTCCCCCCAGGGGCGGATCTAGAAAGTATCCTACCCAGGGCGATTTAGGGGGGGCGATTTAGGCCCCGCCCCCTTTTTGACTTCAAGGCTGCCGGCGCTGCACAATATGTGCAGGTCCGCTCGGCTGTGACAATGTGCTGCCCGGCTGCTCTGATTGTGTTTTAAACACAATCAGAGCAGCCGGGCAGCACACTGTCACTGCAGAGCGGACCTGCACATATTGTGCAGCCGCCGGCAGCAAGCCCCTGCTAGGGGGGCTTCCCCCAGGTCCATCCACTTTGTAGCTTGTGTGCAGATCGTTTCTGTCTGCGCTGTTCACAGCCGTCTCCCCCCTCCTGTGTGTCCGCACCCTCTCTCCCACTGCCTGCATGTCTCGTGTGTGCAGCAGGAGGACACAATACACAGCACTAGATGAAAGGGGCAAGTGTGTGAGTGTGTGTGTGTGTGTGTGGGGGGGGGTTCTCATGTGCTTTTAATGTAAGGGGGGGATTTTATGTATAAGTACAATAATTCCTTTGTGAACATAGGCTTGGAGGGACTTTTAATAAAAGTGTGGGAGGAAGGGGGAAAAGGGATTTTAATGTAAGTGTAGTGGGGGTATTTTATGTGATGTGGTTGGGGTGAGAAATATTAATTTCATAGTAGGTTGAGAGTGGGAGCTTTTAATTTATTGGTGGGGTGAAGGTTGGGGATATTTAATTTAATAGTGGGGATATGGTGGACCTTTTAAGGGTGGGATAATGGGAATATTTATTTAATGCTGGGGTGGTTTGGGTGCTATTAATTCAATGTGTTTGTGGAGGATTGTTATTTCTTAAAATTGAATGCTAATTATTTAATGTTTGGGATGAAATAGGTTTATTTATTTAATGTAAATACTATTAATTTAATGTTGGGGTTGTTTTGGGGGAAATTGATAATTTTATTAAAGGTGAATGACATTAATTTACTGTTTGAGTTGGTTGCTGGGAGCCTAATTATTAAACATGGGTGCTTTTGGTTTAATATCGGGCTGATTTGGGGGAGGAAGGCCAACTGTGTTCACTCATTGCTGGGATTACTATATTAGGTACTTGTCCTCTTCCAAACAGGAACCCAACATTCCAGGATCCAGACAAGCAGCAACTGAGCTTAGGGACACAAGCAGCAGCAACAAGTAGAGACAGCAACAAGAACAGGTAGGAGAGAGCAGGACAGTCTGCCAACTGTGCTGACACACTCAGTTACAAATTTGTCTGAATTTGTAGGGACAGTTGGGAGGTATGTCCCGCTTCACATGGCTCTTCTCGAAAAGGGAGAGCTGCGTGCACCTAACAGTAGTGCACGCAGCTTTGCCAGTGTATATGATGGGGATAGGAAGAGTTGGAGAACAGCCGAGCACTGTTTAAAATTATAGCTACGCCCCCATGCTTGCTGGTCACGCCCACTGTCGGCGTGGCGTGGAAACCCCTCTCTACAAATCTAGCATTTGCCCAGGTCAATGTATGTGTGATAGTCTGATACAACTATAAAATTCTGTTGGCAGGTTGTGAAAAGAATTTAAGTTTCCATTTTGGAAAAGTTGGCCACAGTTTCTGCATCCATTAGCCTCTCAAAGTTTTCAAACAATGTTCTGTAGCGAAGGTATGAGTGTGCCCCACTAAGAGAATTAACTTGTTATTTTAGAGCACAAGACTACCTCAACCACCATGCAACAATTCCAACCGTTAGACTGTGTAGCAGCAATAGGACTCTAAAATAATTCTGATAGTGGCAGTGAATGCACAGCTATACTTTCAATTTCCACCAATGTTTTTCCTGTATGTATTGCCTCCCAGTGTATCATTTGACATTTAATCAAGAATGTTATCTTATAATGGTGTATGGTGTATATTGTTAGGTTAAGCCAAACCACCTTATTAATGTTGCAAAGCTGGTTCGATAAACTACAAATTTTCACCCATCATTTTACATAACCAGGTACACCTCCTAAGGGTGCTAACACTCCAACCCCCCCCCCCCCCCCACCCTCTAAGCCCTGGGTAGAAGCTTTTCTATTGAAACAACAGGCTCTGACATTCTCACACTGGATTCCCTGTCGGTCAAATCAAAGCACCAGATATAATACCTAAAGAGGGTACTGATTGTTTCTTATGCCAATTAGACACATAAGGGGAGATTCAATTCAGCGCGATGCATCTCTGGAAAGTCCATGTAGTAAATTATAAATCAATATCTTTTATTGAATGTTGATGTGCCCCTAGTAACTCAGCAATTGACTGATCACTTTAACCTGTGGCATATTTGACCATTGGCTTTGATGACTGTTCAGCTCATTTAGTATAGCACACCCAGGTACTCAAGAAAACACTGCCTTATATTGCTCATCATTTCATATAGTGTCTTGTTCTGTTGTGATAGAGATTAAATGATCCCATAATAGTACCAGATACAATATTTGACTAGCGCTGTGGTTACTGTAGTATAAAAAGTATTATTGTTTGTCCATAAGATGCCTATGTCATATAGCATCATGCTACTTTACAGCCTGACAGGGCTTCATGCAGAAAAGCTACATACTTATCACTTTGCATAAGTACATTGCAAACAAAACACCCGCTTGACAGCATAAGTGTCAAGGCTTTTAAGATATTAAAGTTAGTAATTGATTTATTGAATCTTAGATTGATTCTTATATATCCAGATCAATATAAGAGATGGAAATTAATTGATTAAGAATAATGATGCACATTTTCGTTCTTCTCTGAGACTGAAGTACATTGGGAGGCCTCCGGGGCACGGGGCCACAAGTGGCACTCACACTGGGTGACTAAAAGCAATGGGATCCATCACTCTTCAGTTATTTCGTCTAATCCATTATGTATTTAGCCACAATTTACTTATCTTTCTTCATTTATTTTCCAAATATGCTACATGGCTCATTTAGGACCATACAAAAGTGAAATACACATGAATATGTGGGATTAATTAAATGAGCTGGCGTTGGTAAAAACAGTTTTTTTTTAGGAAGGAGTTCCCAGTTTACAATGCGGGTGAACAGCATTTATCTCCTCTCAGAAGGACCTGATATTGCTGCATACTCAGAGCTGCGGGAAACTAGGCATTATCCAATATATTTAACGGGGCGCTTTTTGCACTTTCGAGTTACACTTTGACGAAAACCGCATTTATTGACCTTCAAACACAAAAATGGCGCATGTTATAAAGAAAAAACATGAAAGTTGAAATTAATGAAGGCAAATACAAATGTTGGTGCATTCCTCTTTACGTGAGCGACCGCAAAGACTAAGAATCATATGTATACTGTGAAAAAGATAAGCAATTTAGCGCACTTGTGTAAAAAGCAAGGTCCACATTATTTGCAGTATTAAAATAAGGCTTTATGGCATTATTCATTGGCATTGTCTATTTACATCAGTAAAGGATCAAGGCATGCATATATTTTATTCCTGCGGAAATTTGGAAATATTATTTAAAGTTTGTCGTTGTCCTTTCATCTCAGAAAGAAATGATTACATATGTGTTGTGCTTGCTGACTTCTGTGGCCCAATACAAGCAAGGAAGACTCAGGTAAACCATTGATTTTACAATTTAATGTATAGATTAACTAGTCATTGTCAGCTGCAGTGTCAGCAAGATTGAGTGGGGAATAAATGTTGTATTGATCTGCAAACAGCAATAGCTTCCTTGAAGTACCGTAAAAAACCTTAAATGGTAAAAGAAAACATTTTTATAATGTTCAACTGAAATATAATAGGAGTAAACTCCATATGTTGGCTTCTGTATTTGTAGAGATTTTAGGAATACTTTACACTGCACAATGTACTGTAACATTACTAAATGCAGGGTTTGCATCATTAATTCAAAAAGATCTTTTTCACTCAGCTGAAAGGAGAAGTAACAGAGACAAAAGTCATGATAAATGTTATGCAATGTTTCCATTAATGCAGATGGCATCCTGTAATAAAATAGAAATGTGGTTACTGGTTAAATCACAGTATGTGCCAGATATAACCGCATGGAGCAATAGATTATAATAAAGAGCCAAGCAGTTTGCCCCAAGACACTCAATTTATAATTATTATATTGGTACAACCATAGGAAATTACTATCGCTGTTTCAAGAATGGCATAAAATGTAGCAACCCAAGTTCCTGTAAGTAGTTATCTGCAGGAATCCTAGACTCTAGTTCAGATTAAAATTACAAAAAAAATAGTAAAGTGGACTCTGCATGTGAAATATTACAAAAAGAGGTAGAATGCGTGGGTTGAATGCGTGGGATGAGTGCGTGGGCTGTGTGAAGGCTAAATTGGTTGAAAGTGTGTTAGTTAGAAAAAGCACTCTTGACATTTAGTTGGAAGCTAAGATGAGTCAGGGAAAGCTTCACAGAAAAACTCAGATTTCAGTAAATGATTAAGGATTGAGAAGCTAGAGAAAAGTCTGATCATAGAGAAATACTATATATACATGTTAGATAAGCAAATAGTGGCAATGGCATAGCAACAGGAATCATAGTGTTATGGCACCCAGTGCTGCATAAACTTGTAGAACTATAGCAGAAGAGGTCTTCACCTATAGCAGCTGCCTTTCCCATACAGACTGGTTATGATCACAGGTACTCGGATGCCCCCAGGACTTACACTCAGTGTAATACAAGTTTATGTTCACATTGCAGCGCACAGGTACAGGAGGTAATACACGGAGTAGGGACCAGCCAGAGATCTGCGGAGTGGACCGAGCACCGGTGGAGACCTAGGTGCTAGCTGGGTCAGGGCCACAGGCAAAGGTTTGGAGTCCGGGTAGAGGCAGAAGATCAGTGTCACAGGCAAAGATTCAAAGTCCAGGAACAGGCAGAGGTCATAGACAGAAAAAGCAATCTAGGGTTAAACACCAACACAGCACAGGAGCAGGCAGCAGTACTGAGACAGAACTCTATAACCAGCAGTGAGGCTCAGTCCTCACTGCCTTACATAGTACTAAGAGTCAATCAGAGCAAGGCCCTGCCAGTGCTCCCAGAGCTAGCATATTTACTGGCCCTGCGGCCAATGCCCAGCAGGGTATAAACTAATCACCCATTTTTTGGCTGAGCCTTACCAGCCCTGCATGTATGTGCCCGGCTGTTAGACAGCTGGCCGGGCGCGGCGGCAGGGAGCCTGAAGCGCTCCGTTTGTTGCCTAGGCAACCGGGACGAGGGAAGTGACGCCCCAGTCGTCATGGAGACGGCTGGAATGCCACCAAGAGGAGCAGACAGGAAGTCGCGGCGGTACCTGTGGCCGCCGTGGCTGCTGACACATAGTAGTTTCAACTAGGTTTAGGCCCCAGAGAAAGAGGCCAGACTGTGACTCCATATTAAGCATTCTGAATTCCTGTGACAGCAAAGGTGTTAGACATTTTCAGGAACATTTTCTGGCACACACAACACCGCCTGTACTCAGGCCCCTCTCTCCTAATCTGACTGCTGTCAGGTTGGGGATTGGGACTCAGTATGCAGAATTCCAGAGATGCACTGTCCTTACCATTTGCCCAAAACCTTGATGTGTCTGTGTGTAAGTTCTGGGCCCATTCAGGACTATGAGCTTCTTTCTGACCATTGGGTTGCTCCATGCTCTACATGGGTCCAGAAACTTCACACAGATACATGGAGGTTTCAAGCGAAAGTGGAAGCACCATCACTTAGGAGACGGTAAATGGGAATATGAAAATATGTCTGTACAAAAGGATATCCCTGTTCAAATGGGGGTGTCTATAAAAAAGGGTAGTCTGTGCCATGGGTGTATCTTTATGTAAAAGTGGGCATCTGTATGCAAAAGTTGGTATATCTTTCCAATCTGTACCTGGAAACTTACCTCCCCCTCCCAGCTCACTGTGCATTTGTATCAAACACTTCTCAATCCTTTCTCTCTATTTAAAATGTTCAGCTTGGGTAGGCATGGCTTGGAAGCTGAACGAGATGGGCGTACTCACTGAGAGCTCCTGAGTTTTCCTCCACAAATTCATATAAGTCAGGAATCCCCCATCCCTAAGTGCACCCTTATATCTCATTATCGACTCAGCCTATATACGTTTTATCAGTCCTGACCTGTCTTTCAACTGATGGAACGCCACGTACTCCATGAAGCGACACCAACTGGGCCTTGCGCAAATTATCTGCCCCTCAAACCTGAGCAACAACACAATTAAGCCTTACCCGCCTCTCCTGCTCAGCGAGCCAATATCTTGTAGCGGTGGAGACAGCTATTGATAGCAGGCAGGGATCACAACTACGCATGGAGGTCATCTGGCAGGAAGCCCGTCCTGCTCCTTCTAGTTAAGGAGATCAGGTTCACTCCCCGACAACGATCATTTCACCCAAGGGCACCCTAACTGCTGACAGCAGTGGGCTTTTCTAAACTTGGAGAGCAGAACTTCATAAGGTACTCACATAAAAGTCTATTTTGGCTCAGTGAACCCTCATTCATACGGTCTTTAACTTAAAGACCTCACCAGTGCTCTTTGCTTGTAGCCCTCCACATGGATGATTATCACTGTATGAGACATCTTTAGTGCTGGGAACTCTTACTAGAGCCTGATCTGACTAATAACATCTGAAACTTACTTTATTGGATCAGAGACTACAGGATCCTGCTTTTGTTTGTCCTCTTTATTAGTGACGATAACACTTGTGCTTGGCTGATATTAACTGTGTCTCTGTAACTTTATTATCAGTTCAACACTGATCCCATCTACTGGTGAATGGTTAGAAAACTGACTCCATTCCCAAGATTGCACATGCATGGAAATAGCTAGGAGTTCCTAGGTTCAGTGACCCCTTTATGGACACAGTTGCCCTCCAGGTTTAGCCTATAGATATGTTGGGTAAGAAGTGCAGCCGTATTGCCCCCATACTACTTAGAACCTAGCCACTCCTCTACAACCACTATCATGAGGTCTCAATAATGCCTCGGGGGGACACGAGACAGCTAACTTACCTGATTATGCAATATCTCTACTACTGAAACCTTTGAAGTAAACTACGCGACATGAGACACTTCCTCATGGTAACAGATTCTCCAGCTTCAACTCCAACTTGGATATGGCTTCTACATCAACATTTGTGCCACATTTGGTTGAGCAACCCATGGGCGCAGCTCATCCTGGCAATCCTGCGGACACAATTACCAACTAAACAGGACTTTTACGCAGGAAAGAAGAATCCACGATTGGGTCAATGCTAAATTCACCACGGTACAATTCAACATCACACATGTAGCCAACAGAATCGCGGCATTTGAAGAGACTGATGAGAGAATGGAGAATTACCAATCGAAACTACAGGAGGAAGTCCGCCATCAGGCAAAGTAGAATGCAAAGTCACTTAGATGATCTTGATAACCGTGGCTGGAGAAATACTCTAAGAATCACTGGCATACCTGAAGATGTCCAAACTGCAGACATTATTGATGCTCTTACAATAATCTTTAATGAAGTGTTAGGAGATGACACAGACAAGCAAATCTTGTTTGATAGCGTACATAGAGCTCTCAAGCAAAGGAGAACTCGATCTGATGCCCCAAGGTATTATTATTATTATTATTATTATTATTATTATTACCATTTAATAATAATAACCACTAATTCCGCAGCGCTGTACAGAGAACTCACTCACATCAGTCCCTGCGCCATTGGGGCTTACAGTTTAAATTCCCTAACACACAGACAGACAGACAGACACACACACACACAGACAGAGACAGACAGACAGACACACAGACAGACACACAGACAGACACACAGACTAGGGTCAATTTGTTAGCTGCAGTCAATTTGTTGGTTTATTTTCAAACCATATCAAACCACCCCCCAGCCCCCTCTGCTTACCCCCCAGCCACTTATAGCCACCGTCCAGCCCCTCTGTCTACCACCCAGCCCCCCCTGCTTACCCTCAGCCACATCTAACTCCCCCACAGTCCTTGTTGCCTCCTCCCAGCCACCTTTGCCTACCCATCATTTCAGGAGGGCTGGGGTTGGCCTCTTCCACCCATGGAGCTCCACTCCTAAGGGCGATGTTATGGAACACCACACACAGAGCAGTAATGTTGCATAATGTCCTTGGTGCATACATAACAGCACCACCAGACCAGTCAAGGCATCTAAACCTTGCCTTCAACGGGCCAAATGTCCTCTCAATAACCAATCTGGTGGCCGTATGCCCCCTCTGCCTATCCACCAGCCACATCTTTCTCCAAAGTCCCCTCTGTCTACCCCCCCTCAGTCACCTGCCATCTCTGTCCACCCCCAGCACCCTCTGATAACCCCCCAGCCACATCTTTCTCCCAAGCCCCCTCTGCACACCATCAGCCACTTCGGCACACCCCCAGGCCACTTCCGCACACCCTCCAGCCACTTCTGCACACCCCCTAGCCACTTCTGCATACACCCAGCCAGTTCGGAACACCCTCCAGCCTCTACATTGTCTCTCACACTGTCACTTTCTGCTGCCTCAATGACCTCTGCTTCTTCTACACTGTTCCACATCACGGGTAACCAGAAGTCAGGTCCAAAAACCTACAACCACACACCAAGGGCCATTCGGCATTGAAAATTAATACTTTGTTTGTGGATTTGTTTTTGGATCACATGTGGTTTTTGATGCTTAATTAATACACTTGTTTGAGAATGTACAAAACCAGGTCACTGTTTTTTGATCTAATAGACTTTAAAAGTGACATTTATATAAGAGTATAACAATTACTTACATTAAAAGTAGGTGAAAAGCACATAATGTTTATAGCGGAATGCCTCCAATGTTTCAGGAGGTCTGGGGTCAGCGTCTTTCACCTCCTCGTCAACAACCTTGGCCTCTTCCACCCATGGAGCCCCACTTCTAAGGGCGATGTTCTGGAACACACACACAGAGCAATGATTTTGCATACTGTCCTTGGCACATACATAACAGCACCATCAGACCGGTCAAGGCATCTACTCATTGCCTTCAACAGGCCAAATGTCCTCTCAACATCCGATCTAGTGGCCATATGCGCTGAGTTGTATGCAACTTCCTGCCCTGTGTATGGGTTCAAAATAAGAATAAGGAGCCAAGAGTGGAACAAGAATGCATTATCTCCTATGAAGGGTGCCAAGAAAGACAAAGAGAAAGAAATTAGTCATCACTTACAAAACATACCAAAAATACTTATGGAATATGCTAACATGATATGGTGGGACTGTTATTGACTAAGATCAGAAATTTGCATCTAGGTGCCTAATTATTTACAGCAAGCAAAGCATCCAAAAATTGCTAATTTGCACCGAGTATTAACCATGTGGCAATGAAGAGGTAGCTAACATTAAATTATGTGTACATATTTCAGTTTGGGTTTGGTCATGCACAAGATCAAAATGTAACATTATTTCTGCCACTTTCTAGGAAAACCACAAAAAAGTACACCATTTGCATTGTAACATGCACAATACTACAGAGTGTTCAGATTTTGCAACAGAGGACAACCCACCATTTCTGACTAAAATGTATAGGAAGGTCAGAAAGACAACAAAAGATTAATGATACATAATGATTAAATTACAAAATGACCTAATAGCCATGCGTCACCAAATGGTCTTGCACCCCTTTGCTTCAGTTGTAATCTGCACCATGTCCCTGATTGTCTCAAGGAAAAGGAGTCTTTCGTACTCCCCCCCCCCCCCCATACAGCTACCAGGTCACGAATCTGGAGAGACGCATATAGCCTGGATATTTGGATATTTATCAAGTAGAAATGCTTCCGATTCTTATAAATTGAAGTATTCCCACCCAACGGAACCAGGGCTAGGTCCGGGACATCCCAGCCGCGACTCCCACTGTGGTCTGGAAGGACCCAGTGTTGCAAAAGTGCAATGCCGCCAATAGTTTGGTCAATAATGGCATTGCTGTCGGGATGTTGCGAATTGACTCTAGGTCACTCTGCACAATGCGCAGGGTTGTGCAGAGTGACCTAGAGTCAATTCGCAACATCCGCCTCATGAGGACATGAGGCGGGAGCCGATAGTGACGGACCACCTCAGCATCTGACATCCCAAAGAGGCTGACACGTGGCCTGAAAACATACTCCCAGGGCTGGCACCGGTGGACCAGTTGCTGGTTTCGGAAGGGTTGAAGCCTGTTGCCCTCCTCTTCCAGCACCTCCTCCATGTCCATGAGTGCTTATATGTGAGAAAGATGGATGAAGGGTGCAGAAATTATCACAATTTGGTTCAGTGGCTGATCTTTAAAAATTCAGTAATATATAAGAGTTACTATATTTAGATATGGTTATATTAGTTCTTTCTAGGGTGACACTACCTGCCTTAGTTATCATTTTTGAAAATCAGGAGCACCCTCAATCTCACCCTTTCCGCTCTCCTCTTCCATTTTCCTTGTTATCTCCCTCAAGTCTTTCTTCATTTATTTTTTGGCTATTGTTTTTTATATAGTAACTAGCCGAAGTACCCTGCGTTGCCTGGGTTTAAATCTTCAAGCTATTATGTTATCAATAAGTTGGATGTAACTGTCAGCATTTTAAAAGTAATTAACAGCTTAGTAGCTCTTCCAACACACCCGTGAGGAGGCTGCCCAGTGTCATTTTTGTTTATATATTAAATGTCATCCAAATCTATCCAGTGGAAGGGCCAGAACAGGCTCCGTGGGTTAAAGTTCTGCCCAGCATACACAAACTGAAGGTACGACTGGGATCTCAACCCCCTAGTATGTCTTCTAGGATCCAATGTTACCAGTCTGTGAAGTTTTCGTCCTAATCCATCCAGTGGAAGGACAGACAAACAAATGAAACAAACAGACATACCAATGAATTTAATATATAAAATGCCATCCAAATCCATCCAGTGGAAGGCCCAGGACAGGCTCACCGGGTCAAAGTTCTGCCCAGCCTACACCAACAGGAGGTCCGGCCGGGACCCTAATCCCCCCTAAAACCTGGTGAGGATCCAACTGGACCAGTTTGAGTTGGTTTCATCCAAATTGGTGCAGGGGTGTCAAAGATATTCACCAACAAACAAAGAAACTTCTTCTTTTATATATATATATATATATATATATATATATATATCTGAAACGGCAGCAAGACCACCGCCGCTGAACGAGGCTGGGATGGAAGTACTATACGTTTGACCTGCAAAGATTCAAAGTCCAGGAACAGGCAGAGGTCATAGACAGAAAAAGCAATCTAGGGTTAAACACCAACACAGCACAGGAGCAGGCAGCAGTACTGAGACAGATCTCTATAACCGGCAGTGAGGCTCAGTCCTCACTGCCTTACATAGTACTAAGAGTCAATCAGAGCAAGGCCCTGCCAGTGCTCCCAGAGCTAGCATATTTACTGGCCCTGCGGCCAATGCCCAGCAGGGTATAAACTAATCACCCATTTTTTGGCTGAGCCTTACCAGCCCTGCATGTATGTGCCCGGCTGTTAGACAGCTGGCCGGGCGCGGCGGCAGGGAGCCTGAAGCGCTCCGTTTGTTGCCTAGGCAACCGGGACGAGGGAAGTGACGCCCCAGTCGTCATGGAGACGGCTGGAATGCCACCAAGAGGAGCAGACAGGAAGTCGCGGCGGTACCCGTGGCCGCCGTGGCTGCTGACACATAGTAGTTTCAACTAGGTTTAGGCCCCAGAGAAAGAGGCCAGACTGTGACTCCATATTAAGCATTCTGAATTCCTGTGACAGCAAAGGTGTTAGACATTTTCAGGAACATTTTCTGGGACACACAACACCGCCTGTACTCAGGCCCCTCTCTCCTAATCTGACTGCTGTCAGGTTGGGGATTGGGACTCAGTATGTAGAATTCCAGAGATGCACTGTCCTTACCATTTGCCCAAAACCTTGATGTGTCTGTGTGTAAGTTCTGGGCCCATTCAGGACTATGAGCTTCTTTCTGACCATAGGGTTGCTCCATGCTCTACATGGGTCCAGAAACTTCACACAGATACATGGAGGTTTCAAGCGAAAGTGGAAGCACCATCACTTAGGAGACGGTAAATGGGAATATGAAAATATGTCTGTACAAAAGGATATCCCTGTTCAAATGGGGGTGTCTATAAAAAAGGGTAGTCTGTGCCATGGGTGTATCTTTATGTAAAAGTGGGCATCTGTATGCAAAAGTTGGTATATATTTCCAATCTGTACCTGGAAACTTACCTCCCCCTCCCAGCTCACTGTGCATTTGTATCAAACACTTCTCAATCCTTTCTCTCTATTTAAAATGTTCAGCTTGGGTAGGCATGGCTTGGAAGCTGAACGAGATGGGCGTACTCACTGAGAGCTCCTGAGTTTTCCTCCACAAATTCATATAAGTCAGGAATCCCCCATCCCTAAGTGCACCCTTATATCTCATTATCGACTCAGCCTATATACGTTTTATCAGTCCTGACCTGTCTTTCAACTGATGGAACGCCACGTACTCCATGAAGCGACACCAACTGGGCCTTGCGCAAATTATCTGCCCCTCAAACCTGAGCAACAACACAATTAAGCCTTACCCGCCTCTCCTGCTCAGCGAGCCAATGTCTTGTAGCGGTGGAGACAGCTATTGATAGCAGGCAGGGATCACAACTACGCATGGAGGTCATCTGGCAGGAAGCCCGTCCTGCTCCTTCTAGTTAAGGAGATCAGGTTCACTCCCCGACAACGATCATTTCACCCAAGGGCACCCTAACTGCTGACAGCAGTGGGCTTTCCTAAACTTGGAGAGCAGAACTTCATAAGGTACTCACATAAAAGTCTATTTTTACTCAGTGAACCCTCATTCATACGGTCTTTAACTTAAAGACCTCACCAGTGCTCTTTGCTTGTAGCCCTCCACATGGATGATTATCACTGTATGAGACATCATTAGTGCTGGGAACTCTTACTAGAGCCTGATCTGACTAATAACATCTGAAACTTACTTTATTGGATCAGAGACTACAGGATCCTGCTTTTGTTTGTCCTCTTTATTAGTGACGATAACACTTGTGCTTGGCTGATATTAACTGTGTCTCTGTAACTTTATTATCAGTTCAACACTGATCCCATCTACTGGTGAATGGTTAGAAAACTGACTCCATTCCCAAGATTGCACATGCATGGAAATAGCTAGGAGTTCCTACGTTCAGTGACCCCTTTATGGACACATTTGCCCTCCAGGTTTAGCCTATAGATATGTTGGGTAAGAAGTGCAGCCGTATTGCCCCCATACTACTTAGAACCTAGCCACTCCTCTACAACCACTATCATGAGGTCTCAATAATGCCTCGGGGGGACACGAGACAGCTAACTTACCTGATTATGCAATATCTCTACTACTGAAACCTTTGAAGTAAACTACGCGACATGAGACACTTCCTCATGGTAACAGATTCTCCAGCTTCAACTCCAACTTGGATATGGCTTCTACATCAACATTTGTGCCACATTTGGTTGAGCAACCCATGGGCGCAGCTCATCCTGGCAATCCTGCGGACACAATTACCAACTAAACAGGACTTTTACGCAGGAAAGAAGAATCCACGATTGGGTCAATGCTAAATTCACCACGGTACAATTCAACATCACACATGTAGCCAACAGAATCGCGGCATTTGAAGAGACTGATGAGAGAATGGAGAATTACCAATCGAAACTACAGGAGGAAGTCCGCCATCAGGCAAAGTAGAATGCAAAGTCACTTAGATGATCTTGATAACCGTGGCTGGAGAAATACTCTAAGAATCACTGGCATACCTGAAGATGTCCAAACTGCAGACATTATTGATGCTCTTACAATAATCTTTAATGAAGTGTTAGGAGATGACACAGACAAGCAAATCTTGTTTGATAGCGTACATAGAGCTCTCAAGCAAAGGAGAACTCGATCTGATGCCCCAAGGTATTATTATTATTATTATTATTATTACCATTTAATAATAATAACCACTAATTCCGCAGCGCTGTACAGAGAACTCACTCACATCAGTCCCTGCGCCATTGGGGCTTACAGTTTAAATTCCCTAACACACAGACAGACAGACAGACACACACACACACAGACAGAGACAGACAGACAGACACACAGACTAGGGTCAATTTGTTAGCTGCAGTCAATTTGTTGGTTTATTTTCAAACCATATCAAACCACCCCCCAGCCCCCTCTGCTTACCCCCCAGCCACTTATAGCCACCGTCCAGCCCCTCTGTCTACCACCCAGCCCCCCCTGCTTACCCTCAGCCACATCTAACTCCCCCACAGTCCCTGTTGCCTCCTCCCAGCCACCTTTGCCTACCCATCATTTCAGGAGGGCTGGGGTTGGCCTCTTCCACCCATGGAGCTCCACTCCTAAGGGCGATGTTATGGAACACCACACACAGAGCAGTAATGTTGCATAATGTCCTTGGTGCATACATAACAGCACCACCAGACCAGTCAAGGCATCTAAACCTTGCCTTCAACGGGCCAAATGTCCTCTCAATAACCAATCTGGTGGCCGTATGCCCCCTCTGCCTATCCACCAGCCACATCTTTCTCCAAAGTCCCCTCTGTCTACCCCCCCTCAGTCACCTGCCATCTCTGTCCACCCCCAGCACCCTCTGATAACCCCCCAGCCACATCTTTCTCCCAAGCCCCCTCTGCACACCATCAGCCACTTCGGCACACCCCCAGGCCACTTCCGCACACCCTCCAGCCACTTCTGCACACCCCCTAGCCACTTCTGCATACACCCAGCCAGTTCGGAACACCCTCCAGCCTCTACATTGTCTCTCACACTGTCACTTTCTGCTGCCCCAATGACCTCTGCTTCTTCTACACTGTTCCACATCACGGGTAACCAGAAGTCAGGTCCAAAAACCTACAACCACACACCAAGGGCCATTCGGCATTGAAAATTAATACTTTGTTTGTGGATTTGTTTTTGGATCACATGTGGTTTTTGATGCTTAATTAATACACTTGTTTGAGAATGTACAAAACCAGGTCACTGTTTTTTGATCTAATAGACTTTAAAAGTGACATTTATATAAGAGTATAACAATTACTTACATTAAAAGTAGGTGAAAAGCACATAATGTTTATAGCGGAATGCCTCCAATGTTTCAGGAGGTCTGGGGTCAGCGTCTTTCACCTCCTCGTCAACAACCTTGGCCTCTTCCACCCATGGAGCCCCACTTCTAAGGGCGATGTTCTGGAACACACACACAGAGCAATGATTTTGCATACTGTCCTTGGCACATACATAACAGCACCATCAGACCGGTCAAGGCATCTACTCATTGCCTTCAACAGGCCAAATGTCCTCTCAACATCCGATCTAGTGGCCATATGCGCTGAGTTGTATGCAACTTCCTGCCCTGTGTATGGGTTCAAAATAAGAATGAGGAGCCAAGAGTGGAACAAGAATGCATTATCTCCTATGAAGGGTGCCAAGAAAGACAAAGAGAAAGAAATTAGTCATCACTTACAAAACATACCAAAAATACTTATGGAATATGCTAACATGATATGGTGGGACTGTTATTGACTAAGATCAGAAATTTGCATCTAGGTGCCTAATTATTTACAGCAGGCAAAGCATCCAAAAATTGCTAATTTGCACCGAGTATTAACCATGTGGCAATGAAGAGGTAGCTAACATTAAATTATGTGTACATATTTCAGTTTGGGTTTGGTCATGCACAAGATCAAAATGTAACATTATTTCTGCCACTTTCTAGGAAAACCACAAAAAAGTACACCATTTGCATTGTAACATGCACAATACTACAGAGTGTTCAGATTTTGCAACAGAGGACAACCCACCATTTCTGACTAAAATGTATAGGAAGGTCAGAAAGACAACAAAAGATTAATGATACATAATGATTAAATTACAAAATGACCTAATAGCCATGCGTCACCAAATGGTCTTGCACCCCTTTGCTTCAGTTGTAATCTGCACCATGTCCCTGATTGTCTCAAGGAAAAGGAGTCTTTCGTACTCCCCCCCCCCCCATACAGCTACCAGGTCACGAATCTGGAGAGACGCATATAGCCTGGATATTTGGATATTTATCAAGTAGAAATGCTTCCGATTCTTATAAATTGAAGTATTCCACCCAACGGAACCAGGGCTAGGTCCGGGACATCCCAGCCGCGACTCCCACTGTGGTCTGGAAGGACCCAGTGTTGCAAAAGTGCAATGCCGCCAATAGTTTGGTCAATAATGGCATTGCTGTCGGGATGTTGCGAATTGACTCTAGGTCACTCTGCACAATGCGCAGGGTTGTGCAGAGTGACCTAGAGTCAATTCGCAACATCCGCCTCATGAGGACATGAGGCGGGAGCCGATAGTGACGGACCACCTCAGCATCTGACATCCCAAAGAGGCTGACACGTGGCCTGAAAACATACTCCCAGGGCTGGCACCGGTGGACCAGTTGCTGGTTTCGGAAGGGTTGAAGCCTGTTGCCCTCCTCTTCCAGCACCTCCTCCATGTCCATGAGTGCTTATATGTGAGAAAGATGGATGAAGGGTGCAGAAATTATCACAATTTGGTTCAGTGGCTGATCTTTAAAAATTCAGTAATATATAAGAGTTACTATATTTAGATATGGTTATATTAGTTCTTTCTAGGGGGACACTACCTGCCTTAGTTATCATTTTTGAAAATCAGGAGCACCCTCAATCTCACCCTTTCCGCTCTCCTCTTCCATTTTCCTTGTTATCTCCCTCAAGTCTTTCTTCATTTATTTTTTGGCTATTGTTTTTTATATAGTAACTAGCCGAAGTACCCTGCGTTGCCTGGGTTTAAATCTTCAAGCTATTATGTTATCAATAAGTTGGATGTAACTGTCAGCATTTTAAAAGTAATTAACAGCTTAGTAGCTCTTCCAACACACCCGTGAGGAGGCTGCCCAGTGTCATTTTTGTTTATATATTAAATGTCATCCAAATCTATCCAGTGGAAGGGCCAGAACAGGCTCCGCGGGTTAAAGTTCTGCCCAGCATACACAAACTGAAGGTACGACTGGGATCTCAACCCCCTAGTATGTCTTCTAGGATCCAATGTTACCAGTCTGTGAAGTTTTCGTCCTAATCCATCCAGTGGAAGGACAGACAAACAAATGAAACAAACAGACATACCAATGAATTTAATATATAAAATGCCATCCAAATCCATCCAGTGGAAGGCCCAGGACAGGCTCACCGGGTCAAAGTTCTGCCCAGCCTACACCAACAGGAGGTCCGGCCGGGACCCTAATCCCCCCTAAAACCTGGTGAGGATCCAACTGGACCAGTTTGAGTTGGTTTCATCCAAATTGGTGCAGGGGTGTCAAAGATATTCACCAACAAACAAAGAAACTTCTTCTTATATATATATATATATATATATCTGAAACGGCAGCAAGACCACCGCCGCTGAACGAGGCTGGGATGGAAGTACTATACGTTTGACCTGCAAAGAGTTTTTCTATATGTTGCTGCTCTAAGGCTATCTGGTACGCAGATTATATTTTCCATATATAGATGTCTCACATGGGTGTCCCATCTATTTTTATCCATCTTCACTGTTGTTTTATGTGTTGATTCACGACAAGGAAGCCCAGTTATACTAGGTGATACATACACTCACATGAGGTGTTGTTTAAGTCCATGACAATACTACTCTATGTTGGCCTTTTTTTCTACATTGTCCTACCTGTTGGAAATTTGGAGGAATAGCCCTTGAGGAGGTTCCCCCATCTCTGAATTGACTACTGATTATAACCCAACGGTACGCAGCTTAATACATTTGTCTACATTATACATTTGATAATACACATTGAGGCGCCCTGACTGTTTTTTGTTGCAGTAATCATCCCTATCCGGACTAACCATCTGGTCGCAGGTTTTCGTGGCTGCCGCTCTTACTTGAGCCTACTATCCTCTCTAATTGGGACTTTGATATTGTATTCACGATTGTTATTTATATTTATATTGTGGCGTTTTACGCTGTGGTTAATAGCGCCATTTTATATAAATTTTTGGGTTATATATATATATATATATATATATATATATATATATATATATATATATATAATACTAAGTTTTGATTTATCTACTGTACCATGTTTTTGCCCGGTTGCATTTGATACTTATCGACTTTAAGAAAATCAGTTTACAGACAAAATTGTTCAGCATTATAGAAACAAACTTACATTATCTGGGAAACTCAATCAAGAGCTGGAATGATAAAGAGTAAAATAATGTCATAAATAAAAATGAAGATATGTAGTCCTTTTCCACAGATGAAAGTGTAAGTGTGCTAGTTGGCAGGGCACTTACCACTCACTCAGGGGTTCATCAGACTGCCTCAAATTATTCACATTCTTAGGCTCTGTGGATTAAAATGTGTAAAGGGCCTTTGTACATGTAGTTTGAAAAAGGCTGACAGTAGGACATCACAAGCGCATCAATACAGTCCAAAGCCGCTGCAATAAATGGGTACAAGACTATGTCTCGACAATATGTCAATTGAACACCCCCCAGCAGATACTTAGTAATTACAATAAAACTTGATAGGGTCCAATAGATGTCACACAAAAGGTCACCCGACTTGGTGATAGTCACTCTCATCCTTGTCCTTTGTAGCATGTTTTGATTCCACTGCATCAAGTTTTCATAAAAATAGCTAAGTGTCCCTTTATCTCTAGACAGGAATATTACACAGATTACAGGTACCCAGACTCTATTGATATGCTCAGACTCCATTGCTTCGCAGCCTTACTAACTCAACAGGTTGACTCGACAGTCTCAACCTCTGTCACAGTATGCCTGAAAATGCACTCAATGTCTTTGCAGTTCATGTATCACTTCTTCTCTGAGTAATTCTATGCCACCGCTGAGGCCCCAAGGCAGCTTCTGCTTGATAAAGTTTAAATTGGCACTCCAGAATGCCATGGTTGATGATCACAGCAGAGAGCTCCCTGCTGCTGATACGTCCAGTCTTATTTAAAAAAGGTCAGGAGAACTGTTTTAAGCATGGGGACCCTTATAGTGGTACCAATGGTACACATGAAAAGCATGCCCTGGTTACAGTACAGCCAAAATCAGTTTGAAAATAACATAACACTTGTCATTTCTAAGCAGGTCAGTATTATGGTGCTGTTTACAAATATCTTTCATAGTTCCTGTGAGAACTTAGTACAACATCATGTTCATTCTCATGAGTCTTGAAATGTAGGGCAGTCTTTCACATTCATTTCTGTGAAATATAAGAAAATAATGGCTTGGGATATGTAATAGTCAAGAAAATAGCTATACAAACTGTGTGACAGGGCGTATACCTCCAGTAAGACGAAGAAAATGACTGTTAATGGTCTGATAATTATTAACTATACAGACCCAATATCCACGGAGATGAGGAGGTGTAAAAATCAAGGCTTTTGGAGTGCCAACATCAATATCCCCATCAATATGCTCTCTCCACCACCTGAATCTGATTTATTTATCTTGTCCTGCAAAATGAAATCTTGTATTCTTTTGCTTTTAGGTGCAATGAGAGAGCAAGCATACTAAATACACAGAAAGATAACACAATTCAGCCTCCTCTTTAACATACAAGAAGATTTTCTTTCTGGTTTTGTCCACTTTAAAACATAGGGAAGTATAGTATGTAGGTGTGTTTCATCTTACTATGGTTACCAAAATGTTAAATTCATTGGCTTTTTTTTTTCTTTGGTTGTTTTTGAGTTTTGTATGTGGAGTTATTTCCACTTACACCTCTTGATTTATGTTCGGACGTATGTCCGTTTGCGTAGTGTATCTTGTGTGAAATACCTCTGTACATGCTCAGAACAGATGTTTTGACAGTGGACACAATTACATGCAATTCATGTCCAAATGCAATTCACACTTACGACTGCCTACAACTTGTAGGGCAGAATGAGTGGAAAGGGACGGACAGACATAGGCAATGTATAGTAAGGGCGTTCCAACACAGATGTGGCCGATTCATGTTTTGGGTTTCTCCTAAGTATGCTTGGCTCAAGCAGTATCATTTGCATCAGCTACAGGGCAGGTGAAAGTGCTGACTGTGATGACTGGCACAGCATAGTCTTTGTTTGGAAAAGTACATATATGCGCAGAACATGTGTCTGCAAGTAGTAAAAATGCATTGTATGTACTGTACGCATTAAGAACATCTTGATTTATGTATTTAAAGTAAAGCAAGGGACAATTATGAAAAAAAAAATTTTTTAACAACCATATTTCTATTCTTGATTATATTGTTTATAGTTGTTCATTTATTTTGTAATCTAAATAGTTTTGTATGCGTTGATGTGATTTTATATTGCTCATATGCTTTTGTGTATACTGCAGACTGTTCTTTCTCTCTTACTACAGACAGTACCATTTAGACAGAGCATACTTACACCCAGATTCAAATCAAAACGCATCTTGAGATGTGCTTGGATTTACATACAGTCGGAACTACGCTCAAGTTCTTTATTAAATTGCAACTTGCTTTGTGGCTTGAATCAGGACTGTATGTTTTACATGATTGAAAGTATGCAATTCATTCGCATTTCTAATCCAGTAAATGAATTAACTAATCTCTGCTCCTCTTATTCAGAAAGCATTAGAACATATTAAAATGTTAAAGCTGTGCCTGATTAGAACGACCGAGATTCTCATGAGAGGGCTTGGGAGAGAGACCTGGGAAACGCTAGACAATGAAGACTGGGAGGAAATTAGAACTAACACAGCCTCCAGTTCAATTTGTGTTAAACTGAAAGAAAATGCTTATAAACTTCTTTATTGTTGGTATTTGGTTCCAACCAAACTACAAAAAATCTCCCCAGATTCATCTAGCACATGTTGGAGAGGTTGTGGCGCAGAAGGGTCCTTTCTCCATATCTGGTGGCAGTGTCCCAGACTTGCCCCATTTTGGACGGAACTTAGGAACTTTGCCTCACAGCCACTACAGCTTGACATCTCGTTTTCTCCCAGGTTTTTCCTTCTCCCTCTCGGGATTCCATCGGCCACCAAACATCAAATGAAAATGTTTTGCCACGTAATCTCTGCTTCCCTATGCCAAATTGCTACGGACTGGAAGCAGCCCAATGCTCCAACTTTACAGACGATTATGGGCAGGATTTGGTACGTTTATCAAATGGAATACATGACATGCATAATCCGTAATACCTCTAATTCATTCACTAAGGTTTGGGCGCCGTGGACCTCATGCTTCCAAATCCAAACCCCTTTTTTCATGTGATTCTACAGCATCGCTCCATCTGGATCCTTTCTTCCCTTCCCTATTCCATCCTTCCCATCTCTTCTCTTTCTTTTTCTTCTCCCATATTCTACTACACTCTTTCATATCTCTAACTCTTAGGCGGTCCGCCACGCCCCCCCCCCCCCTTACTCTTCTCAGTCTTACTCCTTTTCTAAAATTGTTGCTTTCCTGGAAAAATCGGGTCAACATCCTTAGTAATACTCTTTTCTAACAAGACGCTGTATGTTTTAATACATATGTATTCTTCAGATGTTTATAACACAGTGCTGTACAGAATGTTACTTTTGGTTGACCCTTGCAAAAATAAAATCTTTAAAAAAAAATAAAAATGTTAAAGCTGTGTTTGGCCTGCTCTAGCCCTGTTCCTGGGTGTTTGGCAAATTAAAAACAGTTATTGAGGCAAAATTATTACAGCGGATGAGTGCTACTGATGTCTTACAAGTACATCTAATGGGGGAAGTTTAACCTGAGAAGGTGGATACTTGCTTGCTGGGACAAGAAAGTCTTTGCAATTGTGATTGTATCATCGGTATTTCCCTTTCCCATTTTCCAGGAGTAGGATTGGTTAGTCATGGCATCACGTAATGATAATGGTTTTACAGCACCAATTTTACAAAAAATGTATTTCCTTTATCTTTCATGGAATGTTGGAGGATTACATATTCCAGTCAAAAGGAAGAAGGTAACCTCTCATATTAAAAAATCTAAACTTGACATTGTCTTTTTACAGGAGACTCATTAGTGATCCGGATATGGCTCCACCTGAAAATATAATTGGATAGATGATTGTATCCTGCTGCATAAAACACTAAAACTAACGTGTCACAATCTTATTACATAAATGCCTTCCATATACAATTATAAACACTTGTATTGACCCAGAGGGTTGCTATTTACTATATATCTGGCTATCTAGATAGCCAGATGAAGGACTTTAGGTTCACTATTTTTAACTTATATGCTCTAAATTATCAAAACAGTTTTTCTGGCACATATCCCAACTGCTTGCTCAACGGGAAACACTAAACCTAATTCTAAGAGAGGATATTAATATGTAATTGACCCTACCATTGACAAGTCTATTTTTCCCTATGAAGTTACATTTCGCAATGTGGAGTAAAATTTCTTATTTAATATCGAATCTTACTATTTCTGTGGAGACTCACACATCCTTGTAGTAGGGCATATATGCTTTACTCAGGTGTGCATAGGTCTTTTCTCAAATTGATTATATATTAGTGGTTGATTCTCTAATTTCCAAGATTAGTGAGACAACTCTTGGCCAGGTCTTAATTTTGGATCCTGCTAAGGCATCTTTGTCAATTCAGATTCCTATAAGAGATCACAGTAGCCAGCTCTGAAAGTTTCCTTTTTAGGCCTAGAATTCCAAGCATTTCCAGCAAAACTTAAAACATCATTACCTAGCTTATGTTAATACTAACATTGAACACTGGGATGATCCAGTCTTGTTTTGGAGACCTTCAAGTCGGTTAAGAGGGGACATATTATAACTTGTGTAGCTAATAAAAATAGAGAGAAAGGTTGTCAATATCAGTCCATACATAATTCAATGAAATTATGTAAGGACTGATGTGGAGAATTTAGAACATTATGTATTATCCCAAGCTCAAGTAAAATTTAATTATATTAAGAATTGTAAAACTTTTGACTAACCTCATGAAATAAACACATAAGTGAAACCACATTGTAGCTATTAATATACACAGTGTGTTGATTCCTTTTACATGAATATTATACAGATTTATACTCTGCCACTCCCCCTAACCTGTCTCTTGTCACTAAACATCTGCAGGAAGCCAATCTTCCCAAAGTTACAAACTCTCAAAAAGAAATACTAACTTACATTAACATAAATCTCCAAGCCCAGATGGCTTTACAGGAGAATATTATAAAATTATAAAACAGGAACAGAAAGCCAACTTTTAGAACTTTTCCAGTGTATATATACGAATAAACAATTTTTACCCAACTATTAACTAAGCATTCACACCACTTACACCTAATCCCAGCAAGGACACTAAATTGATGATGTCATATCGGCCAATCACATTACTAAAATTAGATTTTCAGATAAAATAATGGCTATTATCTCCAAAGTATAGTTCCCACATTACTTACGGATCATCAATTGGGATTTGTCCAGACATCTAGTCAGGGGCATAGACACTGTTATAGCTGTGATCGCTGCCTCTGCATTGTCACCTAGCCTGTCAAACGCACTCTTAAGCCTAGACTCCCACAAGGCGTTTGATATGATGTCATGGCCATATCTAATAGAAATCCTTCACACTAGAGCTTTTGACTCAGACTTTATAGGCCTTATTAAATATTTTTTTATTTGTCTCCATGCACTTCTCTTTTGATAGATGATATGCAAGATGAACCAATAGAAATGTCTAGAAGCACATCTAAAGGATGTCCCATGTCTTCTCTTTTACTTGATATATCCCTATATCCAATGTGCTACAGAACTAGCCAGTACCGGACAAAATGAAAATATCCACTTTTGCTGATGCTATTTTACTATATGTCTCAATTCCAGGAAACTTCATACATCCTCTAATATTGAGACTGGAAGAATTTGGTCAGGTATCTGGTTTTGACAAGTCAGTATATTTAAGAGAGGTTATTGGCTATCTACATGGTTACCTATGGGATTTATCCCATATCTTGGTATTTCTATACCCAAAAAATGCATACTTTATGTTAGTAATATGTTAGTAATATTACCAGAGTCATTAAGAATATTGAAAATGAGCTTATGGGATGGAGCCACCTTTAATTGTCCTACTTGGGTAGAACCAATCTTATTAAAATGCTATTGTTCCCTAAACTGCTCTACCCACTACTTTAACTCTTCTGTTAAACACAGTGATATTCTAACTATTAACAATATATTTCATACCTTTATCTGGAATTACAAAAGACCTTGCATATGCTTGATTAAACTATGCCAATCAAAATCGAATGGAGGTATCAATTTTCCAGAAGTAATCGCATACAATAATGCTGTTTTACTAAGTTATTTAAGGTTACTAAGGTATTGGATACATGATCAAACTTTATATGCCAAAACTGTTCTTGAAAATGTTTTGTTTGATAACTTAAATATTGTATCCTTTTTACATAATACGGATCAAGGTTTACCTCCAAAAATCCTTGATAATCCGTGATTAATGTTGACACTGCATATTTGCACTCTATATCAAATTGCATCTATACAAATAATTACATTTGCCCCTGCTGGGAAACCTTGAATTTTAGATGGGAAGCGTTAACTACTATTTACTTATTGGGAACGTGAGGGACTTGGATCAACAGACCAACTGAATGACACTACTGCAAATAAACACTTTATTATGCACAGGCAAGAGATACATTTAGTGTTGAGGGCCTACATAGATTTGCATATTTACAAGCTCAGTACTATGCTCACAAGGCTCTTAGTTTTATACCTACAGCTGACTAGAATAATGCTCTAGATGCTATGCTTTCATAAACTTCTCCCATGTGCAGAAACATTTCCTTACATTAAGAAATCCTTCATACTTCCTTCGATCATTCTAAAACCAGATCAGGACTTCAACAGCGGTTAGAGAATTTTCCACTTTTGCCAGTCCAAGAGTTACTCAAAGCATTAACTGATTCCACTCCCACACATAGGGCTTCTCAATTTGATAGAGATACTTGATAGTTCAGCATGTCCTAAGTGCCAATGCACTTCAGCTGATCTTTTTCATTGTTTATTGGCTTGCCCTATGATCAGACACTTTTGAATCAGAGTTTGGAGGTTTGCTGCTGAAGAGTTATTAAATCGTTTACCCCTGAGTGGGCAATATTGGGATTTTTACCTTCAGATATTAGGCTGCCTGTGAGGATGCACAACACTCGCTCCTGATGACAGCTGTCAAAAACAATTACTGTGAGGATTCACAACACTAGCTCCTGGTGACAGTTGTCAGAAAATAATTCACACTGACAGCTACAAACACCTTATCTCATTCCTGAAATCAGCATTCTGCTAAGAACAGCAAGCTAACTACTCTACTCACCTGGACTACTGCACAGATTTTTTTACTCTTCAATCAGCCCTTTAGTAAAAAAGGTGAAGTCAATCAGAACAAAAAAGGTGTATATGAGAGACCCATCTATTAGTTGAAAAATATTTCCTTTATTATTTGGTGCTTGGCTTCCCTGTTCCCCTCATGCCTTGATTTAATAATTCATTCATCAAAATCCTTGATCAACAAATGCTATACGATTCCAGTTTAAGTAGACATGCAATTGGACTGCTCATTTTTCTTAGCAACATTGTGATAACGTGCTCTTTCTTTTCTGATAATCTCCACTTGTCCTTTCCAATTTGGTAACTCAAAACTTATGATTGTTATGCCTGATGATTATATCTATATTTTATGTTTGTGTGGTGTCTCAGGTCACTGCTGTATTTCAAATTTGACTTAATAAAAGAAAAAATGTTTCAAAAATAAAAATCATACCAGAATATTATGTATGCTTGCAGTGTTTTACAGTATAATATCTTACTAAATAGTATTGCTTAATGGGTTAATTTTAGAATTTATAAATACTGTATTGTACATCTATTTCAATAATTCAAGTGCAATATCTATCTTAGCTGAAGAAAATACCCCTTTAAATGGATTAGTCAGCCTTGTTTAACTGTATAGTCTAGAGTTTTAATCATCTCAATATGTCCTGCTGTTTCCATCTGCTGTGTCTAGAAATGGAAGTCACCTGATCGGCACTGACTGTGTTAAACAGATGTCAGAGTCATATCTCCTTAGGATTACCAGGCTGCTATTATTACACTATCTATTTTATCCTGTTTAATGTTGCCTGGTACACATGGAACCTAGGGAAACTAATATTAGTCTTGTCACATGAATAATGCAAAAATTACTGAAGATAGCCTAGTATTTATATCTAAATGCGTTACACTTTATATGCATGCCAACGGAAGTGTATTCAATTCTAAGGGTAATTGAAAAAAATCTACAATCCGTACATTTACAAAACCAAATAAGACTTTAAAAGGCTGAAAGAAAAATCCTTCCAAGTTCTATTATCAATATTGAGCAGGTTTAGAATTCCTATTACTGCTTTACAGCCAGTTAGAAACACCATGAAAGGATCCACAGCGTAAACAGTCCTTTATAAATGGTGTTTATGATTTTCATTATACACAGAAATATAAATTAGTGTATCCTCAATTAAAGAGACAGTTATCATGACCAGCATAATGTGATCAGTCAGTGTGCAGAAATATATTATCAGCAACTTCAAAGTAAAGAATAATATGAATTATTAGTAGAGATGGTCACTGACCCCCGTGTTTTGGTTTTGGTTTTGGATCTGGATTACCTTTGTGTTTGGTTTTGGTTTTGGCAAAACCGCCCTTGCGTGTTTTGGTTTTGGTTTTGTTTGGTTTTGTTTTGCAATTTGTTAATAATAATAATTTTTTTGGGCTAAAATAACTTAATTTAGGTATTATTTTGTACCTAAATTATTATTAACCTCACTGACACTAATTTCCAGTCATTTCCATTCATTTTTGACATCCTCATAGGTCACAATATGATTTTCATATACTTTCAAAGAAAAATTGCTGCAGTTCTTGCCAGTGATAAGAAAAAGGCCATTGTCATGCCTGGGCATAAGACCAATAATCCACCTCTTAAGTGTGGAATTATTTTTACACAAATCCTGACAACAGTTGTCTAGCCATTTGTAGCATTTTTAAAGCCACACTCAGTTGAGGTAGGGAAATTAACCATATAGGATCCTCATCCATGTTACGTCATTTTTCTAGGAGTTCTTGGAAAGCTGTTGGGAAAATCAGAAACTTAGGTTAAAAAAAATAACAACAGGCAGTCCAGCATCATCCACCTCCCTTCTCTCATCTACATCCCAGCACCGGCAATCTACACTCCCAACACCTTCATCATCAATATCCCCAGAAGCAACAATTGACAGTTAAACAATCCTTTGCAAGAGGAAGCAACAATGAAACCTGTCACCCAGTCACAAAGCGGATCACAGACGCCCTGGGTACTATGCTAGTATTAGATCTGCGCCCAATGTCCACTATTAATACAGTTGGTTTAAGACATTTAATTGAGGTTTTCTGTCCCAGTTAGCAAATTTCATCACTATACCATTTTACTAGAAAATTACTCAACTGTACCGGAAGGTTCCTAAAAATTTTATTATTGGGCTACAAAATGGCATTCTACCCAATGTACACTTAACCACAGATCTCTGGACAAGTGGAACTGGGAAAACTAAAGATTAAATGACTGTAACAGCCCACTGGGTTGGTCATTCGCCTTCACCAGCAGGGACAGCAGCAGCATGTAGGCAAGAACGTCACATTTTTCAGAAGTAGGCTACACTGTGTATCAGCGGCTTCACTAAGAGGCATACAGCTAACAATCTGTTACAAAAACTAAGGGATGTCATTGAAACATGGCTAATTCTGCTTGGACTCTCCTGAGGATATGTCATTTCTGATAATGACACCAATATTGTTCAAGCATTACAGCAGGGTGGAATTCCATCACATTTCCTGTTTTGCTCACACAATCAACTTGGTGTTACAGAACTTTTAAAAAATGACATGCAGGAGATGCTGTTTGTGTCCTGAAAAATTTAGGGTCAATTTGTGGTTTCTGCAACAGCATGTAGGAGAATGCTGCAGCTGAAAGAAGACTAGCATTTGAGGGAAATGTACTTTAGTCCAGCGAAGTAGTCACCTGTGAAGAGAGTGCAGACACGGTTAGCTTGAGTCAAGTGATTGCCTTAATAATACATTTTGACAGCTACAGAAATTTAAACGGATGAAATAAAACAAAGTAAATGCGCTAACTATATTTTAATTGTAGATTAAATCCTTAATTTGCTTTGCCAGGATCCAAGAGCTATCAACATCTTGTAATGACGTCTTCTCCTTCAGTTTTTGTGGCAACTGCTTGTTGGAAAAATTTGCTTTCCCAAGACACCCAGTGGTGATGCAGATGAATCCGCACATTTTGATATTTGCTCTGCTGTAAAAGAATTGTCCAGAAATCGTGATAGCTCTGGCCTAAAATGAACTACTAATTCCATTTGGAAGGCCATTATCGGCAATTACATGATAGTACACAGACTTCTATGATGGTGGATTCCAGTGGGGATTAATTAGTATTGTTTGAGGAAGATTAGCACTGAACCCTGCCCCCTCTCCTGTTTCTGAGAGAGCTATGGTACAAGAAAATGTAACTGCATATTTAGACCAAGACTGTCAGCCCTATTATTTCTATTTCAGCTATTACAATTAGCAATGGAGCTCTTCTCTTTGGGTGTTACCTATATAACGCAGTAGAATTTGCCTGCAAATTCTACAGACAAGCCTGCTTGTCTTCCTCTTCATCAATGACTCTTAGCAATTGAGCACTCGTCTTTGGGTGTATATTACAGCCAAACCTTATTAGTGCAAATTAGGAAAAATACAGTTTAATCCCTGTTAGGCCCTCCAACATCCTTTGCATGTTAATATTAGGATTGGTTGGAGTTATGTGCAAGGTCACAAATTTTTGGGTCAAATCTTTCAAACCAGTCCAGATGTCAAACTGTTGTGTTCTGCCACCTGCGTCATCCTTGCTTGTGTTTGGAAAATGCAAATTGGTGCCAGAACCTCACGTGCCAGAACTGCTGCCACAGGTGCCACACTGCTGCCACTGGTGCAGGACTTACACAATCAACCACATCCTCATCAGCGCCCTCGTCGGCTACCCAAATCTCCCCCTCATCCTCTTCTAATTCCAAAGTGTCATCCTCACTTGGTGTATCACCGGCTACACTCAGGCTGTTCAGGCACACATCATCAGAAATGCTGAAAGGGCCCTTCTTTATGGGATCAGAATGGTCACGATTACACATACCACTCGTGGATGGACTCTCCTCAGGGATTGGTGTCATTTCTGGTACTGAGCATACATTTTTCTCTAATGCCTTACTGTTTTCTTACAACTCAGCTTTCCCACATAACAGTACTTGTGCACCACTTTTGGACTCCAAATTACTTGGTCTTGCTTGGTCACGAGTGACCGTACAAGAAGAAGGCTCAGTAACATTTTTTTGATCTGGCACTAATAGAGAAAGGCGAAGGCCTCATTCTTTCTTTGCCACTGTGTGTGTAGAATGGCATGTTGGCAATCTTTTTTTATCGGCAGTTAACTTTTCCTCATTTACAGTTCTTTTTCGCTTCAAGACAGTAAAAAAATTTTGGGATGTGTTTTTTTCCCTGATTTAAAAAGACTATGTACTTTTACATAGGCTTTACCAGATGACGTACAGGGAAGACTACCATTAGGACTGGGGCCAGCACCTGCTTGCTGATCCTGCTCATGTGTGGACTGATTTGAATCCATTTTAATGAGCCCAAAGCACTTGTAGTGTAAAATATTCAATAGATAGTGCTGCTAGATAAGACTTTCAGCACCAGAAAAATTGTGGTTTCACACTGCGGAATATGGGACACCCCAAAACACTTGTAGTGTAAAATATTAAATAGATAGTGCTGCTAGATAAGACTTTCAGCACCAGAAAAATTGTGGTTTCACACTGGGGAATATGGGACACCCCAAAACACTTGTAGTGTAAAATATTAAATAGATAGTGCTGCTAGATAAGACTTTCAACACCAGAAAAATTGTGGTTTCACACTGGGGAATATGGGACACCCCAAAACACTTGTAGTGTAAAATATTAAATAGATAGTGCTGCTAGATAAGACTTTCAACACCAGAAAAATTGGGGCTTCACACTGGGGAATATGGGACACCCCCAAAGCACTTGTAGTGCAAAATATTAAATAGATAGTGCTGCTAGATAATACTTTCTGCAGCCAGAAAATAGTTTCTGTAGGAGGGAATATGACACCCCAAACAGTTGGTAATGTTTGCAAAAATGCCTACTCTATCCTCCTCTCTTCCAGTTATAACAATTGCTAGAAGAATTGCTAGAAGAATTTCAACAGTAATTGCAAGAATAATGTATAGAATAATTGCTCTCTCCCTGCTCTAATGCTGCCTGCGACCTAACCCTTCTCTCTCCCTCTGTCAAATGGCGATGGATTGCTGTGGAGGCGGGTATTTATGGATTTCAAATATTGCGAGAACCGAGCTCCAACGACGTCACAATGACGTTTTGCCTCAATTTCGATTCCGAATTGGCGCCAGAGTACCGAGCCTGCTCGACTCGGTACTCGGATAGGTGAAGTTCGGGAAGGTTCGGTTCTCGGGGAACCGAGCCCGCCCATCCTTAATTATTAGCGTAGGTATCCGTCTGTATGAGGTTATCTTGTCGGTAGATGGGTTTTCACAATTTCATCAAAATGTGCACAAAGAACTTAATGTTGAATCAATACTGTTACTCTGTTCCAGTGTCCTGGATCTCCCTGTATCACTGTGGTGATGAGAGTCCAGCTCTGCAGCTGCAGTCAGACCTGGCCATTCGTTAGAGAGGTTATTCTCTAAAGTTTTCCCTTTTCATCTCACCTATCACCTCAGAAAACTGAGTGATGGGTGGATGATTTAATACAGAGGAGATGGAGAGGGAGAGAAAAGAATGTATGACTACAGAGGTGATGGGGGAAGCAATGTATTACTTAGGGTAGAGGGGGCAAGATGGGGGAATGTGTTATTACAGTGGTGTATGGGGAAGGAATGTTTTACTATGGGGTGAGTGGGGAGGAATGTGTTATTACAGAGGTGACTGGGGAGGGATGTGTTATTGCAGAGGTGAGATGGGGGGATTCGTTAATACGGAAGTGGAGGATGGGAATGTGTTATTACAGAAGTGAGGGAGGCCAAATGTCGTACAATTTAGGAACATGGCTCGCTCCTTTTGTAATGCGACCATACATGGGATGACCATGGCTCCTCTGATGTTCTGAATTGCAATAAAATTCCTCTATTCCTCTATAAATTCCATGTTTTTTACATGTATAAGCAAATTAACTTTTATTGTGACCCATTCAAATAAGTATTATCTCCAAAGTGACCCTTGGACCAAAAATGTTTGTGCATCCCTGCTCTACATTGAGAGCAGAGCTAACAGAACAAATCTCCACACACAGGCATACCTCTGTCAGGTACCAATTTGGAGTAGAGCCAGGGGCGGGCTGGCCAGGGGGGCAGGAGGGCAACGGCCCCCCGGGCCGCTGGGTCAGACGACTATTAGGGCCGGGGGGTAGGCCGGCCGGCCACCCCCCGGATGCAAAAAACATAGTTTTCCCCCCACGGCCGCATCTGATGACATCAGATGCGGCCGTGTCAGCGCACAGGCGGCCGCATCACATGACAGGGGATGCGGCCGCGTCATCACGGCCGCATCCCCTGTCATATGATGCGGGCGCCTGTGTGCCCCCCGGCCATCCCTCTCCCAGCCCGAGCCTGAGTAGAGCTCAAGACTAGAGAGCACTGCACAAATAAAGTATGTGCATATTGCAATACAACTGAAAGTAATCGAAGAAGGTGGTGGTACACCAAACCCCTACTATGGAGGAGCACGAGATGGTGGGGCGGTGCATAGCTATCCAGTGTGAGTGGACTTATGTGTGTTCTGTTGTATACAGATTTAAGGTGCACTGTGGATGCATGGTGAAATCAGTACTCCTGCACAATCCACATTAATTCTATTTTTATTTATTTTTTTAAATAAAGTACTTTTATTGAGATTTTTTAGTTATAACATACAAATAACATATCTAAGATCCAATTTAAATAAACATCTAATCCCTGCCTATGTCGCTATTAACATTATACACTGCCAGGGAGGCTAAGGTAAATATATCTTTGAAGAGTGGGTTACTTAAATTTTCTTTAGTGTAGTGCCAAACAGACATATCTTAGGGCATAACAAAGCGATCATAGGTAATGTGGAGAAGATGCAGTCCCATATTTGGCTCCAGAAGGACTGGACAACTCGGCATGACCATAAAAGATGCCAAAAAGTGCCCTCAGTGATACCGCACCTGGGGCACACAGAGGTGCGCAGTCCTATTGCGTGCATCTTGGCTGGTGTTAAGTATACTCTGTGTAACATGTAAAAATGGATCTGCTGAAACTTAAGAGAAGATGTGGCATGTCTAGTATTTCCCACCACTATATTCCACTCCTAATCAGAAAAAAACCCTAGATCGCTTCCCATTTTATCCTGAGCAGATCTAATCCTCTCGAGGACACCTGACGCAATAATAAGGCATAGAGCATAGAAATAGTCTTATATGACCCTACAGGTCGTAATATATTTTTAATTGGAGAATCTGACATATAAAGCAAACCTCAGGAAACTGGGTATTCAGTGCATGTTGCTGGGATTGACCTATTGGATATTTCAACTCTTGCTAGACAAGCTAAGTAGCTCCCTCCAAGTTGGCTTGGAAATACTGATTATGTCTGGAGAAGAGAAGCCTTTGACTGTGCTTATCATATAGAAATTCATACCAATCAGACTGTGTTTGAAGCCAGTTCAGTCTATCCTCAACAGCACGAGACCTAACGTATAGGACCTCAAGGTCTTGGCATTTCTGCTCCAGCTCTTCCTCTTTTTGCTTGTTAAGTTTTTTAATACTCGCTATCTTCCCTATAAAGGTACCCTTCATAAAGGCCTTGAACGAGTCCCAAAGCACAGCTGGGTTGACCTCCACCTCATTGTCTTTAAAGTACCCATCCCAGAGGAATGTCAGGCAAGTAGCCCCTCCAAGTTTGGACAACCAATGCGGATTAAGTTTCCAGAATTGTAGTCCCCGTTCAGGCTTAAATTCAAAGACAGCTAAGATAGGGGAGTGGTCAGAGATACCCCTAGGAAGATAGTCCACCCCAGACACCAAGGGGACCAGAGTGTGTAAGGCCAAGACCATATCTATTCTTGATAGGGAGCGGTGGGTGCAGGAGTGACAAGAAAAATGTCTAACCTCCGGATTTCTAAATCTCCAAACATCTACCAGACCCAGATCATCAATAAGTTTACCAAAGGCAGTGGGCCCACTGGGTAGTGACCGAGGGTCTTCACGCCCCCTATCTATGGATACATCTATTAAATTATTGAAGTCTCCTAGCTATAGCACTGGTGGGTCTGGAGGTGTGGCGGCAAATGCGGCACCCTTACACATAATGTGATTACTATATGGAGGGGGCATGTAGACAGCCAAAACAGTTACTGGGGTGTAATTGAATGAGGCCCTAAGAAAAACATATCTGCTCTCTGGGTCAATTTGTACCTGGTTTAATACAAAATTAAGCTGTTTTCTAATTAACACTGAAACACCTCTGAAGTAGGTAGAATGGGTGGCATGATAGGTCCAGCCCACCCAAGGTCTCTTAAGGGAAAGAACCTTGTTACCAGTAAGGTGGGTTTTCAGGAGACACACCACATCAGGACTGGATTTCCTAACCTGACATAGCACCAATGAACACTTAATTTTATCATTTAACCCCCTTAGATTCCAGGCCATCCTCCGTGGGCAGGTTTACTCACAGTTAGTCTATCATCTGGATGGGACGCATGGCAGGACCACACCCCTGGAAAGTCGGGACCAGGTCTATTTACCTTCAAGCAGCCCTGTGCAGCAACCAGTAGAGTATAGCAGCAACATATTATTCTGGAGTATGTTGAAAAACACAGTTCAACTTCATTAAGTATATGAGAACACATGATAAAGCAACCTACAAAACCTACAACTAACATGACAAATTTTCCTTTCCCATACTTATTCTAACTAAGGCATACCTAGATCCCTCTAAACTATAGATGCTCACTGACCCCCGTGTTTTGGTTTTGGTTTTGGTTTTGGCCATTATAGACTGTACAATATAAATTGAAATGGACAAAGGCAGTTTGGTTTCTGTCTCTATAGTCCCCCTCCACTTGTAGAAAATAGTAAAAAATTAAGCCTTTATATACTGTACAATATAAATTGAAATGGACAAAGGCAGTTAGGTTTCTGTCTCTATAGTCCCCCTCCACTTGTAGAAAATAGTAAAAAATTCAGCCGTTATAGACTGTACAATATAAATTGAAAAGACAAAGCCAGTTTGGGGTCAGTCTGTGTATGACACCCTACCCTTATTGAGAAATTGCCAAAACAGCAGCCTTTCAAGACGGTACGTGATATAGAAATGCACCAAGTCCCTTTCCTCTTTGGGGGTAGATTGCACTCTACACTTAAATAGAAAGTTTTAAAAAGTTGTTATCGTCATCATCTTCAGCTTCATCCTCACCCTCATCAGTGTGTACGTCATCATCACAGACTATCAATTCATCGCTGCTTGAATCCGCCATTAGAGAACTGTCAGTGCTTGGGTATCTTTGATGGTGAAGGCCTTCCCCGTGGAAGATGAAGTTCATTTTTATAAACATCATTTTCTCCACATTTTTTGGAAGTAACCTTCTATGGCGATCACTGACCAAGTTCCCGGGATGTGCTGAATACTCGTTCAGAGTACACTCTGGAGGGAGGGCAGCTTAGGTATTGCAAAGCAAATTTGTACATGGGTTTCCAAATGGCCTGCTTTTCTTCCCAGTAAGGAAAGGGACTCTCTGACATTTCCATATCAATTACCTCTTGAAAATAATCCTCCACCATCCTTTGCATGTTAATACTCGGATTAGATGGAGTTATGGGCAGGGTCACACATTTTTTTGAAAAATCCTTCAAACCAGCCCAGATGTAAAACTGTTCTGGTCTGCCCCCTGCATCTTCCCTGTCACGCTTTGGAAAATTTAATTTTTTACGAGCAGCAGCTGCTTGAGAAACTGAAGGAGGACACTTTGTCAAGCCAAGGCCCAGTTCAGCGGCCAACTTGCTGAGCAATAGCTCCTTGCAAAATTTCACATCTCGGTGATTTTGAAGCAAAGACTCAATGTAGGTCTTAAACCTTGGATCAAGCACAGTGGCCAAAACGTAGTGATCCGAGTTCAAGATTTTAATAACTAGAGGATCACTGTGAAGTGAATTAAGTACTTGATCTACAAGGCCAACATACTTTGCGGAATTGCTTGATTTCATCTCCTTCAGTTTCTCAAGCTGCTTTTCCAATAGTCTAATTAAAGGAATGACTTGGCTCAAGATAGCAGAGTCTGCACTCACTTCACACGTCACAACTTCAAATGGTTTCAGCACCTTGCACAGCACTGAAAGGATTCCCCACTGTGCAAGAGTGAAATACATCCCCCTCCTTTCTCAATGTCATGGCTTGTGCAATACGCTTGGATGGCTTTGCGCTGTTCCTCCATCCTCTGTAGCATGTACAGGGTGGAATTCAACCTAGTTAACACCTCTTGCTTAAGTTGGTGGCAGGGCAAGTTAAACTGTTCTTGGAGCTGCTGCAATCTCCTACATGCTGTGTCAGAATGCCTGAAATGGCCTTAAATTTTACGGGCCACCGAAAGCATCTCCTGCACCTCACGATTATTTCTTAGGAAGCTCTGCACCACCAAGTTGATAGTGTGAGCAGAACAGGGAATGTAATGGAAATCACCCAGCTGTAATGCTCACACTATATTGTTGGCATTATCAGAAATGACATTTCCTGGGGAGAGTCCAAGTGGTATAAGCCATGTATCAATCACATCTCTTAGTTTGCGTAACAAATTGTCAGCTGTATGCCTGTTAGTGAAACCGGTGATACAATGAGTGGCCTGCCTGTAACAAATGTTATGTAGTGGTGTACATGCTGCTGCTGTTCCTGCCGGTGAAGGTGAATGACCAACCCAGTGGGATGTCACAGTCATATAGTCTTTGGTTTGACCACTTCCACTTGTCCACATATCTGTGGTTAAGTGGACAGTGGGCAGAATGGCATTTTTCAGCGCAATCTCTATATTTGTACACACTTTTTGGTATAGTTGTGGAATAGCTTTACAGGAAAAATGGTGTCGCGATGGAATTCTGTAACGTGGACACAAAACCTCAATTAACTGTGAAAAACCAGCTGCATTTATTGTGGATATTGGACTCAGGTCTAACACTAACATGGCAGCCATGGCGTCTGTGATTCGCTTGGCGACTGGGTGACTGCTGTCATATTTGCTTCCCCTAGCAAATGATTGTTTCACAGTTAACTGTTGAAATGTAGGACTGCTCTTTTTCTTGCCCTTCCTCTGGGCTGACGATTCACCCCTAGCAGCAACAGCAGCAGTAGTGGGACTAACGCTTTCTTCAGAGGAATCAATTATAGTGCAGGAGTCATCCAGCCTTACTAAGAGAGTGCTACTGAGGATATTGATGAGGATGGTGTTGTGGGTGTATTTTGTAGCCGTCGGGATGTCGGTGACTGAAGGGTCCTAGCTGATGATGGAGTGCTTGTAATTTTTTTGGAAGAATTTTCAGCTTTTCCCAACACTTTGCCATGAACTCTCGTCAAATGGCGTAACATAGATGAGGTTCCAAGATGGTTAAGGTCCCTCCCTCGACTGACTGTGGCTTGACATACACTACAAATGGCTATACAATTGTTGTCTGGATTTGGGTAGAAATAATTCCACACATAAGAAGTGGATTTTTTTGTTTTATGCCCAGGCATGACAATGGCCTTTTTCTTGTCACGTGCCAGAACTGCTGCCACTGGTGCAGGACTTGCACAAACAACCTCATCCTCATCAACATCCTCACTAGCGCCCTCGTCGCCTACACAAATCTCCCCCTCATCCTCTTCTAATTCCAAAGTGGCATCCTCAATTTGTGTATCACCGGCTACACTCGGGCTGTTCAGGCACACATCAGCAGAACTGCTGAAAGGGCCCTTCTTTATGGGTACACTAACAGAATGCTCATGATTAGACATACCACTGGTGGATGGACTCTCCACAGGGATTGGTGTCATTTCTGATTCAGAGCATACATTATCCTCTAATGCCTTACTGTTTTCTTGCAGCTCGGCTTTCACGCATAACAGTAGTTGTGCACCACTTTTAGACTCCAAATTACTTTGTCTTGCTTGGTCATGAGTGACCGTACAAGAAGGCTCAGTAACATTTTTTGATCTGCCACTAATAGAGAAAGGCGAAAGCCTCATTTTTTCCTTGCCACTGTGTGTGTAGAATGGCATGTTGGCAATTTTTTTTTTATCAGCAGTTAGCTTTTTCTCAGTTACAGTTCTTTTTTGCTTCAACATGGTAAATTTTCTTTGGTGTGTGTTTTTTTCCCTGATTTAAAAAGACTATGTACTTTTACATAGGCTTTATCAGATGACGTACTGGGAACACTACCATCAGGACTGGTGACAGCACCTGCTTGCTGATTCTGCTCATATGTGGACTGCTTTGAATCCATTTTAATGAGCCCAAAGCACTTGTAGTGTAAAAAATTGTAGAAATACTGCTGATAAATATGACTTTTGACAGTCAGAAAAATTTGTGTTTCACACTGGGGAATATGGGACACCCCAAAGCACTTGTAGTGCAAAATATTGTATTAGATACTGCTAACAAATATGACTTTTGACAGCCAGAAAAATTTGTGTTTCACACTGGGGAATATGGGACACCCCAAAGCACTTGTAAGGTGTACAATTATTGCTCTGTCCCATCTCTAATACAGCCTGTGACCTAACCCTGCTCTCTCCCTCTGTCAAATGGCGATGGATTGCTGTGGAGGCGGGTATTTATGCTTTTCAAATGTCGCGAGAACCGTGCTCCGAGATCCGACTACGTCATAATGACGTTTTCCCTCGATTTCGATTCCGAACGAGCGGGAGAGTACCGCTCGGCTCGGTACTCCAATAGGCGAAGTTTGGGTGGGTTCAGATCTCGGGGAACCGAGCCCACCCATCTCTACTCTAAACCCCTCAAAAAACAAAACATCCTATCAATATATCCCTAAATCCTAGCAAGAGAAAACCTAGACCCCTACTATCTAAATACACACGATATTAAATACGGGAAAATTAACTATTATTTACACATACATTAATTCTATGTGGAACCACATATCCCAGCATCCCATCTCAGCGGCTCTTATGACATGTAAGATAAAGGTTATCATGGCACAGACATTTTTACTAGATTTTATTTTTTTAATGATTTATTTTTATACTGGATAAAGAATTACTGTGGTTAAACATATAGTCCAAAGTTTTGTATATGCGATATAAAAATCAGTAAAAAAAATAACATCATACAATTAAAACACTTTAGACCACATTTATAGTTAAGAGTAAATCAGCCTAGAAGGTTCAATTTAGAACCTTGGCTAAACCATGCGGGACTGCAGGTTGGCCATGCCCCATTGCTGAACATGCTATTATGTGGGTCCCTAGCATTGGTTTCCCCGATGGGCCTTTTATGCGCCAATCAGGTACTGAACCTATTATATATTATATAGTTGTTTTGAGGCTATAACATTATAATATTATCATGTACATTTACTGTATTGTTATTTCCATTAGTCGTTTGGTTGGTTAGGGTGAAAAGAGCACTTCAGCTTTAGGATGGGGTGCTCTGAGATCAGGAAACAAGCCTACATAAGGAAATACTGCTTTGTCTGGCACCACTTTACAAGTAAATGTTATTAATAACACTAATAATAATAATAATGTGACTAGTGATAATCATTGTAATTAGAGAGATACAATCAATGAGTGGTTTATGTATTTTCTGTATTTTTACTAACTCAAATAAATGTGATCTGTAGCAGTATTGTGTCGCTCTAATTAATAAAAGAGCTTTGTACAATATTCTGCTCAGGAATGCAGTATTTAAGGAATGTTCCTTCCTGTAGACAGCTATTTCTCCTACATTTACATAGAGACTCTTTACACTTAAACTTGTGGTTTTCCTGGTACTCACACTCCACCAGAGCTAAAACAAAAGCTATTGTGTTAACAGGGAAAAAAAAAAAAGAAATAACACCATTAACTGAGACTATAAATGGTCGTCAATGCACAACTGGATGAGAATATATCTCCCAGTGCCACATCATGGGAATTCACACATTGAACAGTTCAGAAATAACTAATGGTGCCCGCTCAGTTGATGTTTTGCTGTGGCACATACATTTGTGTTTTGGGAATTAAATCCTATTTACTTCCTTTGAGACATAACAAAGACAAGCAGACTCCATTGTACAGCTCTAGCCTGCATTCATTTTATAAATAGTTTTCATTAAAAGGGATTTTTGTCCAGTGCTTTTTCTTTGATTGTGAAGATAATGTTATTGATTACCTGTGCATTACAATTAGTAACGGTAGGAAAGAATCTTGGGCTGAAACATTTTTTAATTCACACAAGCAAAGGGAGATGTTACTTTGAATTGTAGAAAGGGATTTACAGTTGAAATGCTTCCAATGCATTTTTCAGCAAGGGTACATCATTGTTGCATACTTATAAGCTATTAGTTATTCATGTTAAAAACAAAGTTGGATATTTGAACTTCATTTAATATACGTGACAGCAGCAGCCTCCCATTATTCCTGATTAGAAAGTCAAGATGTATTAGGCTACACCAGCCCAAGTCACACTTGCTCAGCTTACACAAGTCCTTTTCAACGACATCACACCTTTTGCGACTGCCATAAATCAGGACTGTCCTGTGAAAATTGGAATAGTTGCTCTTTTCACTATCTAAATCTCCACCTGTTACTCTTACTAACCTAACTAACCTCCATTCTACTATTTACATTATGTCTCTATCCTCCTCACTTGCTCAACCAGGTCACTGCCTACCATCCCACAAGATCAGGCGCACTTAAGGGAGTTTATGAAAGATACACTGCTGGATGGTAGAAGGTAAGGTAGGTATATCTATTCATTCTGAATGCTAGTAATTTCATGTTGGGTCTAATTGTTGGGGAAATAGATCTATTTATTGAATACCAATGGTATTAATTTAATGTTGGGGCTTGTAGGGTGGAAATCGGTCTATTTATTAAATGTGAAATTATTCATTTAATTGAGGCTGGTTTCAGGTACGGATGCGTTATTATTTAACATAGGTGCTATTGATTTAACTTTAATGGGGGTGACCTAAATGGTTCACTCACTTTCCATATTTTATGTACCAATCCCTTTTCTCCAAACAGTGCCCCAACATTCCAGGATCCAGACAAGCAGCAACTGTGCTTAATAGACTAGCAGTCGCAGATGGAAGAACAGGTAGGAGAAAGCAGCACAGTCTGTGAACTGTCCTGATTCTGGTGGGGTAGTCATGATTTTGAGTGACGCTCAGTCAGGACTTTGTTCTGACTGATGTATGTTGTGCTTCACACTGTAATCCTCATTAATGGCAAACTTCATCCACAACAGTTAGATGTAAGCAGCTTGCCTTTAATAAGCAATACAGTGTGCAGCAGAACATATACAACTATCCTTGCAGTCAGAACAAACTCCTGTCTGAGCAGGACCAGGGCTGGGGCAAGACTTCGCTGCGCCCTAGGTAAAGCTTCAGCCTGCTGCCCCTCGTCCCCCAAAGCCCACTTTCTAGCCCATCACACACTTGACTTTTGTAAATTTAAAATAATAACTCTTACCTCCTCCTGGCTGTCTGCAGTCCAGATGCACTAATGTCTGAGGCAGAATGCTGTCGATGCTTCTCTAATGCAGAGGGGCAACTTAGGATTTTTAGAAGGGGTTTCAAATGTTACATTTCACAACAAAGCAAGAAGACATTTTGCAATAAGTTGGCAACAGACACTGTATTTACTTACCCACTAGACACTGATCACTATACACTGCTCTCACACATCAGTATCACACCTTGTACACACTTACATGCTTCCCTCCCCACTAGCCTTTCTTACATGCACCCCTGCCCATAACTTTTTCTTACACACACCACCCTGCCAAACAGTCTTTCCCTATGTACTACTATATTTACTTACCACATACACATTAATCACTATACACAGGACAGCCTGACGTTACACACCTGATACACACTGATCACTATACATAGGTCACATACACCTGCCCACCAAATTTTCTCTCCCATGCTACCATCCACCCACCAGCTTTTCTGTCCCATGTTACCCTCTGCCCACTAGCTTTTTTCTCACATGCCAATGATGCCCACTAGCTTTTCTGTCCCATGTTACCCCCTGCTCACTAGCGTTTCTCTCACATACCACCCTGCCTACCAGATTTTCTCACACATCACCCCCAGCCTGCTAGATTTTCTCACATATGCCCCTCCCTGCCCACTGGCTTTGCCCACTCATGGCCCTCTGCCCACCAGCTTTTGTCTCTCATGCTCATACTAATGTTTGTGCATTGTAGTCACCTTGCACTAAGTGCTACATTTTCTAAAAAGCAACCTGTACTATCTGTGTAGTTTTCCACAATTGACAAATCATTATCGCAGTGATATTTTTGTCTTCTTAAGGTAATAGTGTTTTGTTTGTAGAGTGTAAAGGAAAAGTAATGCTAAAAATTTAAATGTTCATATGTAATGCATGTTACACAAATCCCACAGCTCTTAGACAAGCCATAAAAAAAATATTTAGACGTATGACACTAAGTTCAAGTTATACATTGTAGAAGCGCTGTTCTGAAAGTTAGATTTTTAAAGATAAAAGCTGCCAACAATGATTGGAATGCATGCTACACAAACTTGGTTAAGTATTAAAAAAATGTAACAAAATACAAGAGGTGTGGTTGCACACAGAAAAGGACTGACATCTGTTTATTATAGAATATGCCTGTCATTTTAATTCAGTTAAAAAATCATTTTATTAGAAACTTCGTATGAATTTATTACCAGTTTTCAGACCTAATGGTGAAATATTAATTAAAATTGTGTATGTGCATGAACCTAATGTGTAATGAATTAAAAACTGAGAACCCTTCAGTAGCGAAACTGGTCAATCTTGGAGCATTTACTTATATATTGTACAGAAAGGTATTACCTGTGCATGACTCTCTCTGCTAAAAGAATTTCTGAGGCTCAGACACTAACTAGGTAGCTAGACTGATTGAGGGATCAGTTATCCAACTTTACCATAAGTAGAATTAATAACATACAATGATTAGGATTGTTTTGCTATTGTACCACATACAATATGAGGGGTACATAATGTCAGTATGTTGGTGGGTGACCTAATACACAGGTAATATCTTTCTGTACAGTATATAAGTAAATGATCCTGCTCCAAGATCGGCCAGTTTTGCTACTGAAGGGTTCTCAGTTTTTAATTCATTACACATTAGGTTCATACATACACATGATTTGAATTAATATTTCACCACTATGTCCTAAAATTCGTAATCATTTTTAATGATCAATTAGGGCACATAAATCCCGGAGGGAAAAAAATGGTACCAGTGTAAATATAAAATGAGTCCAATATCAGATAACTGAAACAGCCATCTCAGTGTAAAATACCTGACGCGTTTCGTCTGTTGAACCCAGACTTTATAAAAGATAAATTGATCTAATTGGAACTTACTATCAATGCTCAAATCAATGTACAGTTTTTTGCATGCGAAGATCTACTCACCTTTGCTAATACTAACGTCACTAACGACGATGTAACATACTACTGTGCTTTTGGGTAATGTTCTCTGACGGTTGTGACCAGAGCACTGGACGGAGTCATAAGCTGGGAGGTGCAGCATTGGAACCACTGAGACGATTAAGTGAGTTATATAATTTATTTCCTATGCAAGTCCTTTGCCAGTGACATTCCATCAGGATCTGGATGTGGAATACCATTACTATACCAGCATTACTTTGATAGCTATATATCTTTCAACTTATGGGCCGATTTGCTGGATATCTTGGAAGGATTTTATTATGATTATATCTTTATTTGAACTACCATATATTTACTAGTTACATGGAGATACTCATGAATTTAGTCCGTTTATAGACACCATTTCTGATTTCATTTATACAGCTTTTTGACCCAGTGTTTTTTAAATGTTGGGTTTCAATTACCAATTTACCAATTTATGAGGCCTATGTATTATATTTATTGAGACATTAAAATATATTTTTTTAATATACTATTATCTCTGGTTTTATGTTTCCTGGCCATGTTTTCCTTTGATTTTTCTAGTTAAGGCCACACTTATATATCACTATTCAGTGCTGCTTTTTCTTTTTGGTCTGTGGTTGTTTTTGATTAGGGGCTAGCAATTGGCCCTGCTTTACAGCTGCGACTTGTGTTTATTTGGTGTGGCGCAGCCCAGCGCAGGATTCCTTTTTTTTTTTTATCATTTAACTCATAGGCAAACGGAGGGGGTTTCCTAGTCCCTGGAAACCCCCCTCCAAGCCTGGGGCACTGTATAATTGAAGTGGCTGGACCCTGCCATCGCTTCACGCGGCTCTGCTTAAAAAGGGAGAGTGCACCTACCAGTAGTGCACGCAGCATTTCCCATGTATATTAGGGGGTTAGGAAGAGTTGGAGAGCAGCCAAGCACTATTTAAAATTATAGCTACGCCCCCATGCATGCTTGTCACGCCCACTGGCGGCATGGTGTGGAAATCCCCCTCTACAAATCCTGTGTTTGCCCCTGTAATCCCTGGTTATGTTATAAGTATGAGACATTTTTTGACTGTGTTTAATACAAAACCTCATTAATACAATGAAGTTCATTGATACACCATGTGGAATTTATACACAGATAGCCAGTCAGAGTGGCATTCTTATACTCTAATCAAGGAGAGCTTAGGACATGGTAAGGCATCCTAGCACAGATCTTTGCATTAGGGGTCGAGCACATGAAAGTGATATGCTGATAGGCATATCCTATTTGTCAAATGCTGTATTACCAGGGGTGTGCCACAAGTGTTGCACACTCCTTACTGTACTTCAGTTTCACTTTCATTCTCGATAAACTCTGCATTCCATGTTGTTTTACTGTGTATGCACAATAGAAAAGGCAGAATTTTGCACTTGCAAGTTGGATGAATGGCAAACTTGTTCAGACCTACCAAAATGGTCAAATTGAATATGGAAATTTGTAGGTGTGTGACCAGCTTAAGGCATATTCTTGATTCAAAGGTCTATGTTTCAGGGCCAGCTGCTAATTAAAGCAGATTTCCACTATTCCACAGTTTACATTCCCTTTGGGTACAATAACAGATAAGCGCATGTCTCTGCATTAGGTACAGTTGTATCTAAACAGTAGATCTGCTATCATACCTAAGGATAATGAAAATAAACAAAATGGCAAAAGGTAAAGTTGCCTATCAATTCCTACTCTGGAGGTTTTAGTCTGCCACAAAGCTGTATTTTCTGTCAGAAAAGAGAATAACAATACTATAGTAGAGATTAACAATACTATATCTTGTCACCAAAGCACAATAAGACTTAGACACAGGCAACGCAGCTATGTAAATAAGCCCTTTCTACATATCATTGATTATATGGTTCTTAAATTCATATTAACATAAATGAGGTGTTAACAGGGTAGGGGTATCAACAACACTGTCACGAGTTGTTAAAATGCAGGCACAATCAGAGAACACAGCAGCTGGACTGTTGGAGTGTTGAGGCGAACCATTGGATCAGGGAAATAATCATCATCATCACCATTTATTTATATAATGCCACTGATTCCGCAGCGCTGTACAGAGAACTCGTTCACATCAGGCCCTGCCCCATTGGAGCTTACAATTTAAATTCCCTAACATGCACACACAGACAGAGAGAGACTAGGGTCAATTTTGATAGCAGCCAATTAACCTACTAGTATGTTTTTTGAGTGTGGGAGGAAACCGGAGCACCCGGAGGAAACCCACGCAAACACGGGGAGAACATACAAACTCCACACAGATAAGGCCATGGTCGGGGATTGAACCCATGACTCCAGCGCTGTGAGGCAGATGTGCTAACCACTTAGCCACCGTGCTGCCCATAGTGTCTCATCTGAGTATAACTTTTTATTTTATCATAACTTAGTGAACTCCACACAAATTGGTATTAAATTATTGGATATTCATCTATACAGTTTTTTAGACAATTCTGTAGGTAAAATACTTACTATTGTTTTAGCTGGATTGTAAACCATACTTACCTAGTTTTGAAGGAGCTGTCCAGGAGGGGGTACGTCGAGGGGGCGTGGCCACACGTGATGCACCACTAGGCTCCGCCCATGTCAATCTTAGACAATTCTAGCCATTCGCAGCAGGGTGCGTGGCCACAATGGCACGTCTAGCCCCGCTCCCACAATCTAAAATAACGGAGACAGCTGGATCCAGGATTTTTGCCTGCTCTCTCGGGAGTCCGGGAGAACTCCCAAAAATTTTTGAGTCTCCCGGACATTCCATGAGAGTAGGCAACTATGTTGTAAATGTAAGTCTAGTCTGTGACAATCCAAAGCTGAAAATTGAGAAGTATTAATGCAGTATGTAAAGGATTGTGAACATCGCAGACTAGGTCAGTGCAGCTTTTCATTCAGATGATATAACCTTTCGGTTTTTTTATAATAATATTTTTAGAAGAACAATATCCAGTGGTTATTTTTTATTTCATACATCTTGGTGGAAATTTGGTTGTAATCACTGTGAGAATACAACTGAGCTTTTTGTCTTGTACAAGAGTACAAGGCGTGACTAGTTTTGCATAATATGCTTTACACTGAATGTGAGAGGTGCAGATGTCTTCTTCACCTAAGCTGGGGGAGAATGTGTGCACTGAAATAATAATTAACATCTGCCACATGCAAAATAATTCCCTTAGCAACAGATAAAAACTATTTAAGTTGGATAATTCTACAGTGATTCCATTTAAATTTAACCATGTAAGATTTAGCATAGGCTGAATTTTCTCAAACTCCTTATTTTGGCTACTTGTGTGCTAAACACATTCTCAATTACTTTTCTAACTTTTAGTTCTATTTTTAGTGCAGCTGCACCCATAGATATCTAAGTCGGGTACTTGAAAGAACATGGACTTACCTGACAATATCTATAATGTACGCAGAGGGTTTTCTTTTAAGCCACTGACTCGCAGCAGGTCATAATATATTTTAGAATTTGTCTCATTGAAGAGACAGGAAGGTTTCCATTATTGACCCAATAATCAATCCTGAATTGTATTGTTAGTAGTAGTATTGGTCTTAAGAAGTGTATTTTTTCAAGAAGCTTTTTATATTTATCTTGTGTGTAACAACCCTTTTCCAAGCTCCTCTGGGAATTGGCGTATGTAAAAGGCGTGGGTGTAGGATTTTCTCTTAGAAACAGTGCCAAAACACAAATCTTGATATGTGGCTTCTTTTCTGGAGAGTGTCTGGGCCCACAAACACCAAGAGGAGTTTTGGGGGACCCCTTGCCCATCAATGTAGCTATGACCACAACCACGAAAATTCTTTAACGGAACACAAGAATGGTGTAGAAGCCACCCCAGCACATTTATTAGATGAAGATTGGGCACCAACTATTTTGCTTTATTTTATAGCAAAAATATATATTTGACACATAATAATGCCCGGGCATAAAACAAATCAACACACAATATTAAAGGCAACAACTACTAAAATATTACAAAGCGAAAAGTTTGCATAGCATTACACAGGTTATGCAAAAGATTTCACAGTATTTTACACTGTTCACATCATACAATACCAAACCCAAACCTTTTAAACATGTAAATGCATGATAATACTTTTGGCTCTCTTGTTGGTGCATACTAGTGATCCATCATAGTCTATGCAAATGCCTAAACTAGGCAGATAATCCTTGAGTTGGACACAATACTTTACACAAGTGCCTTTAAATTAGAGATGGTCACTGACCCCCGTGTTTTGGTTTTGGATTCGGTTTTGGATCTGGATTACCGTCGTGTTTTGGTTTTGGTTTTGGTTTTGCAAAACCGCCATTGCGTGTTTTGGTTTTGGTTTTGGTTTTGTTTGGTTTTGTTTTGCTATTTTTTGGGAAAATCCATGTTTTTGGGCCTAAATTAACCCAATTTAGTGCTCCAACTGTTTTAGAGACAAGTAATCTAATTGTTGAGGTAATAAATCATCCAAAAAAACAGTTTAATTCTTCGTTGGTAGGCCTATTCTACACACAAAACAGATTGTCTTCCTCTCCATCTATGCATATTGGCAATGCAGCCATCGTCTTTGAATGTATATTACACCCTACACTTATAGTTAAATATGTAAAGAAATGGAAAAAGCCAGTTTGGTTTCTGTCTCTCAAGGCCCCCCTCCACTTGTATAAAATAGCAAAAAATTCAGCCATTATAGACTGTACAATATTAATTGACATGGAGAAAGCCAGTTTGGTTTCTGTCTCTCTAGGCCCCCCTCCACTTGTATAAAATACTAAAAAATTCAGCCATTATAGACTGTACAATATTAATTGACATGGAGAAAGACAGTTTGGGGTCACTCTGTCTCTCTAGGCCCCCCTCCACTTGTATAAAATACCAAAAAATTCAGCCATTATAGACTGTACAATATTAATTGACATGGAGAAAGCCAGTTTGGTTTCTGTCTCTCTAGGCCCCCCTCCACTTGTATAAAATACTAAAAAATTCAGCCATTATAGACTGTACAATATTAATTGACATGGAGAAAGACAGTTTGGGGTCACTCTGTCTCTCTAGGCCCCCCTCCACTTGTATAAAATACCAAAAAATTCAGCCATTATAGACTGTACAATATTAATTGACATGGAGAAAGCCAGTTTGGTTTCTGTCTCTCTAGGCCCCCCTCCACTTGTATAAAATACTAAAAAATTCAGCCATTATAGACTGTACAATATTAATTGACATGGAGAAAGACAGTTTGGGGTCACTCTGTCTCTCTAGGCCCCCCTCCACTTGTATAAAATACCAAAAAATTCAGCCATTATAGACTGTACAATATTAATTGACATGGAGAAAGCCAGTTTGGTTTCTGTCTCTCTAGGCCCCCCTCCACTTGTATAAAATACTAAAAAATTCAGCCATTATAGACTGTACAATATTAATTGACATGGAGAAAGACAGTTTGGGGTCACTCTGTCTCTCTAGGCCCCCCTCCACTTGTATAAAATACCAAAAAATTCAGCCATTATAGACTGTACAATATTAATTGACATGGAGAAAGCCAGTTTGGTTTCTGTCTCTCTAGGCCCCCCTCCACTTGTATAAAATACTAAAAAATTCAGCCATTATAGACTGTACAATATTAATTGACATGGAGAAAGACAGTTTGGGGTCACTCTGTCTCTCTAGGCCCCCCTCCACTTGTATAAAATACCAAAAAATTCAGCCATTATAGACTGTACAATATTAATTGACATGGAGAAAGCCAGTTTGGTTTCTGTCTCTCTAGGCCCCCCTCCACTTGTATAAAATACTAAAAAATGCAGCCATTATAGACTGTACAATATTATGAAAAATGGACAAAGCCAGTTTAGGGTCACTCTGTCTATGACACCCTACCCTTAAGGATAAATTGCCCTAACAGCAGCCTTTCAAGATGGTATGTGATATGGAAATGCCACAAGTCCCTTTCCTCTTTGGGGGTAGATTGCACCCTACACTTACATAGAAAGTTTTAAAAAGATGTTATCGGCATCATCTTCAGCTTCATCCTCACCCTCATCAGTGTGTACGTCATCATCACAGACTATCAATTCATCGCCGCTTGAATCCGCCATTAGAGAACAGTCAGTGCTTGGATGTCTTGGATGGTGAAGGCCTTCCTCGTGGAAGATGTAGTTCATTTTTATAAACATCATTTTCTCCACATTTTTGGGAAGTAACCTTCTACGGCGATCACTGACTAAGTTCCCTGCTGTGCTGAACACTCGTTCAGAGTACACACTGGAGGGTGGGCAGCTTAGGTATTGCAAAGCAAGTTTGTACATGGGTTTCCAAATGGCCTGCTTTTCTTCCCAGTAAGGAAAGGGACTGTCTGACATTTCCATATCAACTACCTCTTGAAAGTAATCCTCCACCATCCTTTGCATGTTTATACTCATATTGGATGGACTTATGGGCAAAGTGACACATTTTTTTGAAAAATCCTTCAAACCAGCCCAGATGTTAAATTGTTCTCGTCTGCCCCCTGTGTCTTCCCTGCTTCTTTTTTGGAAATTTAATTTTTTACGAGCAACAGCTTGAGAAAGTGAAGGAGGACACGTCGTCAAGCCGAGGCCCAGTTCAGCGGCCAACTTGCTGAGCAATAGCTCCTTGCAAAAGTTCACATCTCGCTCATTTACAAGTAAAGACTCAATGTAGGTTTTAAACCTTGGATCAAGCACAGTGGCCAAAACGTACTGATCCGAGTTCAAGATCTTAATAACTCGAGGATCATTGTGAAGCGAATTAAGTACTTGATCGACAAGGCCAACATACTTTGCTGAATTGCTTGCTTTCAGCTCCTCCTTCATTTTCTCAAGCTGCTTTTCCAATAGTCTAATTAAAGGAATGACTTGGCTCAAACTAGCAGAGTCTGCACTCACCTCACATGTCACAACTTCAAATGGTTTCAGCACCTTGCACAGCACTGAAAGGATTCCCCACTGTGCAAGAGTGAAATACATCCCCCCTCCTTTCCCAATGTCATGACTTGTGCAATATGCTTGGATGGCTTTGCGCTGTTCCTCCATCCTCTGAAGCATGTACAGGGTGGAATTCCACCGAGTTACCACCTCTTGCTTAAGTTGGTGGCAGGGCAAGTTAAACTGCTCTTGGAGCTGCTGTAATCTCCTACATGCTGTGGCTGAATGCCTGAAATGGCCTGAAATTTTACGGGCCACCGAAAGCATCTCCTGCACCTCACGGTTATTTCGTAGGAAGCTCTGCACCACCAAGTTGATGGTGTGAGCAAAACAGGGAATATGTTGGAAATCACCCAGCTGTAATGCTCGCACTATATTGTTGGCGTTATCTGAAATGACATACCCTGGGGAGAGTCCGAGTGGTATAAGCCATGCATCAATCACATCTCTCAGTTTGCGTAACAAATTGTCAGCCGTATGCCTGTTAGTGAAGCCGGTGATACAAAGAGTGGCCTGCCTGTGACAAATGTTACGTAGTGGTGTACATGCTGCTGCTGTTCCTGCTGGTGAAGGTGAATGACCAACCCAGTGGGCTGTCACAGTCATATAGTCTTTGGTTTGGCCACTTCCACTTGTCCACATATCTGTGGTTAAGTGAACAGTGGGCAGAATGGCATTTTTCAGCGCAATCTCTACATTTTTACACACTTTTTGGTATAGTTGTGGAATAGCTTTACGGGAGAAATGGTGTCGCGATGGAATTCTGTAACGTGGACACAAAACCTCAATTAACTGTGAAAAACCAGCTGCGTTTATTGTGGAGATTGGACGCAGATCTAACACTAACATTGCAGCCATGGCGTCTGTGATTCGCTTGGCGACTGGGTGACTGCTGTCATATTTGCTTCCCCTCGCAAATGATTGTTTCACAGTTAATTGCTGAAATGTAGGACTGCTCATTTTATTCACCTGCCTCTGGGATGACGATTCACCCCCAGCAGCAGCAACAGCAGCAGCAGGACTAACGCTTTCTTCAGAGGAATCAATAATAGTGCCGGAGTCATCCAGCCTTAAGTGGGATGCCGGGCTAACTCCGAGCGCTACTGAGGATATTGATGAGGATGGTGTGGTGGGTGTATTTTGTAGCCGTCGGTATGTCGGTGAGCGGAGGGTCTTAGCTGATGAGGGAGTGCTTGTATTCTTTTGGGAAGAACTTTCAGCTTTTCCCAACACTTTGCCATGAACTCTCGTTAAATGGCGTAACATAGACGAGGTTCCAAGATGGTTAAGGTCCCTCCCTCGACTGACTGTGGCTTCACATACACTACAAATGGCTATACAATTGTTGTCTGGATTTGGGTAGAAATAATTCCACACATAAGAAGTGGATTTTTTTGTTTTATGCCCAGGCATGACAATGGCCTTTTTCTTGTCACGTGCCAGAACTGCTGCCACTGGTGCAGGACTTACACAAACAACCTCATCCTCATCAACATCCTCATTAGCGCCCTCGTCGCCTACACAAATCTCCCCCTCATCCTCTTCTAATTCCAAAGTGGCATCCTCAATTTGGGTATCACCGGCTACACTCGGGCTATTAAGGCACACATCAGCAGAATGCTCACGATTAGACATCCCACTGTTGGATGGACTCTCCACAGGGATTGTTGTCATTTGTGAATCAGAGCAAATATTCTCCTGTAATGCCTCACTGGTATCTTGCAGCTCAGCTTTGACGCGTAACAGTAGTTGTGCACCAATTGTAGCCTGGGTAACTTTTTGGGATCTGCCACTAATAGCCAAAGGTGAAGGCCTCATTCTCTCTTTGCCACTGCGTGTGTAGAATGGCATGCTTGCAATTTTTTTTTTATCGTCACTTAACTTTTGCTCAGTTACACTTCTTTTTCGCTTCAATACAGTAAATTTTTTTTTGGTTTTTGTTTTTTGCACTAATTTGAAAACACTCTGTTGTTTGACATCGCCTTGGCCAGATGACGTACTGGGAACACTAACATCAGGACTGGTGACAGAACCTGGTTGCTCATTTAGATCATATGTGGACTGCTTTGAATCCATTCTGAGCGCAAACCACTGAGGAGTGCTAAAAATTATTGAGTAGATACTGCTGACAGATATGACTTTTGACAGCCAGAAATATTAATGCACAATTAGGGAGGACACCCCAAAAACACTGAGGAGTGCTAAAAATTATTGAGTAGATACTGCTGACAGATATGACTTTTGACAGCCAGAAATATTAATGCACAATTAGGGAGGACACCCCAAAAACACTGAGGAGTGCTAAAAATTATTGAGTAGATACTGCTGACAGATATGACTTTTGACAGCCAGAAATATTAATGCACAATTAGGGAGGACACCCCAAAAACACTGAGGAGTGCTAAAAATTATTGAGTAGATACTGCTGACAGATATGACTTTTGACAGCCAGAAATATTAATGCACAATTAGGGAGGACACCCCAAAAACACTGAGGAGTGCTAAAAATTATTGAGTAGATACTGCTGACAGATATGACTTTTGACAGCCAGAAATATTAATGCACAATTAGGGAGGACACCCCAAAAACACTGAGGAGTGCTAAAAATTATTGAGTAGATACTGCTGACAGATATGACTTTTGACAGCCAGAAATATTAATGCACAATTAGGGAGGACACCCCAAAAACACTGAGGTGTGCTAAAAATTATTGAGTAGATACTGCTGACAGATATGACTTTTGACAGCCAGAAATATTAATGCACAATTAGGGAGGACACCCCAAAAACACTGAGGAGTGCTAAAAATTATTGAGTAGATACTGCTGACAGATATGACTTTTGACAGACAGAAATATTAATGCACAATTAGGGAGGACACCCCAAAAACACTGAGGAGTGCTAAAAATTATTGAGTAGATACTGCTGACAGATATGACTTTTGACAGCCAGAAATATTAATGCACAATTAGGGAGGACACCCCAAAAACACTGAGGAGTGCTAAAAATTATTGAGTAGATACTGCTGACAGATATGACTTTTGACAGCCAGAAATATTAATGCACAATTAGGGAGGACACCCCAAAAACACTGAGGAGTGCTAAAAATTATTGAGTAGATACTGCTGACAGATATGACTTTTGACAGCCAGAAATATTAATGCACAATTAGGGAGGACACCCCAAAAACACTGAGGAGTGCTAAAAATTATTGAGTAGATACTGCTGACAGATATGACTTTTGACAGCCAGAAATATTAATGCACAATTAGGGAGGACACCCCAAAAACACTGAGGAGTGCTAAAAATTATTGAGTAGATACTGCTGACAGATATGACTTTTGACAGCCAGAAATATTAATGCACAATTAGGGAGGACACCCCAAAAACACTGAGGAGTGCTAAAAATTATTGAGTAGATACTGCTGACAGATATGACTTTTGACAGCCAGAAATATTAATGCACAATTAGGGAGGACACCCCAAAAACACTGAGGAGTGCTAAAAATTATTGAGTAGATACTGCTGACAGATATGACTTTTGACAGCCAGAAATATTAATGCACAATTAGGGAGGACACCCCAAAAACACTGAGGAGTGCTAAAAATTATTGAGTAGATACTGCTGACAGATATGACTTTTGACAGCCAGAAATATTAATGCACAATTAGGGAGGACACCCCAAAAACACTGAGGTGTGCTACAAATTATTTAGTAGATACTGCTGACAGATATGACTTTTGACAGCCAGAAATATTAATGCACAATTATGGGGGACACCCCAAAAGCGCTGGGGAGTGCCAAATATGAAGAAAAAATAATAAACCTCTATCCTCCTCTCTGCACTAGCGATTTTGGTTAGAGCAATTGCAAGAACAATATGGTATTCTCTGTCCCTGCTCTAATTAGCCTATGACTACACCCTGCTCTCTCCCTCTGTCAAATGGCGATGGATTGCTGTGGAGGCGTGTATTTATAAAGTTGAAGTATCGCGAGAACCGAGTCCCGAGATCCGACGACGTCACAATGACGTTCGGCCTCGATTTGGATTCGGAATGGGCGGGAGAGTACCGAGCTGCTCAGCTCGGTACTCGGATACCCAAAGTTCGGGTGGGTTCGGTTCTCGGAGAACCGGACCCGCCCATCTCTACTTTAAATAGAGAACTCTTGCATCCCTGATAATCCAGTTATAACTCTTCTCTAAAAACAATAACAGAGTTGAACTCTCTCACACTATGCAAATGAGCTACATGAACTCAAACACAGTCATTTGAATAAATGATGTGTAGTCACACATAACAGGATAAATCACTTGACTCTTGAATAAATACAGATACAGATTTATCACAGCAAATAGCACAACTTTCTCTGTAATCTCAAAATGGTTGCTAATCATGGTCTTAATTGTATTCTCACAAAATGATAGGTAGCAAACCCAATTCTTTTTGTTCAGCAGCTTTATTTTTCCTGTAGCCCTACAAGTTCTGACAGCAGTAGCAATTTGATAGCTCAGCAGACATCTCTAACACTTAAAGCAGTTCAAACTCTCAAACCTAATCACATTATCTCCCTAATCACTGGCCCTTGTAAAATATATCTTGATCCATCACAAGCCAAAGGGCATAACACAAATCCACATCTTCAGGACTCCTCACACTATCCCTAATCTCTTCACTATAAGAGTAGTATCTCGGTCCACCAGCAAATAAGTAATATAAATATAACCAGTTATTCATTTCTGCAATTCCTCCACTCCAAAGCTCTCTTGAACTCTCCTTTAATGGCTACGATCTTCCACTCAAATGGCAGCTTCAGGCTACTGTTTTTTTCTGTTTTCACAGTATCTCTCTCTCACTGCTGTCACGAAAGCCAGATAATGGGAATGGTCCTGATCGCTGCTAGAGTGACAGCTTACCCTCAGAGAGGTGCAGAGTCTAATGGTGGAGAGGTGTTCACCAAGGATTCCCGCAAGGGAATATGGCCTTGTCTGCCCTCCACCGCAGGTCGCAGTCCTCTAGAGGGCGCAGAGCAGAGAATAGGCAGAACCACCAAGTAGTTGATAAGGAAAACAGTAGTAGTGGTGAAGAGAGCTGGAGTGCTGAGGTCCACACAGGCATATAACTCTGGAACAGAACCGATGAGGAGCAATGCTCTGCAGTGAATCTACAGGTCTTGACTGTGAGGGAAGCTGAACCAATATGGCGGTGAAGTGATGAGCTGCAGAGAGCAATAGTACTGAGATCCACACAGGTGTTATAACGCTGGAAGAGGACCAATTATTATTATTATTATTATCTTTAATTTATAAGGCGTCACAAAGGTTCCGCAGCGCTGTACATAACATATCAAAAACAGTGAGCCATGACATAGCATGATACAGAAAGAACAAAAATTAACATAAATATATACACAGACACAGGTAACATGGTAATGCAAATCAAATTATTACTGGGACAATGAGTGAAAGTGATGGTAGAAATCAGCGAGAAGTAGGCCGAAGCTTAAGAAAATAGGGCTAGGGAAGCAGGCCAAGAGGTACAGAGGGTGTTGGAATAGTAAAAAGGAGCACACAAGGAAAGAGGGCCCTGCTCCTGAGAGCTTACATCCTAAAGGAAAGGGGAGACACATTTAGGGTGGTACTAACTGGGGGAGAGAGTTAGGAGGAGGACTGATAGACTTGAATAAAGAAATGAGTCTTAAGGGCACGCTTGAAGCCTTTGAGAGTAGATGCTAGACTGATGGAACGTGAAAGATTGTTCTACAGCTGGGGAGCAGCCCGGGCAAAGTCCTGGAGACAGGAGTGAGAAGAGGTGATCAGTGAAGCAGTCAGGCGGCGGTCAGAGGCAGAGCGGAAGGGGCGACTAGGAGTGTAGGTAGAGATAAGATTGGAGATGTAGGAAGGGGAGGATTGATCATGAGCTTTAAAGGTGAGGAGAGAAGTTTAAATTTAATTCTGTAGGCCATGGGGAGCCAATGAAGTGACTGTTGGAGGGAGACAGCAGAGATAGGGTGGTGGGAGAGAAAAATGAGGTGGGCAGCAACATTGAGGATAGACTTAAGAGGATCAAGGCGAGAATCAGGTAGACCACAGAAAAGGAGGTTACAGTAGTCAAGACGGGAGATTACAAGTGACTGAACGAGGTTTTTCGTAGCTTCCGTGGTGAGAAAGGGGTGGATTTTGGATATATTCCAAAGGTGGAAGTAACAGGATTTTGAGAAGGACATAATGTGAACGAGAGGGAGGAATCAAGGATGACCCCAAGGCATCGGACTTGAGGGACAGAAACGAGGGTAGTGTTATTAACAGGAATAGAAAGGGGGGGCGGTGGGAGAGTTCTGGAAGGGGGAAGACGATAAGTTCAGTCTTGGAAATATTGAGTTTAAGGAAGCGTTGGGACATCCAAGATGGCTGAGAGATAGCCGGAGACACGATACAGAAGGGAAGGGGAGAGGTCAGGGGATGAAAGATAGATTTGGGCATCATCATCATAGCGGTGGTACTGGAGGCCAAAGGAGCAGATGAGGACACCTAGGGAGGAGGTGTAGAGGGAGAAAAGCAGGGGGCCAAGAAGGGACTGCTGGGAGATGTCATGACGTATAGACTCAATCTTGGAGGTGAAGTGGGTAGCAAAGTCGAAAGCAGAGAGCGTGGGGGGGGTGGGAGAGGGGGAGGGGAGAGGAGGGAGTTGAAGGTGGCAAAAAGCCATCAGCGGTTGGAGGATTGGAAAGAAATGAGTGCTTTAAAGACGGATTGTTTAGAGAGCGATAACGCCAAACTGTAAGACGCAAGCATGAACTTGAAGTGGAGGAAGTCAGCATGAGTGCGTGACTTTCTCCAGAGCCGTTCTGCACTGCGAGAGCATTTTTGAAGATAGCGAGTAAGTTTAGTGTGCCACCGATGAAGCTTGATGGTGACAGCTGGGGCGAAAGAGTCAAGTGCAGTGGTTAAGAGTGCGATTGTAAAAGGAGACAGCCTCATCGGGGTAAGAAAGAGTGGTGATGGGGGAGAGTAACGAGCTAAGGGAGGAGGAGAAAGTGGTAGGATCAACTGTGTCAATGATGAGCGATGCTCTGTGGTGATAATGCTGGGAAGCCATAGCCTGCAGAGAGCAATAGCACTGAGATCCACACAGGTGTTTTAACGTTGGAACAGGACCAACGATGAGCGATGCTCTGTGGCGATAATGCTGGGAAGCAATGAGCTGCAGAAAGCAATAGCACTGATATCCACAGCTGCACAGGTAATGCTGAGAATCAGTAAACAGCACAGGTAATTGCTGGAAAGCAGTAAGCAGCACAGGTATTCTGAGTAGCAACCGGCTGCATCTACAATGTCAGGAACAACAGGAGTCAGAGGAAATGCTTTCTATCAGGTAGAGAGACCTGATGATCTGACACCCATTAAAGGGAGGAGGGCCCTTATAAAGGGAACTGGCTGCAGATAATCAATCACTGTGGAGCAGAGGTTTTCCTTTCCCAGGGAAAGGAATGCGCAGACCACTAGGCAAGATGGCGTCCAATGATAGAGGAATGCCAGGCTGAGCAGCAGATAGCGGTAACCATGGGAAACTAAAGCACACAGTGAACCACACAGGGCGAAACTGGTGAGATGCGTGATAACTGCTTTGCCGCTGTCTGTCACTGTTTCAGCTCTGTTTTCTTTGCCCTCACAAACTTGGTGTCTTCCTCCTTTAGTTTCTGTCTTTACACACTTCTCCCTCAGATTTTACCTCACACACTTTGACTCTTCATATGTAAATTAATGAAAATTGTGTTCACTAGTGAACATTAAGCTGGTAGTTGTCACGAGACTCGGGTATACTGCTTACTGGTTTTAGCACTACTCACCAAAGAGGTGCGGAGTTTAATGTATCCCAGGTCTTCGCCAGGGAACCCCGCAAGGAAGTATGGTCTTTGCTGCGGGAGATACGCAGGTCACGGTCCTCAGAGGTAGCAACCAGCGAAGCGATAGGATGGAAGAGGTGTCAGGCAGGCCGGGTCAGAACTGAGGAATCAGGATATGCCAGAAGGAGAATCCGAAATCGTAGTCAGAAGAGAATGGTCAAAACGTAGCTGGGGTCAATTCACGGGGAGCACAGATAGAGCATAGTCAAGTTCAAGCCGGCTAGTTCACAGAAGAGACACAGGAATGAATACCACAGGAACGCTGGAGATTAGTGGGACCCACTTGGAGAGTGCCAGAGTTAACCTTATATAGAAGGGGCAGTCCTATGATTGGCGGTGGTGACACTAAACACCACCGCCGGAATTAGTGGGAAGCGTCCCGTTGCTATGCAACGGAATGCGCAGCCGCCGCTGACCTGGAAGTGCGCCTGGTTGCCTAGCAACCGGGCTCTCGGCAGCAATAGCAGGCGTCCGTCCCTGTGCGACGGACATAGCACGGGGACGGCGCCTGACAGTAGTCTTCTATGTGTGTTTGTAGAAATCATAAAAATATCAAAACCAAAATTCACAGCATGTGCAGGGGCGGAACTGCGCATCTCCAAGTCCCATAGTAAAATATAGGTAGTGTTAAGTTAAATAAATGGATGAAGGTGGTATTCGATATTTCCTGTATGCTACAATCAGTAACGATGCGATCTATACACAACGTAATTATTCTCATAATAACCTTTTATTAAGCTTAATGTTTACTAATATTTATATAGAAAATAAAGTGTTAAAAAAATCTAAAATATGTTTCCAACTTACAAAGTACATTTGGAGTTTGGTATCATTCTGTTCGCAATTGAATTAGAAAATTTCTGGTATTATTTAGTTATAAATTGTATCACTTTTTCATATACCAAAAAGCCAGCTCACAGGGATCATAAAAACTGTTTTTACAGGTCTAAAGGTGGGAAACTGAAGAAGGAACCAGAGGAAACCACCAATGCTATGTTGAGTTCCTGGGAGGTCATTGTCTAGTAACCTATGAATAAAGACTTTAATACTGTAATTGTGTATCTCTGTGATGTCACCGCTGTTAACAACTGTTTACAACTGTGCAGTGTGTAAATTGTTAAATCTTGGCTTTGGAAACAAGAGCGTTCTGATAGAGGCTTGTTCTAGTGCTAGCAGGCACATTCTTCTGCATACCAAACTTTGTCTTGCATTCTCTTTGCGTAAAAAACCTATGTGCTTTGGAACCACAGCGATCGAGAATCTTTATTTTTAAACAATAGTTACCGATGTAACAGTCGGGTCCAAGCAATGCTGTTCTATCCTACCAAGCCCCTGGCAGAGCAAGAGTCTCTTATGATCATTCACCAGTCCACATTGCTCTCTTCAGAGCAGAGCGGGCGTCTTGAGGAAGGGAGTGCAGGGGCCTAAGAGAGGGCAGTGACACGTCATTGCCAGGCCCACCTCCCCTTCAAGTCCCACAGTGTCCGTATCCTCTTCACCCACTGTAATTCCGCCACTGCTTATGTGCAGTTTAAACACTGCCACATTTACTTAGATAATAAATTATTCCTAATTGGCTTTATTTTTGTAGATTGTGATTTTTGTGACATTTATGAAACATTGAGGCATTTCATTTTCTTATACATTGGTAATAAAACTATTATTCTGGGTTTGAAATAAACAGCCCACTATGCTATAAGATTACATTAGACTTTAGAGTACTGTAACGATCATGTCCCTCTTTATTTGTTTGCATTAGTTTTAGTCTGTAATGTCTGCGTACCTAAATTAGAAATTGTACAGTGCATTATAAACTGTTCGAGCTTTATAGATAGCTCTTAGCTTAATTATTATGTTTTTATTAACCAGACTGCAGTTTCAACATCAAATCACTGTATTTGTACATTGCCATTAATTTTCCATTATTTTCTAGAAAAATTGTAACTAGTTTTGTTTGCAGCGGGGGACAACAGATTTTGTTTTCTTTTAAATGAGCACAATAACCTCTCTGTACCACTGTGTGTGGTCCAAAAGCCATTCTCAAATCACTTTGAAATCCTGTAGCAAACCTAGCTCTGTGTTTCAATTCTGGCATGGTAGGCTGCATTTCAGTGGTAAGAATACCTGAATGGAGGTTTAGAAGTTTGGACCACGCAGTGTGTTGGAAATATGCATGGAATCCACTTTTTGTTTGGTTGAGTGGTAGCAAGCTTTGCTTAAATGTTTTGCTGTTTAACGGTTACACTAACATTTTCTATGTCCTAGGAAGTACTTTTATTTTAAATAAAACTTTAAAAAATGAAAAGGAGAGCATATAAGTAAAATTTCTGTGTGATATAAAAAAAAACCTTCAGTGGCGTTTAAACACATTTTACAGTATGCTTTCATAAGTGAAGTATGCTTTCACTATCTGTAATAAATACATGCAACTTTATGTGTCCCACTACATGATAAACTTGTGGATTCAACATCCTGTTACAGAGAATTTTTAAACTCATTTTGGGTCCTGACTGCAGAGTATATTTATTTCTTCTTGGTTACTTGCCTAATGTTTGTTTTGTCTTGTTTCATTTTCCATTTACATTGTAAAAAAGCCCATATATGTATATACCAAACTTGTCTACTTTGGGGTTTTCTTTTAACCCCAGGAGAATGGGGGCATAGCTGGAGGGCGGAAGGGGACGGTCACAAGCAATCAAGTGACGCAAATTCCTGCAAATTGTGTCATTGCGGATCTCCTGGGAATCCTGGAGACCTACCCGGAATTCGGGAGTCTCCCGGACATTCCAGGAGAGTTGGCAAGTATGATATATACAGAGTGAGAAAAACAAAAATCCCCCCCCCCCCGCAACACTTCTATGAGCTGCAGAATTCTCAGTTACACACATTTGCAAATCCATGATAAGCCATCCGCCACTTCATGGCGCTTCTTCTAATAGGGTGGTCCAAACTCGAAACAATGAGAGTCCCTATAGTCATTTGGAGGCTCTTGGGGTACCTCTAGAAAAATTAGCCTTCAATTTAAAACCACATGGATGTGTGATATATAGGGACTTTCAAAGAACAGACCAGCACTAGTAAAAAAAAGAAAACAGTTAATTGTAATAACAAAACATTTCTTTTAACAACATCACATTTTACTTTGATTTTGTTTGACATCAGTAAATTTTTATTAGAAATTTTCACAAGGGTAAATAAAGGGCTATAGAAAAGAAAAAGGGAACAAGGAGGTACAATGAGGGGAAATGTGGGTTACCCAGGGGGGAATATACAATTTAAACAATTTAAACAAGTACACTAACTTGATCTTGATCAAAAGCAATCACAAAATCACACATCAACAGAAGTGGAGAGTTGAGGGAAGTGGAAGGCTGAAGAAGGTGAGGGGACATCGGGCCCAGTAGGGGAGGGGGCCAGCCCTTTCATAATGTGCTCATACCATTTAAACCAAGATAAAAAAATATGTATCTTGTATCTACTGGGTTTATATCAGTTATAGGCCTTTAACAATGTATTTTTGTTCACTGTGCAACTCTGCAACCAGGTAATGCTCTTGTTAACTCTCCTCGGTCACTTCATAAACCCAATTTTAATACTGCACAGCCTCTGCCCCCACAGAAATAAAATTCTATTCAACAGTCTACTAGAATAAGCTTTTAAAACACACATAAATATGTCGCTGTGCAGTTTAAAACACCCACACAAAACAAATGATCAGTCAGTTTGCTCAATTTGGATTAGGTTAATGAGATATTTTTGCATGTGTGGCTATCAAACAATCTGAAAGCTTTATACCTGTAAACTAATGAAATAAGAAACATAGCTACTAACAAGATGATTTGCAAATAGATTTTTCTGACACATAAAACTTAAAACTCATAACATTTTAACAGTGTAATTTAAATCCATTAACATATATATCAATTACATCAGCCAATTGGGTTGTTTTGTATGACATTAAACATAAATATTGTTATGTGTGGCTAGTACCAAATGAAGTGCAATACACCAAAAAAGCCCCATCAGTGAATACATTAAATGTTGAACCCTTAAAAGGATAAAATGTTTACTGAGAAGAAGTATTGTAGCAATCACCCCTCCTTCCTCCATGTGAGAACATCATGAGGGTCGCTTGTTCAAGACCCCTGTGATTCAGAGTAATTCTCTTCTGCAAGAACAGTTCAATCTCCAGGTCTCTACATCTAGGCCCTGAGTCATTAAGGCAGCATACTGAGAGCATCGTGCTGTTGTTCTCAAAGGCACGTAAATCGGCTCTGCATACTCCCGGATTCAGCAAGGAGCGGATCTCAAGGTACGTGTGGTGTTGACTATAGGTGTAGGTTCACTCTGCTCTACTAGACCAGACCCTGCAGGATGCGTACAATACATTTGTGTAATATGAAATCTCAAAAGAACGCACAGAAAAAAAATATTAATCAATTATTGTTACCGTTTAATAATATAGTCATTTATGATTAGAAATAGAAATTGTATAAAAAATAAAAAGATATTATTTTTTTTTGCCTTTAAAAAACATTAGTGTTAGGCTGTCCTTAATGTCTACTGTACATAAAATACATTATTACAGTTGCTCCTGATTGCAAACACATGTTATAGCATGCATACGATACTGACCCAGGACTTAGACTAGCCCCTTAGCTGGTGCAAGAGATACTGCAGAAAAACAAGAAACTTTCACACACACAGAGCTTCATTTTGATGTAGCTGCATTCACTTCAGTTTGGCACGTCTACATTGTACATCGAGTACGGGCACACGCCACTTCCCCGTCCTGTTCACTCCCTGAAATCGTAGACCATTGTAATTGTCATTTGCGTTGGCTTATGCAGCGGATTTTCTTTCGTTGCTGGCCGAGTTTCCTCGTTCTCGGCATGCGCAGAAGGGAATTACCTACAATACGCGCAAAAAACAGAGATACTTTCCTTAATGACTCTGGCCCCTCTAGTGTTTGCTATTTATTTATTATTTTGTTAACAGTTATTTACATAACGCCTACATATTAAGCAGCACTTTACAGAGGCGATTTAATCATTCACATCAGTCCCTGACCCAGTGGAGTTTACAGTCTATATCCCATATCACACAGACATACTAGGGTTAAATTCACCAGAATCCAACTAACCTATCAGTATGTCTTTGGAGTGTGGGAGGAAACTGGAGCACCCAGAGGAAACACACGCAAACATGTGGAGAACATACAAACTCCACACAGAAAGCGCTTAGAGTAGTGTATCAGTAACACACTGATTGAATGGCTGCCTCCAAACCATACAAGCCATCCAATCAGTGTTATCAAATCAATGCACTAATCTACTCCAGGATTTTGAGCAAAAGTCACTTGGGGGGAGATTGGAGACTTGGTAAAAGCAGCTGCATGTAGCAGCTCCAGGGCTTCTGCTAGTAGAATCAGCATGTTAATAAAATTTATATACTTGGCGGTAGTGCAGCTTTAATGTTATAAACATGTGTTGATTTTTATCCAGAAAATATGTTATATTTTAAAAGGTATTGTTATTCAAGATTAAAACAGAAAGCAGACAGTTGTAGACAGGTGTGTGTCAGTTTTAAGAAAGTAAATCAGCCTCGACTTGTAACAATGTACGAGTCCTGGATATTGTCTATGCCTTTCAGCACCATTGTGTACTGCTGGCTTCCAGTTACATACAGAGTGACTGACTTGCCATATATGACAAAAAGCCACATTACCAATGGGATTACACAGAGCTGGGGACAGAAGGTGTTCTGTGTAGAGTAAAATAATCTGCTCAGGGTGGCAGGAGAATTTGGCACATCGACCTCGACTGATTTAGGAAATGGTGGGAATTGGCTTAAACTCAGATTTTATCTCTTCTGTCCAAGATTTTTAGGGAGGGTTTTTTGAAGAAGGAATTTTAAGTATAAAAGTTCCATTCTGTCTGTAACGGATAGATAATCTTTCAGATGGGCTTAAAGGGATGTTGTAATTCAAATAGATTTACGTAAAAGAAGGAACCTGCAGACAGTGACAGTATAATACTTATCTATAATGTAACAGAGACAATTTTATCCCTGTCAGTGAAGTAAAGAAAAAAGTTTAGCTTTTATGTGAAACTGATTGCCATAAAACTATACACAATGTTTTTCTTTGTGCACATTATTTGATTCATGTTAATATATTTAATGCTTTTGTTTTTACATAAAGCTTGTTACAGCACTTGTATAACCTGTCTCTAGCAATGGCTAAAATAGATATCTAACACATTCTGATTTTATCTATTTTCACTGTGAAACTGGCAGCCCATAGACCGCAATATTGTGTGTGAAGGCAACAGCAGCTAGCAGTTCCAAGGTTAAAATCAATATCATTGTAGTTTTCAAAATCAATTTTAGTGGTCACAATCAGCACTTTGAAATAAAAGTTCATTGTAATTTGCCATTTATTTTATTGAACCTTCTGCAGTATGGCAATCAAGAGCCTGCTCATGATATAAAGCTATAAATGATATAAAAATTTTTTTAAAAAAAAGGATATTTATTAAAGCTGTACTGGTGTTGGAGTCTCACATAAGTTATCATTTGGGTTTCTATAATTCAATTAAAAAAAATAAAACAAATTGAAAAGTGACCAATGGCTCACTGGCTTGAGATTTGAAGTCTAGACTACTGTTGTCAGGGCCTAGAAACTTGCCTGATAATATTGTTGCCGCAAGAGTGCCTTATTTATGAAGTGCTTCCAAGGAGTTTGCACTTGTTAGCCTAGATTTCCACATTGGTTTGAGTGGTTTGAAATAAGAGATCTGCGTTTGTGGAGGGAAGTAGTTAGACAGAGAGGGCTTTGCTAAGTGCAGAGTAGATATACTGTCATTTTACTGAGTAGTGAAAAACAAGATTTAATTTTGGAAAGCAATATTACTGACATAAGATAAAGGAGTGGAGAGCATGCATTTTTAGGGATGTTACTTGGTCAGTGGAAGCCATTTCCACTCTGCAAAAGCACATGGAATTTGCGCCTTTCATGTGAACTTTGTCAGAGATGTGTATTTTTCAGTGGACTTTTCCCAACATGAAAAAAAGATTCAAACATGGAATTGTTACATGTAAAAAAGGCAGTGTAGCCACACTCTCACATTGTATTTGAGCCATAGATGAAGCTAACCTCAGCAGTATATTAGGAGAAAAATGGATATGTTTAATATAATTAAATGAATGGTTCTAACATCAAGAAGGTTTTTATGTCACATTTACATTTTTGCACAATGCACTTCTTTAAATGTTTCCAGGTGCACCGGTGCACTGCCTCCAATGACTGGAAATCACAGGCATGTATTTTGAAGGGTTACGGGCAGACCACAAAGGGGCACTGGTGAAAAATTAAAGTAATTTGCAGTGCACATCCATTGCAGTCTGTATATGAGATCCAGAGACTGTGGAAAGACCACTGACCACATATGGGAAACAATACAAAAGTTATGAGAAGGTGTAGATGAATTGTATTACTTTGTGCAAGGGGAGACTGAATGTGGGGGAATATATAGGATGGTGAACTTGCTGTTTATCACAATTTCATATATGCTGTGAAGTACTGTACCATGTACAATGTGTAGTAGCATGTACATAAACATATATAAAGTCATCTTGCTCAGCCAACGAATGAGCCTAATGAGTAACGAATCATTGCTAAAGGACTAAAATATTTTTAATTGTTTGTTTATCCACTTTTGGGCGACTAGTTAGGTGTCTTACCTAAGTAATCCTACAGAGGTACCCTCTCAAGTCATAAATACCTGTACAGAGCATACAATCCATCTGTGTAGAACAATAGGACAGTGTTGTCAACACCGGTGGTCTGAATCTACCCAGGCTATTTAAGCAGGTTGATTAGCACTGCGGGATTGGCCGCAGCTCTTGTCCAATCAGGTGCTTCTTGATTTACATACCTACCTGTATTTGCAAGAGTTAACAATGATTATTTTACAGATAAGCACTTTGAAAAGTTAATACCTACACAATGTATTGCTTCCCCAAGTTACATAATGACATGTAGTCACTTTCTGAAAGTAACAAATAGACACATCTTTAAAATAAAGACCAACAAGAGAAGCTGTTAATCTCAGGCTCAGGGGGAATGAAATCATACTATATGTTCAAACAGTTCTTCCAAAGCACCCATTTAGTATGTTAAATGTTGACATTGCAATTTTGTGATATTTACTAAAGTGTTTCACTGCTGAACAGCACAGCAGAAAGCGTTATTATACCAAATAAATAACAGCACTCCACAGATTCACAATGCTTTGCTACAACTCAATAGGAGATACAAAAAAAAATCATAACAAAAGAAACCTGCTATGTACAAAGTTAGTAGTTTTAAACAACTTGTAATACTGTGAGGAAAATTGATGGATAACTATGCAATAATGTGGAAGGGACGCAATCAAGATCATCTTTCAAATCGTAGTTGAAAGCAGTTTTGAGAGGATAATCTTTACATGAAAAAGTCTCAGTTTGTACTGTGTTAATTTTGGAACTGCAGTTGTTTCTCTTCTTCTGTCTCAATGGCCTGTGATTGTACTGTGCTCCAACCAGTAAGTAATTAGTATTATGCAATTGTGACAGCCAGGGCCGGACTGGGACTAAAAATCAGCCCTGGCATTTAAAGCACACAAGCCCACCTCTGTTGATAAGCTGGAAAAAAAAATGTGTGCCGCAGTGCAGTGGCGGTGCCGCCAAAGGCGTAGCTACATTATGTTGGGGGCGTGGTCAAAATGGTGCGTTGATACATACATTATAATAAAACATTACATTTATCAGACCCTCCCCATCCACATTACGCCACCCCCCCAGATACATTATGACACCCCCAGCCCACGGTACTTATCTATGCTTCTGATGCTGCTGACATTCCTGTAGAGTGAGCAGGGAAGCTCTTAGTCTCATGAGATGAATAAATTTCATGAGACTTAGAGCTCCTCAGCTTGCTCTGCAGGCTGTGCCCTGTCCGGGACGGAGCACAGATCCTCCTGCTGACCAACTGGATTAAGGCTCTGGGGGCCCGGGCCCTTAAGTCAGGGGGGCTCCTATGATGCAATTTGGCTATTAGACAAATTTTTGACAAATACAAAGGCAATACAGTGTGCACTACTGTTAGGTGCACACAGTTCTGCCTTAACAAGCAGTACAGTGTGAAGCAGGACAAATCTCCTAACTGTCCTTGTAGTCAGACCAAATCCTGACTAAGTGGGACAGTCACCCATCAAATTCAGAACAGTTGGCAGACTGTCCTGGTCTCTCCTACCTGTCTTGTCATGGTCACCACTTGTGGCTGCTGGTGTCTTTAGATCAGTTGCTGCTTGTCTGGATCCTGGAATGTTGGATGCCCTATTTGGAGAAAAAAATGAGCAGATGAAATTTAGCCCTGGTGTTAAATCAATATAGCATCCATGTTTTAAAATTAGGCCTCACTGCAGCCACAACATTAAAGTACTAGTATTCACATTTGATAAATACATCTATTTCCCTCCAACTAGCCCTGACATTAAATAGTATTCCCATTTAATAAATAAAACTATTTCCCTCTCTCCAAAGCACCCCAGCATTAAATTAAAAATCCAATCACCCCATCTGAAATTGATAGGCCCCACTATTAAATTGCCCCCATCTTCACCCCACAAATAGAATAGCACCCAATAATTAGCCCCCACCTGCAATTCCCTATTAGATTAACAGCCTACCTCCCACATTATATTAAGAGCTACCCATACACACATTATGGTCATACACCGGCCCACACACACATACTATAGTTATACTGTTACACACATACACACTATAATCATAACCTGTCACACACACACACATACTATAGTTATACTGTTACACACATACACACTATAATCATAAAGGACATTCTTTGGATATTTTTTTTGGGGGTTATTTTTTGGGTAATTTGTATTCATTGTCATTAAGAGCTTGATTTATATATTTTTTAACTTTGTCGATCCCATTTTTATTGGCGCCTGTCAGTAAATTCTGTGTTATTTTTTGTTACACTAGAATCATACCCTTTCACACAAATAGATAGATACCCTGTCACACAAATAAATAGATACCCTGTCACACAAATAAATAGATACCCTGTCACACAAATAAATAGATACCCTGTCACACAAATAAATAGATATCCTGTCACACAAATAAATAGATACCCTGTCACACATATAGATCCCCAGTCACACATATAGATCCCCAGTCACACATATAGATCCCCAGTCACACATATAGATCCCCTGTCCACATATAGCTTCCCTGTCACACATATAGCTCCCCTGTCACACATATAGCTCCCCTGTCACACATATAGCTCCCCTGTCCACATATAGCTCCCCTATCCACATATAGCTCCCCTGTCACACATATAGCTCCCCTGTCACTCATATAGCTCCCCTGTCACACATATAGCTCCCCTGTCACACATATAGCTCCCCTGTCCACATATAGCTCCCCTGTCACACATATAGCTCCCCTGTCACACATATAGCTCCCCTGTCCACATATAGCTCCCCTGTCACACATATAGCTCCCCTGTCACACATATAGCTCCCCTGTCCACATATAGCTCCCCTGTCACACATATAGCTCCCCTGTCACACATATAGCTCCCCTGTCCACATATAGCTCCCCTGTCCACATATAGCTCCCCTGTCACACATATAGCTCCCCTGTCACACATATAGCTCCCCTGTCCACATATAGCTCCCCTGTCACACATATAGCTCCCCTGTCACACATATAGCTCCCCTGTCACACATATAGCTCCCCTGTCCACATATAGCTCCCCTGTCACACATATAGCTCCCTTGTCACACATATAGCTCCCCTGTCCACATATAGCTCCCCTGTCCACATATAGTTCCCCTGTCACACATATAGCTCCCCTGTCCACATATAGCTCCCCTGTCACACAAACTACCCCCTCCCTCTTACCTTGTGCGCTCCGCAGCGCGCTGTACAGTCTCTCCTAACACATGGGACGGCACCTATCACATGGTGCTCGTCCCATGTGACATCTCCAGAGCCATTCATAGAAGAGAGGGGAGGAGCGACCACACCAGGAAGTAAGTGTAGTGCCGACCCCACTGCTCAGCACACAGACTGTCATGCTGAATTCTGGCATGACAGTCTGTGTGCTGAGCGATGGGGCCGGCCAGCTAGCAACCGGCCCATCTGGCCATCGGCCCTTCTGGCATTTGCCAGAAGTGCCAGATGGCCAGTCCGGCCCTGGTGACAGCCAATTATAACAGTTTAGACATGCAGCATTTCCGCAGCTGAAGCTCTATAGTGTGACGGGGAATGGGGTTTCCCATAGAGAGATGAATATCACTAATCATTGCTTGTGAACATGGCATTTTCCTGGCTAGAAATAAATGCAGCATTCAGAACTTCTGATGTGAACCTGCCCTAATAATGATAGATAGCCCTCTAGGAATTATTAGGAAGTCATCCAAGGAAATATTCTTTCTGTACTTCACGCACATTACAATTTTGTTGCTTTTGGAAGAAGTCTTTCTTATGAGTGGTATAATCAGGACAGTTACTAAATATATTTTAGACAGCTTTATAAACACAGCATAACACAAACACACACATATTTTTATATATATATATATATATATATATATTTATGTGTGTGTGTGTGTTTTTGTTTATTGCGTTTAGTGTGAAAAGACTTTCAAAGCAGTTTATTGGTAGATTGTCGTTTCATAGGGAATGTTTATCAAGATTTTTGGAAGTTTTCGAAAAATTTACAAAAAACATGTATGAATACCAGAAAGGTGGGATACAGGGCAAATGCCACACAATGCAACCAAGGTGCCCAGCCGCTGAAAGGAGCCTTTCCAGGGGGTGGCATACAGGAAGAAGTGTATATAGGAATATCATGTAAAATTAAATAAAAGCTGTTGTTCATTAGTTTGATCATAGTAGATCATAATAGATGTATGAGCAGTATAATAATAATAATGTGAAAACAAGGATAAAGCAAATTACAAACCCCACTGTTTGTGCACAATGATGGAGAGATGTAAGAAACCCAGTCACAGACAGATATCCCAAGGGGGAGCAATAACTAAACACAGTGTACAGAACTATATTGGATAGACAGTAGATTTCATAACATAACTAACAATGAAAACATGAAATGTGTATGGTAAATATCAATAAGACACCATTTATATGTAAAAGTAACTTAAATGTATTCAAAAATATAATGGTAATTCAGTAAGTGAGATAACACATATATATTATACAGAACTAAATAAGTAAATGATAAAACTATTTAAAATCACTTTCTAGAGAAGCATAAATGGAGATTAGGGTCCATCCTTTTTTTAGGTCTTGGATCCCTTGTGGAATGAGCACCCATAGACATTTAATTTGTGTTTAAAAATGAAAGTTTAAAGACAAGTGTTCAGTTAAGTAACATTTTACTTCTGTACAGGACATCATTGAATGTTACTGAATGGAGCAAAAAGCAGTTGGCAAACCGCAAAGTAACAAGCTCCAGTAGCACGTGACATTGGAAATAATGGGTTCCATTGTTAGACCCATTTACATACATTGTACTAGCTTTTATAAACACTATAAATGTATCTAACTTAACTCCAGTAGCTATAAGGTCTAGGGGTATATTTACTAAACTGCGGGTTAGAAAAAGTGGATTCTAGCTGTTATTTTGTAGAATGTACTAAATGAATGGTAACTTCAATCTGATTGGTTGCTATAGGCAACAATTCACTTTTTCAAACTGCATTTTAGTAAATATACCCCCCAAATGTCCCTTCACGTGGTGGAAGTGAAGTTGCTCTCTTTGTAGCTTTTCTCCCTCATTGGCTTTGCACTTTCAGCTGCACTTCACATGAGATAGCTGTACTATCACTTATTCGTTTTTAGTTTTATCTATAATTTATGTGGCTAGAGCGAAGGTAGATGAGTCAATGGAGAAACCATGGGCCTGCAGAATTCCAAATCTACAAAATGGAACACATGGCCTGTGTATTTCCCAATAGCCTGCTTGACATCATAGCTCCCCTTGCTAACTAATTTTTTTACGGCTCTCCACCTCTATAATTTGTTATCTAACCTTGTTTATTGGGTAGTGCTTCTCTCCATTTCATCACCTCAGTCTCAGATGTCTGATGTATCCCCAGAAGTGAATTTCCTTGTCCCTTGTTTGTGATAAGTTCTTCTTTATCAAATTATTTAAGGATTCAGCCCATATTCTAGTGGATAAAGTTCCATGGTAAGTAGTGCAAACTCTGAGCCAGATCTCTCTAGTGGAGACCTGTTTGGTAGATATTGGAGAAATTCCGTAAATAATTCTGGTGGGAGAACTTGGCAGTGATGTCATCACACAGTGCTCCCGATGTAGAAAGCCTTCTATATCTGCTAGACAGCCAATTCTGTTGTCATAAATAGAGGGAAAGAGCCAAGCAACCTACCCGAGACATCTGATATTGTGTATTTCCAGGGAACATATATGCATTCATTTGAAAGATCTCTGTTACCAATTAGTGTACATTTTGTTGCAATTCAGTCTGTTCTCTATATCAAAAGCTGAATTTTGAAATGATCTATGCACTTTATTTTAGCCTAGGATAAGGTTTGGTAATTTTAATCTTGTTTAGGGTGGCACATCTTGTCTGATCTGAAACACATTAGACTAATTATTTTTGTAACCTTGGTCTGTTACATTCATTTGCTTTCTTAGCTTGCTTTGTCCTTGAATTGAGGACAAACTGCTACAATATCTGTACACTTTAATCCTATGTTTTATCTCAATAATTATTTTAATAAGGAGGAGGGTGTTTGGATTGTTTCCATTTTTTATTGCTTTGATCTCCTTCTCACCATATCTGCAGATTGTGTGGAGGCTCAGATTAATGTACATTCCTAGCACGATACTGCCACCACACTTAGAACTGTCAAACTAACCCTGTGTCACAGGATTCTTTCTGAGAATATAAAACATGATACGCCCTGTGTGTCTGGAACTGCATGATGCATGATATTATCTTGGCAAACGAAACACCCAAACTACACTGGTCTCACAACTGACACATAAATCAAGAACCTGTTTCACCTAGGAGTAAACTTTGGCACTTTTGAATTTATTTATTATTTTGTGTGATAATAAAGTATTTCATTTTAATTACGTTAAGGAATTCATGACATAAAATTGTCTTTATCAATTGAATTGTGTTAGAAAGAAGATCACCATTGCACCACTGGCTGAACACTTTAATTGCACTTTAACAATGAAAACCAGTGTTTTAACGAAATAACCTGTGCAGGATTCACAGCTAAAAGATCACACCTACTAGTTCGATATTCAGGGCATCCTGACAATATTTTGCCATCTGTTTGGGTTACACATTTAAAGTATCTATGAGACTGAAAGTACTAGCCTTTGTCAACCTAATATGTACCTGTTCTGTGTTTGTGCATCATTTACTTAATGTAATAATTTGTTATATTGGTTGCCTGGTACTGAGTTTTGCGGCACCGTAGATATAAATTATGATAATGATGATAATCAGTATTCAGTAGAAGCAGTTAGATATAGCAATTTAGATGAATATTGGTAGTTAACTGTTATGGCTCCCACTGGAAACCTGGATAAACTTTTAGAACAGAATGTGAGAGAGGCCAAAGCCAAGTTTCTAGATGGGCAGCAGACAAGGAATATGCAGAAAAAGCAGGATCAGACAACAGGTAATCATTCAGAATATCAGGTTTTAGCAATACAGCAGGATTTACGGATAATGCAGGGTACAAAAGCTATAACCGGCAGGTAGGCTAAACCCTCCTTGCCATTTAAACTAAATAAGGCCAATCAGAATGCAGCAAAGCCTCCCCCCACCCCCTCTTCACAGTAATTGGTGATTGCTGTAAAGTGTCTGCCCAGTAAAACAACATCCCATTTGCTAGGCTACAGCTGGGACAGAGAGTGAGCTATCTCAATTAGCGCAGCAGCTTATGACGTTAACTAGGAAATTAAGTAATACAATTTGCCATTGAATAGTTTTCAGTAGGGGATGTGTATAGCCCATCTTAGTAAAGACCGTTTTGCTTATTACTCTGCGGGTTTTTCATTTGATGTTCCATATGCTATTAGGGGCATAGAGTGGCTTGTGCTATGTCTACAATGTGAGGATTGCTTTTTGACTATGAGAGTGTGTTGAGGCCTTTAGATAAGAGAGCTGAACACGGTGCGCAGGTGATTCTTTGCTGATTACATGTATTCCCACCACATTATCTGTGAGTTATGATGGTACGGGAAGTGTTGGAGCTAGATATAGGTCTTTTACTGCTGCCTTATTTATTTCTTGGCTATTTGTTCTGCCCATTCAGCTAAGCATGCTCCTGCGATTAGCTCTAATACTAGAATTACAAGAAAATGTATGCAGCACCACAAACCTTTACTATATGAATGTATTAGCTTTGTTATTTTTACCATGCCCAAACCGAGAATAAAATATCCATTAGAAAACTAGCAAAAAGGGGTCCACTGCTGGATGAAAAATAATATAAGAGTACATATAAACCTTTTATTCTCTAAAAAGACTATGACATACTATATAGAGAATAATGTATATTTATATTTTTTAAAGTAAAATAAGGCTTCCTTATTCCAGCCTATGATGATGCAGGGCTGTAGCTTCTAGATGGTCTCAAACCTTATAGTTCAGCAAATATACTCATGGGTGCCAACAATGTTTGGAATCTTTGGTGGTTTTACTAAACATCTAGTAAATGTGAATGGAGTGGGTTCGCCCTCTTAGGATGTCTGTAACCAGTATGCAGCGATTCCAGAGACTTCAGGACTGACATTCAGCAATTCCTGACAGTCTAGGTTCAATCAGTAATACCAAGTCCTCATTTGAGGTGTAATACTCCTGGAGAAGTCTCCTCTTCAGGAAGCCAAACTGTTATTTATCACTTACCAATAATTAATTACTAAATGTCTCTAGGGCCTAGATTTACTGAACTGCGGGTTTGAAAAATTGAGGATGTTACCTATAGCAACCAATCAGATTCTAGCTGTCATTTTGTAGAATGTGCAAAATAAAAGATAACTAAACTCTGATTGGTTGCTATCGGCAACATCTCTACTTTTTCAAACCCACAGTTAAGTAAATTTACCCCTAGATCTTCAGAAAGTCAAAGGTCTTTGACACACCATAGCACCAATCAGAGGATTGTGGGCAAAGTACAAAACTCAGAACACATACAGCTGATAGAAAAGAATAGCCAGCTAAAGGCTGAGATTTATAAAGTCGTATTTTTCCTAAGTTTTCACAGCACCACTGATGCTAGGGGTCCATATTTAGAACGCCTGGTACTTTGGACATTATGGCGGCACAGTGATTAGCATTGTTGCTTCATAGTCGTGAGTACGTGGATTTCATCCTGCCTGTGTGGAGTTTGTATGCTCTCCCCATTTTTGTGTGGGTTTCCTCCAGGTGCTCCGGTTTACTCCCACACTCCAAAAATATCTGGGAGGCTAGTTGGACCCTCATGTTTGTGTGGTAGGAAAAATTTGGATGATTAAATATTCTTTCTACAGTGCTGTATATTATGATGGCACTGTGTAAACAAAAAATAATAAGTTAAAAGATTTTTAAAGTGAACCTTTCACCATGGGGATTTATGTTTTATGTATTATGATTTAGTAGCATGTTTAATAAAGCAAAAAACATAACCTCTCTATCTGCATATGGCAAGTAGAGGGCATGCATAGTGCACAGGACACTAATAATAATTAACGAAAACACTTCTCCACCCCCACGAACCTCATGCTGGTGACAGGTTCATTTGAATAACCAGTCCAAACAACGTCCATGACCTTTGGTGACTTTAGAGTTAAATAAGCTTTACTGCTGAAAGATCAGGTGGTATATTTACTAAACTGCAGGTTTGAAAAAGTGGAGATGTTGCCTATTGCAACCAATCAAATTTCAGCTGACATTTTGTAGAATGCACTAAATAAATGAAAGCTAGAATCTGATTGGTTGCTATAGGTAACATCTCCACTTTTTCAAACCCGCAGTTTAGTTAATATATACCCCAGATGTATTTATTGTATTTGTGTGCAATTCACTCTGCTGGACCAAGGGATCATCATGCAGGTGATACTAGGAATAAAAGATTTCATTTAATACTGACTATTAGTCATGATGTTGAGATGAAAAATGTAATGCATATGCTCCTACTGTGTGTATGACAGTAAAGTAAAACAATAAAGTAAAACAAAACAAGTGTCTGCTGAATTATGGCTAATACAGTTGCCCCATAATTAGAGTTTACTATATAAACGTTGAAATTCATTTATCCTCAATTTATTGCCCATTGATGTGTTTCTGAATCAGCTTCCGAACACACAAAATTTCATTATAGTCAACACTGAAAAGGAAAGAGAGGGGCAATGGAAATCCACAGTCAGTGGAAGTGACATCTGAACAATTAAAAATGATGGAGTGAATAATAAAACAATCCACAATTATGTCTGAAAGGTGCTTTAGGTTAAACCATTTATATGCATGGGCCGCAGATCATTTTGCATTCACAAGCACCAGCAGTATAATATGTAAACCTAACACAATGGTTCTCCAATAACCTTGCTGTACATCACATACTCTCTGCACTACATTTCAGACATAATGTATATCTTTACTTGTCAAGACTGCTAGGGTGACATTGATTAACACTTGCTCTAAAATGTTGACCTTGTCATCACACACTTATAGTGTCCCTCAAACCATGATTTAAGAGTGATTTAAATGATATGTGTGTTTACATATATAAAAACCCTGTAATTGATGCTGAGAAAACTGATTATGAGCTACCAATATTGTATAATACATTGCAGTAAAAGTTATTAAAAGCACACAGTGTCATGTACAATGAACAATATAGTGTATACCATGTACAAGGGTGGTAATTAAGCCTAAACGAATAAAGTAACATTTAAATAACTAACAAATCTAAAGTATCACTTGGGGTGTATACGATCCTAACAGTGCATACTCTTTCATTTTCTTAACGTAATTTATTACAGGATACAAGTATGTTTAAATGTGATTTAAGCCTATAGTGACATGCGCCTTCTATGTGGGTATACATAGGATCTCAGTGTACCCTTTGTACACACTCAATTCAATCCTCACCTGTCCCCACAGCACCCCCAACTACTTTGTTTTGTCTCAAAGATATTAGAGCCATAAGCCCTCAAGATCATAAAGGGAATGGTCTACAAGATATATTATACAATACATATACTTACAACAACTTTACACTCAAAGACCACAGAATGTATAACTCAGCCCAGAGGTGAGTCCAATTCAGAACTAGTAATACATCCCCATTTATATATAATATATGATAATAAAACATATTTTTTTCACAATAATAAGAATAAGGAACACCAAAATGCCCAAAGGTTTTTGTCATTTCCAATATTAAATTAACTGCATTTGGGTTGCATTCATAATAGGCTAAAAATCCACCCCAGTATACTTTATTAGGTCATAACTGATTACCATAGTATGGAAAGGGTGCTTTTATAATTATGAGCTATTTGTTGCCTGCAGAATACCTCAGTGTTTGACAGGCCCACCAGCTACATCTTTAATTTAATGTTTTTTCTTTTAGTAAGAACACTCACTGCCAACCAAATCAAGGCACCGAGGTTCCCTCCTTAGCATCTAGCAGTATAAATCTAGCCCTGTGTTAACTCTTTTGAAAGTAAACTTCCCAAAGAGATTGTCTACATCACGTCATTACACATATCTTTTTACAGGATGCCAAAGAAAAACATAAGTGATGCGATCTTGTGGTTAAATCCATGGCAACATGACAGAAAATAGAAACATGATTCATTTGCATAGATAAATGTTGCAACTCCTACGCAGCGGGATTGTTCACACAATAATGCAGTATTAGTCTGCTATCTGCTTTTATCTCACACAGGACACTTTTTGTTACTTAAACACATTTTGGAAAAACAGATGTCACAATAACTAATTGGATGCTGCAATGAAAAGATAACTAAAATGAAGCTATTAAAAAACACCCAACATGAAGAATGCATCTTATTTAAACTACCAGAGCACTAAATGACAAAATTTATATTTTCAACTATGAACCAATGGGGTAAAGTACATGGTTCATTGCTAACTTGACTTTCCTCTGCAGCCATGTGAAAAAGTATTGACACTCCATTGCAGACAGCTGAAGCACCTCTCACATCTAAAGAAGACGCAACCTGTATAATCAATGATGACCCTGGCTGCTCTATGCTCCTTGGTCTCTGCAGAGCACCTGCAGAGACATTGGACAAGTTTATGCTGTGTTAGCACTAAAAAAGATAGAGAACCGTGTGGTAGCTGCATTCACTCACCACGACGGTGCTCAAGAAACAATTGTCTATATCAGGGGAGGAACATGGCATTGGTGGTCCACTCTCATGAGGCTCTTGTTCAGCTCTCAAAAGGGTAGAGCAGATGTCTCTTCTACGCCTGTTGGGGTCTGATTGTGGCTTTACTACACATGCACCAAAGAGCACTCCGCTCTTCTCCTCTCAGCATATGCTGGACTCTGCGGATGCTCAGAAAAGACCCAGATAGCTGAGTGGGGACTTTAAAGGACCACTAAACCATAAATCTGAACTTTTCTTATACAACCTAAGAAGATAAAATACTTTATTCAGTGCTAACCTGACTGTCACGAACGCCCAGCCTGTCCCAGATAAAGCAATCTGAACAGCTAGCCGTGACTGGTGTCACCTTAGTCACTTACCAATGAATACAACTTTTTTGCCACCACAAAGAATTTACTTTGGTGTCCTTATGTTCACCACAACCACTTATTAATGTTTCACACTTAAATCACATACACATGTAGCATGAGCCTGCCTGGGCTTCATAAGTTCACAAAGAATCACAGACAATACACGAGATTAAATATATTTAATCTGAAAAATGTTTCCAAGGCTTAGTTACAACAAGTTAATATCAAGGCATACAATAAGTAGCACAAATAAGTTTCAGAAATAAAATAGTAAATAAAACCAGAGTCACTACTTACTAGTTAAGACTTAGCGTGTGTGAGGGAACACAATTGAGAAGTATGGGACATTTTAGTCTTGATAGACTCCCTCATGAAAATGCACTCTGTAATATCTAAGCAGACAATTTTAAACCCTTCTTACAGGCTCTTCACCCCCCACCTTAGGAATTACATTTTCAATTAGGTCAGATTGATTCCCAAAATGACACCAAGCTTTCCGTAGTGAGTTATGGACGTCCTGAGATCTGGAATGCTCACAGGGCCTGAGTTCTCACCTCTGCTCTTTCTGCTTGGCTGGTCAGGTCCTCATCCTCTGCATACAAAAAACTCCTCAGAGATGCTTATCTGTCCCTGAATCTGGGTAATTTCAAAAGATTATTGACACTTGCATAGGTTCAGACTCATGTCATTTATCAAAGCACACATTGAGATTACATTATAAGCATACATACAATATACATTGCCATATCTGAATATTAAGGGAAAATAACAATAGTACATAATCATCACACTGACATTCCACTGCAACTCTGTTAAAAAGTAAAGTATTACCTCCGCATTCTATTACAACTCCTCCTACATACTTAGGGCAGTTTATTAATGGGATTTGGTACATGTAAAAAAGCTGAGTCTGCAGTCATTTAAGCTGTTGTGGCGGTGACATTATTTTAATTCCAAACAATGGGACAAGAGAAGGGATAAGCCTACAAATAATTAAAAATCTACATAAGATGATCTATAAAGGTTTTTTTTAACTGAAATTGCAAGAAAGTAATTGTATGTATTTTTTTTCTAAACACTACCAAGAAATACTTTGTGGTCCTTGGTTTGGCAAGAATCCATAATTCCAAAAGAGAAAAAAGCAGGATTATATGCATATGTTTTCATACTAAAAGCTGCACTTGAAGTTATAATGCTTTTTTTTTTTTGCTAGTTTACACTGTCTTGAATCAAATGTAAACATAGTCTGGGTATAAACCAACAAACTCATAGATATCTCAGTAATGTCTCATGATGGCCTCATGTTTACATGTGTAGGAATATGATGGATAGTTAAAAAACTCATACTATATTGAAAATTGAGTACTAAAAAGGCACAACATTTGAAGGAGGTTACTATTCTCTTTCGAATGAGGGGTCAATATAGTTATTGTGGGAATCCTTTTTTTTCTGCACATTCGTAAATGACCGTCACCGACTCAGCAAATACATAGCATAGTAGCTACAGTATACAGAATAATTCACAAGCATGTCGGAAAGAGCATGGAATTATCTTTGTTCTCATTATACAGTGTTGGTCTACATTGGGTACAGGACAGTTAACACTTACAAAGCTAAGTCAAAGGTTGATTTATGGTATGTCTATGGTAGATGCTGTATATGAGTTAAACACCATTTACATTGTTGTGAGTTAATATACCCTAAATTACAGAATTACCACTCACAGACTCATGGCTCTTTAACCAAGTCCTTTATTATTTTTACTGAGAAAATGTGTTTTAAACGCAAGGCTTATAAAAGGAAATAACAAAATAACATAAAAGCATTCCTGTCCTGCAACAGTTTGTATAATCTAATTTCTAGAAGCTAATTGCTGATTGTTTGCTATGGTTTACTGCACATTTTCACTTTGTACTGTTTTAGTGAATAATCCAGAGTATGTAAATCTTTGTTATGTCCTCCAGTGGTCGAATTGGGGGTCATTATGTTGGAATGCCAGACGTCCACTTCTCCTACTGCCTTCATTGTAAAACTATCAAATTCCATTCACTTACATTGCCATTACATTTTTCATACCGTCACTCCTAAATTTCTAAATTTCCATACCGCCATTTCTAAGTGTCCACTTCAACCACTGATGTCATCTAAAACTAAAATCAACATCAGAAGAGAAGCTAAAGTAAATTACTGTACACTGTAAGTGGATTTCTGATTTCAAATCTCTCGCTGCTGACTTTGGTTACATTTTAATTAAATGAACAAATCTTTTTATTGAGTTATATAAATCAATTTGATACAGAGACGAAATGTTATTTCAAGGAAATGTTTTACATCATATTACAGAATACAATTTAATTTACACAGTGACAAAAGCTACATATATTGATTCTACGGATCATTTTATTTATATAAGAGAAAGTGCATACACCAGTTTAACCAATTCAGTTTACAGTGTCCAATGACTGTGGTGACACTCACTAACTTAGGATATGATCTAACCCCCCCTTCCTGCAATGTCTTTGCATATTTCTATAGTCATCATGATAACTGCTGTGGACCTCCACCAGGATTTTCAGTGATTCTGTTCAATCTGTTTCAATCTACACGTACACTAAAGTTTAGCAGCAGAAATGCTCAAAAATTTTCAATTGATTCTAAATTCGAACAAATCAGTTTGATGGCCATAAACATGTCACAGTACAGTTATCGATAGACCTCTATTCAAATTTGGGGGTTAAAATTTGGGGTTCAATAATATTTAATACTATTATTTAGTACTATTTAAATAATAATTTTAAGTAATGACAAAGTATATTAACATTTATTTTTAAATTGAATTTTGAATGTTTGCCATTTGTCTCGATTAATGTCAACATGTTTGACTTTGACATATTTGACTTTCTCAAATTAAGCTTAATTTTTTCACTTGCTCTGAAATTTTATAAATTCTGTATTTGAAGCCATTTAGTTGACTTCAAATTTCAAAGCCATAACCGGCCAGTTCAAGCAGCTATACTTAACTGGTCCAAATTTATGTCTCCCAAAAGTCTTGAATTTTTTGAAAGTCAAAAGAAAAACAACATGATCACACAAGAATTTTGCCCCAATCTTTAAACTGGGAATATTGTGAGGTATGCAGTTCATATACATCATATGTATATTAAGCTGACAGTTTACTCTAAAATAACACTTTTAAAATGTTGCTCTTTGGTGTTCATTCCAAAAATAGAAAGATATACACCAATCAGCTATAACATTAAAACCACCTGCCTAATATTGTGTAGGTCTTCAGAACAGTTTTGACCCATCGAGGTAGACTCCACAAGACCTTTGATGGTGTCCTGTGGTATCTGGCACCAAGATGTTAGCAGCAGATCCTTTAAGTCCTGTTAGTTGCGAGGTGGGGCCTCCATGGCTCTGACTTGTTTTTCCAACACATCCCACAGATGCTCGTTCTGATTGAGATATGGGGAATTTGGAGGCCAAGACCTTGAACTCTTTGTCCTGTTCCTCAAGCACATTATCCAGCTGAAAAAGACACCGCATCAAGGAATACGGTTGTCATGGACGGGTGTACTTGGTCAGCAACAATGTTTAGGTAGTTGGTAAGTGTCAAAGTAACATCCACATAAATGCCGGGACCCAGGGTTTCCCAGCAGAACATTGCCCAGAGCATCACACTGGCTCTGACGGCTTGCCTTCTTCCCATAGTGCTTCCTGAATCCTATGATCAGACCAGGCCACTTTCTTCCATTGCTCCATGGTTCAGTTCTGGCGCTCATGTGCCCAATGTAGGCACATTCGGTGGTCGACAGGGGTCAACATGGGCACTCTGACCATGGCTACGCAGCCCATATGCAGCAAGCTGTGATGCACTGGGTATTCTAATACCTTTCTTTTAATTATTTGAAATACATTTTCTTAAAGATTTTACAGAATAATACAAAAACAGAAAGAGAAAAATTGTTATGAAAAACAACATAGATAGCGGACAGGGCAAGGGATGGGGGGGGGGGGTTCAGTTGGGGGGAAAAGGAAGGAGGAGATCATTATCTGAGTATCAAACATGTAGATAGTGGTTCTAACACCTTTCTATCATAGCTATCATTATCTTTTTCAGGAATATGTGCTACATTAGCTCTTTTGTGGGATTGGTGCAGAGGGGCTAGCATTCACTCCCCTGGCATCAATGAGCCAATGTTATTCACTTCACTTGTCAGTGATTTTATATATGCCTGTGTAAACATAGTTCCATCAGACGGCACAGAAAAAAAGATTAATTGTTAAACACGTTGATACCTGTTAATAATATAATCATTTATGAAAAAAAAAACATTTAAAAAAAAAAAAAGGTTTTTTTTTCTTCATTTTTCTTCTTACATGAAATACATATATCAGGATACTATCCTCATCATCATCATCATCATTATCATCATCATCATCATTTATTTATACAGCGCCAGCAGATTCTGTAGCACATTGTTATTAAAACCTACTGTATATAAAATGCATTTTTACAGTTGCTCTTGATTGTAAACACATGTTCTAGCCTGCATGCATACTCCACCATCCTCACTATCACTGGACACTTACACCTGCCCAGTCCATTTCAGGGCATGCACAGAGCAATATTGCGCAAATATGCGGCACATATTGGCATTTACGTTCCTTAATGAATTAGGTCTGTAATGTTTATTTCATTCCATTCAATATATTTTTTATCTGAATTAGTTAGATTATTTAATGATATCTATTCTGGAATATTAATTACAGAACTTATTTTCAGTGAAATAATTGGAAGGCCTCACACTTTACAGAGTGAAGTGTTTCTATTTAGTGTATAGGGAGGTGGGTTTGTGCTGTATGTTTTGTTTATAGTATGTATGTAGGGACATTTTCTAGATTAGCAACCCTATCCCCATAATAATTTGTTTATGTATTTATGGGTTTGGAGATTCAGATGCACTGACTTAACTTTTTTATTGGTATAAATCTGTTTCACCACTTCCTTCAGAATTATTTCTATTGTCATGCGTCTCTGGGTTGCTTGTAATCTTGTGATCTGGGTCTCAAGACTTTGTGTGCTTTGTTGAGTACAAAATGGTCTTCTGGAACCCCTGGAGAAAGGTGTGAGAACAGCTTTTTAAGATAAGCAATAAGGTGTGCAAGTTCTACATTCTCTGGGACGCTTGTTACTCTCAGGTTATTTCAACTAGCCCTGATGATGATATCCTCCTGGTGTTCATGTAGATGGATCAGCGAGACATCTTCTTTCACTGACTGTAGAAAAGAGACTACTTCCTCATCTCATTGCCATTTAGTTGACTCTATGACCTATTATTCCAATTTCTGTCTTCTGTATAGAGCTTACTTCGTTGGTGGTTAAGGGTTTAACCATTTTTGTTCGATTTGTTCTGAGGTAGTCTTCCGGCTACGTAACAGAGTTTGATTTGCATTGTAACAAGATTAGCCTGTGTTCTTATTGCGTTTGGCTTTGACAGGGCATCTGTAGGTGTGCATAGGTGTTCTAGTCTGCGTCAGTTGGCATCATATTTAGAGGTTGCGTATATTCCTTGTTAAAATAGTATGTTTTATACCACTAGGAAGAGGAAGAGGTATAATAGTTGTGTTGTGTTATAGTAGTGGAGTTTGAAGCAGGTTCTGTTTTATTATGTTGTAAACTAAGTGTGGTCTATATATAGAGAGTCCTTGTATTCGAAGATAAGGTTGTAGCAATGTTCTCTTTATCTTATTGCTTCACTATTCTCTCTAGTTTAACAGAGAAAGACAATCATTTTTGGGGTTCAGTCTATTGTATTCTATTGTATGTATTCTTTTAAATCACCACTAATGTAGTGAAGTGCACAAGACCAAAGTTAGTTATTAATAGGGTTTAAGTGCAGTAGAGTCGTCCATACTTTGCTGTCTTTAAATGCACAGCAGTGAGGTTATGCAACTATAGGGCTCCTCATATATGCCCAGTAAATGCTGTGGATGCTCCAGTCACCAATTTGTGGCAAGGGGGAGTTGTTTATACAAAGAGGGGAAACCACTGCAGTGGCCAGGTCCCACTCTGTTATTCCAGCAGTCAGAACATTCCTTTCTCTGTCATGGAGTTTCTCGGCAGCCAAGTTCTTCTCCACCACAGTTAGAGGAGTCTGCTGGATGACTTGGCCTCATTGGAGGCAGGAGGGGATCAAGCCTTGCTTGTGCCCTACAATACAGGTGCTGAGCATCTGGGGAGATTCTGGTGGAAAAAGTCATTCTAGTTAGGAAAGCCCGAGGCTTTACATTTGGAGGTAGGCCGAATATTTCAGTGGCGTATTAGACTATTTACCACTTGAATCATGAGATTGAGCCATTACCAAAGGAACACTGTCTAGAATTTTTAGGTTGGGGGTACCCCTAATAAACACAGTTAGAATTTGGAATTACAGGGGCTAATGTGGAAAGCTTCTGCTTACATAGCTATCAAGCCATGCCCCTCCAGGTTCTTTTTTGTACTTATTACAGTATCAGACAACTAGTTTGAGCAATGTTAGCATCAACTTGATAGGATGACATGACATCTTTTAATAGCCTAACAAGAATAATGATTCATTCTTGCCAGGCTGATAGCTATAGTGTAATGTTTTACAAGGCAAATGTTTATTGATATAGGAGGTAAAATTAACTTCAACACAAGAGCTGTAGAGCACATTCCTTTCCTTATCTCAGGATCCAAACAAATATAATAGGATGGAAACTACGCTTGGAATGACCTAGACTCCCTGCATCTTTATCAGAACATTTATAATCCCTTGCCTTTTCTTGAAAAAATTAATAAGATACATTCGCCTCAAACTTTAATTGGCTATGTAACAATGATTTTATCTATCACTTTATGTCAATTATAACAAGTAAATTAAAGGTTATTTAACAAATGTACAAGTCTACCATGCAGTTAGTCTATATACTACTCTATTTATATACTACTCTATTTTTGGAAGATGTATTTAGAATACACATAATTAAATCAACAATAAAATATATACAAATACTACAGTTTGCAATAAGACGGTGTAAAGCGCAATCTATGAGCAAAGTATCATTTTTGTGTCCTGGTCAATTCCTTATAGTGCTTAAGAGGCTCATGTAGAGTTGGGCACATTTGCTCCCTGATAATAAGCAGGAAAAGATGAATGCTTGGAAAGCGCATTGATGTACATACGTATCTCAGGATGCATCCTGCTTTACATCACTAGCTCATGCTCCACAATAGCATATAAAACATACAGATAGCATAGAGAAAGCGTAGAGATGTGGTTTAATAAATGTAGTAGTAAATGGGAACGTCACATTACCCTATTTATACACAATATAATAATGTAATGTAGCGTAATATACACAAGAGAGAATAGTGTCTGGATAGTGTTATTAATAAATACAAAAATCTCAATTATCATGTAACCTATAATTCAAGCATATGTTGATTTGCCTTTTAAAAAAATTGAATGGGATAAATCTAAGTTGGAATATCAGTTAACTAATGAATTAAGTGGTGCCTGATGCCTTATTTGATAATCCGGTAAGTGTGCTAGCAGCTACATTAAGGTCTTGTTCACACATAAGCACAGCGAGAATGGGTAAAAATGTGCAAAAGTGAATGCACGCTTTAGTGATACTAGAGCACTGGAAATATGGGTAAAAATTAGGGATGTGCACCGGCGACTTTTGGTGTCTCATGTTTTGTGTTTTGGATTCGGATTTTCTTGATGTTTTGGGTTCGGATTTGTTTCGCAAAACACCTGCCGAAAGGTTTTGGTTCGGATTTAAGGTTTTGGATTCGGATTTTTTTTGAAAAAAGCATAAAAAGTTTAAAAAATCAAGTTTTTGGGCTTATTTTCACTGCTACGCTATTATTAACCTCAATAGCATTCAATAACAATCATTTCCACTAATTTACAGTGTATTCTGAACACCTCACAATATTGTTATTAGTCCAAAACGTTGCAACGAGGTATCTTTCTGGACTGCGTAGTGGAGTGGTCCTCACAATATAATAAGAAAACCATCAACTGGTCTTAATCGCACCAAAAAATGTACCTGGACTGCGTAGAGGAGTGGTCACCACAATATAATTTAAAAACCCTGAACTTGTATGATTCGCACCAATAAATGTATCTGGACTGCGTAGAGGAGTGGTCACCACAATATAATAAGAAAACCATCAACTGGTCTGAATCGCACCAAAAAATGTACCTGGACTGCGTAGAGGAGTGGTCACCACAATATAATTTAAAAACCCTGAACTTGTATGATTCGCACCAATAAATGTATCTGGACTGCGTAGAGGAGTGGTCACCACAATATAATAAGAAAACCATCAACTGGTATGAATCGCCCACAAAAAAATGTACCTGGACTGCGTAGAGGAGTGGTCACCACAATATAATTTAAAAACCCTGAACTTGTATGATTCGCACCAATAAATGTATCTGGACTGCGTAGAGGAGTGGTCACCACAATATAATAAGAAAACCATCAACTGGTATGAATCGCACCAAAAAATGTACCTGGACTGCGTAGAGGAGTGGTCACCACAATATAATTTAAAAACCCTCAAATGATCTGAATCCCACCAAAAATTGTACCTGGACTGCGTAGAGGAGTGGTCCCTACAATATAATTAAAAAACCCTCCACGGGTCTGAATTCCAAAAAAAAAGTTTCTTGACTGCGTAGTGGGGTGGCCCCGGTACACAACTTTTTACCGGGGCCACAATATAATTAAAAAACCCTCCACGGGTCTGAATTCTACCAAAAAAGTTTATGGACTGCATAGTGTAGTGTTCCCCACAATATTATTTAAAAATTTTGCAGCAACAGTCAACGTTGTTTAATATCTGATACACCTCTATCTGGACTGCATAGTGGAGTGGCCCCGGTACTAAATTTGGTACCGGGGCCACAATACCTCCTCCAACTTCCAAGTGTAGTGTTTATAACATATAAACACTACAGTAGTTCTAGCACGTCAATACCTCTTGTTTTAAATTATGACAGGGCATTTTACTTTTGGTTTAATTTTTTTAATTTGATGACATTTTGTTTTACTTTTTGAACATGGCAAACGACTGTTGAATGGTCACATAATGCCAAAAAAAGAGTTGCAAGATGGAATTGTCCTTGGGCCCTCCCACCCACCCTTATGTTGTTGAAATAGGACATGCACACTTTAACAAACCAATCATTTCAGCGACAGGGCCTACCAAACAACTGTGGCTGAAATGATTGGTTTGTTTGGGCCCCCACACCAATAAAACTATTCATCTCTCCCTGTACAAACTAAACAGGCTCTACTGAGGAAAGATGTCGTCCTCATCCTCAAACTCTGATTCCTCTCCCCCTACAGTGTGTACTTCCTCCTCCTCACACATTATCAATTCATCCCCGCTGGACTCCACAACCACAGGTCCCTCTGTACTATCTGGAGGGCAGTGCTGTACTTCATTGAGGAATTGATTATTCATTTTTATAAACATCATTTTTTCAACGTTGTGAGGAAGCAACCTCCTTCGCCGCTCACTGACCAGGTTCCCCGCTGCACTAAAAACTCTTTCCGAGTACACACTGGAGGGGGGACAACTCAGGTAAAGTAGAGCCAGTTTGTACAGGGGCTTCCAAACTGCCTTTTTTTCCTGCCAGTAACAATATGGACTGTCTGACATGTCTATTTGGATGGTGTCAGCAAAATAATCCTCCACCAATTTTTCTATTGTGACAGCATCCAATGCAGCAACAGTAGACATGTCTGCAATGATTGGCAGGTCCTTCAGTCCGGACCAGATGTTATCAGCATCCCCGCCAGCGGGTCTTTTAGGAAAACTGAGCTTTATCCTCGCAGCTTTATCCTCCAAATTTTTGTTTTCCATTATATGTAGCACAAGAGAGCGTACCCCTAAGCCACACACACTCGGCAAAGCCTTTAAAAATTATATGCGGCACAGGAGAGTACCACTGGACTTATACTGCAGAATCAGTGAACTTTGTAATATTGCAGTACCACTGGACTTATACTGCAGAATCAGTGAACTTTGTAATATTGCAGTACCACTGGTGGACTTATACTGCAGAATCAGTGAACTTTGTAATATTGCAGTACCAACGGACTTATACTGCAGGATTGTTTTTGGATATTTTTTTTTAATTTCTTTTTTTTATAATTATTTTTTTTTTTTATAACTTTTTTTAAAAAAAATTATAACTTGGGAATAATGGGGAAATAACAATGCCCTTAGAAGGACAGAGCACAGGACACAGCACCACTGGACTGAACAGGACACAGCACAGGACCCAGCAGCACCACTGAACTCAGAAGGACAGAGCACAGGACACAGCACCACTGGACTGAACAGGACACAGCACAGGACCCAGCAGCACCACTGAACTCAGAAGGACAGAGCACAGGACACAGCACCACTGGACTGAGCAGAACACAGAGAACAGCACAGCACAGAACTGAACAGCACGAGATATAGCAGGACAGATGACCACCTAACGCAACCTCCCTCTACCCTGATCAATGCCTGAGTGAAGATGGCGGCGGCCAGCGGGGAATTTATAGAATCCGAGTATCGCGAGATCCGACAACGGGATTATGACTCGGAGCCTCGCTTTCAGTTTTGCAATTGGTGGGAATACCCGGATCTGTCTCGGATCCGGCTCGGATCGGCAAGGTTCGGGTGGGCTCGGATTTCAGATATCCGAGCCCGCTCATCCCTAGTAAAAATGCATGAAATCTAATGTATTTGTTAGTGATACACTATTAATGTATTGCACTTTGCATGCATTAACACAATAAAATAAAGCATGCTGACTTCTAAAATTTTAAAGTGGGAACAAGCCCACAACAAACTGTTTATTTTTAATGTAGTTTTCAGCCTTTACCCAATGAAAAGCGCAAAAACAGCAGATAGGTGTGAGCAAGCTCTAAGAAGTTTTTTTAACTGTGTGTTGAACATTTTCATATAAGAAAGAATAACTCATATTTTCGGAGTAAGTAAAAATGCAAAAGATATGGCTTGAGAGACAAAAACGGAGGAAAGAAAGGAGCAAGATATAGGGAGGCTACAGAAAATACCTTGACAACAATATATGTTTTTTTATTATTATTATTATTATTATTATTATTATTATTATTATTATTGTTACTATTAGTAGTAATAGTGTTACTATTTTGTGCCACCTACAAGTCTATACAAGAATAATGGTTAAAGTAGCATTTGTTCATTTTATCAAAATCTTGTCTATTTTACAGATACTAATTTTGAAAGGAAAGTCTCATTTTTTCCACACAAGGCCATCATGAGGCATTACTAAAATATCTATGAGTCTGTCGGTCTATACCCAGACTATGTGCATTATGCAGCAATCCCCTCAGAACTGAGATCACTGGGGTTAAACTAGGTTTGGCAAGGAATCAATCAGTACAATGATCCCAATCATTTTCAGAAAGCAGAGACAAACAGGCAACGTCATCAGATGTGCTTCATGTCACCTTGCTCTCTATAGCCCTAATGATAGAGAGAACCCATGGAGCACAATTAGTCAGCAGATGACTGCCCATACATATAACTAAAAATAATTGGCTGACTGGATTTCGACTAGCTTTTTTTGCAGAAAAAAGTATGATCCATACTGTTTAGATGTTGATCAGAATTTCTGTTTGTTTTTTTCTCTATATATAGAGCCATGTATGGGATATTTGGTTGAAATGGTCAAATTGCAGGCATTGGGCATGAGGCAGAGTTGAACGTATGTATGTTTGTGTATTAGTATGCGAGAAGGAAGGTTATATCTCTTGTATTATATGAAGCCTAATAGCTGATGCGTTCTTTTCCTGTGAAGCCAAATATGGCAAAAGGTTGTATAGTCAGAACTCCAACCACTTTTTGGACTGAACTCCAAGCCCTATGTTTAGCACAAACCAAACTCAGCACACCACCCAAAACACACCATATCTACTGTGAAGCATGGCGGTGGCAACATTATTTATCAGGGACTAAACGATTGTTCAGGATTGAAGGGAAGATGGATGCTGCCAGGTACACCCAAATTATTGAGGAAAACCTGTGGCACTCTGCTACATAGCTGATGGTAGTGGTTCACCTTCCATCACAACTACAACCCTAAACATACTGCCAAGAAAACAATACCGAAGCTTAAGAATAAGAAGGTGAATATCATCATTTAGCCTGTCTGTGGATGGACTTTAAGAGAGCAATCCTTCGGCGCTCACCACTACATCTGGCTGAACTTGAACAATTTTGCAAGGAAGAATGGGCAAATATTCCCCAATCTAGGTGTATACAGCTGGTAGAGACATATCCAAGCAAACTGATGGCTGGAAGTATAACAAAAGGTGGCTCTACAAAATATTAAATCAGGGAACTGATCACTTTTCCAACCCTGTTATTCTAGTTTTTCATTTGTATTAATTTTCAGAATTGTTGCCTTTTTTTCATTAGTTGAATGTTGTAAGACGAGATATGTAAATAAGCTGGAAAAAGTTTGATTCAGTATCATTTTCCATGGTGTAATGTGACAAAAGGTAATGATTTTGACAGGGTATGATGATTTTCTATAGGCACTGTACATGAAAACAGTAAAGTAGTTAGAAAAGTGCTTCAAAAGCCTACAGTGTGTAATTTAAGGTATTATATAGAAACATTTAATTCCTATATTCCTGGGCAGTAATCTCATTAAAGTGGGTGTTGGCCCCTGGTAACATGCATGGCTTTTGGTTAATAGCCCGTTATAGGGTGTTCATAACTAGGTAATCGGAAAATAAGCAGGACTAGGGTTGGTAGATATTGATTGTAATCGGTTTATAAGACCATGCATGAAAGCTCTAGATGTAATATATGCCACCAGCTATTAAATAAACCTGTAGAACTGAAGTTCCGGTATTCACCTATAGCGGCCTTTATTTTCCAAAGACCTAGATATGTTCACCAGTACTCAGTTGTCCCCAGGTCTTGTGCAATAGTATAGGTTTATATCTATAAGTTGGTGCGTACAAGAAAATATAGAAGACTAACCCTGATAATATTAAACAGCTGACTAGAAAGTGCAAAACATACACATGTCAAGAAAACCAAGGAATAACCAAACAGATGTCTGTGTGAGTAATAGACAGGAAGAACTGTAAAATTAGATGTCAGTGCAAGTGCCAGAATTCCTGTAGGAAGCTGAAGTCAGTGAAAACAGCATGTAAGTTTACTGTAATCATATGAAGTCAGTGCAAATGGCAAACTAGAGTAATCATAGAACTAGCAAGGTTAAAACACAAGGAGACAAGAAGATTACAGACCACGAACATCAGGGTAGCAAACGTTATAACCGGCAATGAGCGAATGGCATTGAGGGCCTAATAAACCTGCCAGAACCATTCCAAAAGAGTCAATTAATCTAGCCCTCATAATGCTAAAAAATCAGTCAGAGGGTGTCGAGGAAACCAAGAACATGGTCTAAACATGCTGGGATGCAATGAAACACCGGAGTCTACCACTGGTTCTTTCCCAGCTCCTGTCCACAATACTGACACTAGGACAGATGCTAATGTTATTGTTTGTTGGATCTTGGCCTGTTAAATGTTCACTATGCAAGCAGTGGATCTGTGCACTGGAGGTACTCGGAGTCCCACAAAAAAGTAACCCCTTTATAAATAAATATTCCAGATTTTCTTTTAAATAGACTGGGGATAACTGTTGGCAGTCCATACCTAATTTAAGGGCAAGTAATCTCTAATTAAAAGCTCCAAGGGCAAATGTTCTCATGGCTTTACAAAGAACAGAAATTTTAAATGAAATGGATAACAGTACGGTCTATGCAGCTGATGCCTTGGAGGCTCTGAAGAATGTATTCCACTACTTTCTCAGGGGATGCTGTGTTGAATATACCCGCAACAGGCTGGCAGCAGATATGTTATCTTGTGTTCAGTGGGAGTTTAAGCTTTGTAAGGAGGCCCTGGGCCTTCATAAGTGATCTGACAAGGAGCTGTCTATTCTGTTGACAGATCAGAATGCAAAATTGATATCTCCATCTGTATTTAATATGTTTGCCACAGAGCATGGAGGTAATTGGCTTGATCTTCTGGCATTTGGGTGTTCATGAGATGTCTTGATAGATCTGCAAATGCAAATCTTAAAACATGAGGGATGAAGTATTCTGGGATGCTTGGGGTATAGCCTCATCCACAGTATTAATGTAGCCAGAGTACTATATCTCTTGACTAAGAAGAATCCTGGGAAACAGGCCTTATAACACAATGGGCACTGGTAAAGTTTAATAATTGGACAAATGTGGTAATTAATCATTTCTGTTCACTAGAATCAACTGCAATGCGATTCATACACAACTGAATTATTATCATAACATTTAAATATGTTTCATGTATTTCTATCTTTTAATATAAAAATATAAAGTGGTAAAGAGGCTAATAAATGTTTCCAACATCTAAATTAGGGATGTGCACTGGCCACTTTTGGTGTCTTGTGTTTTGTGTTTTGGATTCAGATTTGCTTGAGGTTTTGGGTTCGGATTTGTTTCGCAAAACACCTGACGAAAGGTTTTGGTTCGGATTTAAGGTTTTGAATTCGGATTTATTTTGAAAAAAACATAAAAAGTGTTAAAATCAAGTTTTTGGGTTTATTTTCACTCCTACGCTATTATTAACCTCAATAACATTCAATAATAATCATTTCCACTAATTCCCAGTCTATTCTGAACACCTCACACCTCACAATATTGTTTTTAGTCTAAAACGTTTCAGCGAGGTAGCTTTCTGGACTGCATAGTGCAGTGGTCCCGGTACACAATTTGGTACCGGGGCCACAATACCTCCGCCTTCAAATGGTCTCAATTCCACTGCACAGCTGCCTGCTCCTACATCCTCTGCAGCATATACAGGGTGTAGTTCGAGCGTGTCAATACCTCTTGTTTTTGACGATGACAGGTCATTTTCATTAATTTATGATTTGGCAGCAACAGTCAACGTTGTTTAATATCTGATACGCCTCTATCTGGACTGCATAGTGGAGTGGCCCCGGTACCCAATTTGGTAACGGGGCCACAATACCTCCTCCAACTTTCAAGTGTAGTGTTTATAATTTATAAAAACTACAGTAGTTATAGCACGTCAATAACTCTTGTTTTAGACGACCATGGTACAGAGCATTCATCATTGAGATCCCATCAAGTATGTGAAAGACAGACAGGGTCGAAGTGTTATTTGTTGAATTTGTTAACAAAAAAACTGTCCCTGTTGCAAATATTCGTGCAATGAAGAGTGACTTTTTCACTTAAAGGCTCAAGCTTTCAAGTGTAGGAGAGTACCACTGGACTTATACTGCAGAATCAGTGAACTTTGTAATATAGCAGTACCACTGGACTTATACTGCTGAATCAGTGAACTTTGTAATATAGCAGTACCGCTGGAATTATATTGCTGAATCAGTGAACTTTGTAATATAGCAGTACCAATGGACTTATACTGCAGAATCAGTGAACTTTGTAATATAGCAGTACCACTGGACTTATACTGCCGAATCAGTGAACTTTGTAATATAGCAGTACCACTGGAATTATACTGCTGAATTAGTAAACTTTGTAATATAGCAGTACCAATGGACTTATACTGCAGAATCAGTGAACTTTGTAATATTGCAGTACCACTGGACTTATACTGCTGAATCAGTGAACTTTGTAATATAGCAGTACCACTGGACTTATACTGCTGAATCAGTGAACTTTGTAATATAGCAGTACCAATGGACTTATACTGCAGAATCAGTGAACTTTGTAATATTGCAGTACCACTGGACTTATACTGCAGAATCAGTGAACTTTGTAATATAGGCCGGCCGAGCCCAGCGCTATCACCAATGGCGCTATGATAAAGAAAAACCGGTCAGAGCGCAAGTGGCTGAGCTTTCTAAAATTTTAAAAAAATGGCTGCAGCCTGAGGAGAATTCGCCTTTGCGGATTATTGAAGTTCTGGCGATAGATCACTGCATCCGGGGGCTGAACCGCGATTTGCAAAGGTGGGTGCTGCAATCAGACCCACAAACTTATGAAGAGCTTGCCACCATGGTAAAAAGGTTTTGTGCGCTACAGCAAATGACTAAAGAACCTGCATTTGTGCCAAAGCCACTGCCATGCTAAAAGCCAGGTTTGACAATCTTTGCCACAGGGCCCAATGGCAAAACTGCTACAGAGGGCCAGGTGCAAAGCTGTCTAATCTGAAGTGTTTTGAATGTGGTGAGCCAGGCCGCTTTAAGGCAGAGTGTCCTAAACTACAGGAACCCATGGACTTGTCCGTGGCACATATTGGGCCTGCATTTCCAAGCTGTTTTACCATGAGTCCCACATCAGGAAGTCTTTGTTTGTTCCGGGTGACTGTGCTAATCAACCAAAACCTTGTTCTGGCCTTGGTTGACTCGGGGAGTGAACTCTCATTGGTTTCCAGCTTTGCCTTACCCGAAACCATAACTTCTCGGTTGCCCAAGGTGAAGGTTCTTTGCGTACATGGCACGACAGAAGAGTATGAAAGAACAATACTACCAGTCACACTCAAAGACAAAACTGTTATGGTGGTAGCTGCCATAGCACCTAAACTCCCATATCCACTCATTTTGGGGTGAGACTTCCCACTGTTTAATGATGTCCTCGGTGAGCGGATCCGGACGGACATGCCAGCAACTGATGCAACGTTCGGAAGCCCGGTCTTAAAGGAACCGCCTAAGAATCCATAACATCTGGACAACGATCTTTGGGAACCGCCAAACCGGAATGCCATCCTGGGAGTCACAGCAGGAGTTCCACAAAAGCATCCACCTGCGGGGAAACATGGACAGTCCAAACTAGCATTGGTCGGTGATGTCGCAGATGAGCCCACCCCGCCTGTCAGTGAGGATACGGACTGGTCCGCAATACCAATTTTGTTTCCACTGCAGGATTTTGCTCGAGACCAACTTAATGATGCCACTTTGGAACATGCCTTTAAAAGTGTGACTGAGGTAAATGGGGTAGTGAAAGCCGCCCAGCCTGCAGAAGGTATACCATATTTTATTGTTAAAAATAATTTCCTGTATAGAGTTGCTACTGTACAGGGGGGAAAAGTAGAACAATTAATGGTTCCTCAGGTCCATGTACCCCTAGTGTTAAAGCCGCACATACACATGTCTGTGGGGGACACCTAGGGGAGGATAAAACACGGGAACGAGTTCTGCTTACGTTTTACTGGCCCGGTGTACACATGGCAGTGAAAAAGTATTGACGGTCCTGTCCCATTTGTCAGAGAACCTGTCCCAAACCCATGTACAGGGCACCTCTCATTCCAATACCAATAGTACAAGTTCCCTTTGAACGGATAGCTATGGACCTTGTGGGGCTACTGGAAAAATCTGCACATGGGCACCAATATATACTAGTGGTGCTTGACTATGCAACCAGGTATCCAGAGGCAATTCCCCTACGAAACATAAAGTCTAGCACCATAGCTAAGGAACTTGTATTGATGTTTACACGCTTGGGAATACCCAAAGAAATTCTCACAGATCAAGGTACTCCATTCATGTCTAAACTGATGAAGGACATGTGCCAGTTGCTAGGGGTTATGGCGCTTCACACCTCTGTATACCATCCACAAACAGATGGCTTGGTGGAACGCTTTAACCGCACATTAAAGCACATTCTCAGGAAAGCAGTGGCTCAAGAAAAAAAAGATTGGGACACTCTTATTCCCTATTTGATGTTTGCCATCCGTGAGGTACCTCAAGCTTCAACAGGGTTTAGTCCCTTTGAGTTATTGTTTGGGAGACAGCCCAGGGGTATCTTGGATATGTTAAAAGAAGGGTGGGAGCAGCAAGGTCCCAGGGAGCCAAATCTGGTACAATTTGTGTCCCAAATGTATGAGAGGCTAGGAAAGATAGGGTCCATTGTGCAGCAACATGTAAAAGAGGCTCAGAAACGACAGAGAAAAAGTTATGATAAGAGTGCTGTTGTTCGATCTTTCAAGCCTGGGGACAAGGTCCTAGTCCTGGTTCCCACCCAGGAAAGCAAACTTTTCGCCCATTGGCAGGGTCCATATGAAGTTCTAGAGGCTGTCGGTCCTTTCAATTACAGAGTCCGCCAGTTAGGTAGGAGAAGGGAGGAGCAAATATATCATGTTAACCTCCTTAAACCTTGGCATGATGAGAAAACCTCTCCTAGTGAGTACTGCCATTGAAAAGTCTGAAGTGCCCATAGAGCCAGCTTTGTCCATTCAGCAGAGACAACAGACTGAAGAAATGATTCGCCGGAACAGGGATGTCTTCTCTTCCATTCCTGGGCGCACTACCTTAATCGAACACGACATTGCCACTGCGCCAGGAGTCATTGTAAAGCAGAAGCCGTATCGTATTCCAGAAGCCAGACAGGTGGACGTGAGAAAGGAGATCGAGAAGATGCTCCAGTTAGATGTGATTGAAGAGTCCACTAGTAAATGGAATAGTCCCATTGTGCTTGTCCCAAAACCCAATGGGACAATTAGGTTCTGCAATGACTTTAGGCGAATAAACAGTATGTCGCAGTTTAATGTCTATCCGATGCCACGTCTGGATGAACTAGTGGAAAATCTTGCTGGTAGCAATTATTTGACAACCCTTGATCTAACAAAGGGTTATTGGCAAGTTCCCCTGACTTCCACGGCCAAGCCAAAGACTGCATTTTCCACCCCTGATGGTCTCTATCAATATAAAGTCTTACCCTTTGGGTTGCATGGGGCACCTGCCACCTTCCAAAGGGCTATGAATAAATTGCTACGACCTCACACAGCTTATGCAGCCGCTTACCTGGACGATATAGTGATTTATACCCCAGACTGGGGATCACATTTAGCCAAAGTTGAGGCGGTCTTAGCTTTGTTAAGGTCAGCAGGATTAACAGCTAACCCAGAGAAATGTGCCATAGCCATGAGAGAAGCCAAATATTTGGGGTACGTTGTTGGTCGAGGACGTGTATAACCCCAGCTAGATAAAGTGGAGGCAGTCAAAAATTTGGCAAGACCAGAAAAAAAGTCGCAGTTAAGAACCTTTTTAGGCTTAGTAGGTTACTACAGGCGGTTTGTAAGCCACTTCGCCACTAGAGCTGCTCCACTAACGGACATGTTAAAAAAAAGTTGTCCAGATAGATTAACCTGGTCTGACTCTGCAGAAACTGCCTGGTCTGATCTTCGGTTATCTCTTTGTTCCTCCCCAGTTCTACAAGCACCGGATTTTACCAAGAGGTTGTTCCTCCAAACTGATGCTTCTGGTGTTGGCTTAGGTGCAGTCTTGTCACAGGAGAAGAATGGAGTAGAAAATCCTGTCCTGTACCTAAGTCGTAAGTTGCTTCCAAGGGAACAAAAATATGCCACTGTGGAGAAACAATGTCTCGCCATAAAATGGGCTACAGAAGCTCTGCGCTATTATCTCCTAGGCATAGAGTTCACCTTAATAACAGACCATGCACCATTGAGATGGATGCAGAACAACCGGGAGATAAATGCCAAGGTAACCCGTTGGTTCTTGGCACTGGAACCTTTCAAGTTCTCAGTAGAACATAGACCTGGGATTCTGCACAAGAATGCAGATGCATTGTCACGAAAATATGCGCTCCTCGCTAAGTCCGCGTCCCCCTACTTGAACACGTTAGGGGGAGGGATATGTAACAAAGGGAGGCATTTTTCTGACAAGAGGCAGAGAAAGTATACAAACAGAATAAAACATTGGCACACTTATGCACCTAGGTTGAGATTAAACCAGGTAAAAACGTATGTGTAGTTTAAAGTTTGTTAACTTGCATGATTTCCTCTCAGCAAACAGACAGGGTGTGTCTGTTTGTGCAAACAGAGCCAGTGATAGGTGTTTTCTTTTAAAGAGAAGGTGGGTGTCTCACCTGCCCATCAAGCTAAGGCTGGGGGAGGAGCATCATGTATAAAAGCTTGATTGTGTTATCTGTTCAGACCAATGCTGGGGTAGCTGACTGGTCTTGAGAGAGAGCTGGTCTATGTATAGCAAGCGTTTAGGGTCTCCATAATTGCTGTGAAAGTATATGGTGTCAAAACATTTATCATCCTGACAATAAAGCTACATAAAAAGGAAGAAGTTGTTCACGTGTGCTTCTGCAGTAGCGGGCTCTTGCCACAATATATATATATATATATATATATATATATATATATATATATATCTTTTGAATAAAATAATTATTATTGATTACAATTTTTAATCTTTTTTTTTTTAAAAAAAAAACAATGCATGATTAATCCATACATACCCTGTATGATAATATGTTGATTTTAATGTTTATATTTATATCCATGTATTATATTTATGATTATGGAATGTAACTGTGATTAATATTGATTATGTCATTTGTGAGTATTAATTATACAATTATTACACAATTATCTGTATGTTTAATGGTTGATAGGAACATAAATTAGTTAGTGTGCTTGCTAGCATTGTTTGCTTACCGTAGTTAATGTTTTATATATATGTCCAGTTGTAGGAATAGGAAACCGCTACTTGAAATGTGAACAATGTTAACATACCATCTGATTGGTCTATATTTGATTAATACTGGGCGGTTGCCTAACAACAAGATTTGATCATGGACATATGATTGGCTGCAGGCTATGCACATTTGATTGCTGCAAGTTCCGTTTGTAGGATATATAAGGGATGCTTGAACCACTGAATTCTTACCTTTGATGAAACCACGCATACAAGGGGCGGAGAAACGCATCAGGTGATGCTGCTGTGCATGTACACACCTTCTTCTCTTTTTTTGTGTATACATGTGTTTTTACTGGCAGTGATATCAGAGTAATAGTATTGAGCTTCCTTTGTACTACATGGCAACAGCTGCATAAACCCTGGACATTACACCACATGCTCTAAGGAAACTATCAGGAGCAACAACCAGTCACTGTAAGGTACAGTGGAGATTTGATTGCTAAAGAGGAGACGTTTGGCATATATAGTGTGCTTAGGCTTTGTTCTTACAGTTTATTACTAGATCCATCTCTTTCAGAGCACATAACACTGTGGGTTGTCTCATATTGACTTTCTGCCTTTGGGCTATCTATTCGATATAGTCCTCTAATCAGTGTCGGACTGGGGCATGAAGGGGCCACCTGGGGACTGTAACGCTAGGGACCCTCCGAGGGGGTGTGTTCAGCCATCATAGAGGCAAGACCAGACACTAGGGGCTAGATTTACTAAGCTACGGGTTTGAAAAAGTGGGGATGTTGCCTATTGCAACCAATCAGATTCTATCTTTCATTTATTTAGTACATTCTACAAAATGACAGCTAGAATCTGATTGGTTGCTATAGGCAACATCCCCACTTTTTCAAACCCGCAGCTTAGTAAATCTAGCCCTAGATAGGGAGTGGTCAAGCCACGAAGGACAGCTAGCACCATAGTGTAGTATATAAAGAATGCAGTGTGTATATAAAGAGTACACAGTCTTGGCTTGCCCCTTAGATTGGGCGGAACAGTCACCAAAAATCGGGATTGTCCCACTAGAATCAGAACATTTGACAGACTGTCCTACCTGTTCTTGTCACTTTCACCAACTCTGGCTGCTGATTTCTTTAGTTGAGGCTTGTCTGGATCCTGGAATGTTGGGGGCCCTACTTGGAAAAAAAATGGGTACATTTAGAAAATTACACCCAGGCCCGGCGTTAAATCAATAGGACACACGATTAATACTTGTGCCTTCCTCCCCTCTTCTTCATCACTCTGTGCCTCCCTCCCTCTTCTTCATCACTCTGTCCCCTGCTGCCCCCCCTCTTCTTCATCCCTCTGTGCCTTTCTGCCCTCCCTCTTCTTCATCATTCTGTGCCTTTCTGCCCCCCTCTTCTTCATCACTCTGAGCCTTTCTGCCCCCCTCTTCTTCATCACTCTGTGCCTTTCTGCCCCCCTCTCTTCTTCATCACTCTGTGCCTCCCCTCCCTCTCTTCTTCATCACTCTGTGCCTCCCCCTCTCTTCTTCATCACTCTGTGCCTCCCCCCTCTTCTTCATCACTTTGTGCCTCCCCCCTTCTTCTTCTACATCACTCTGTGCCTCCCCCCTCTCTTCTTCATCACTCTGTGCCTCCCCCCTCTCTTCTTCATCACTCTGTCCCTTTCTGTTTCCCTCCCCTTGTCTCCGTTCTTTTACTTACCGTCCTAAAGACTTCTTCCAACTCTTTTCTTCTTTCCTTGTCTTCTGTCTTCTTTCTTCTTTTTTCCATGCTGGGTCCTCTCTGCGCCACTCCTTACTTGATGACGTCACGCCCGACATTCAATGCTAACGGAACAGAGAGGAGGGAGGAGGGACGGCGGGGCTGCGACATGGTAAGTATATATATTTTTTGTTTAAAAAAACCTGCTCCCCCCCCACCAATGAAGAGGGCAGAGTTTACAGGGGTCGGTGCCTACCAGGGGATAGCCCAGCTTCCCGGCAGGCCAGTCTGACGCTGCCTCTAATACATTATACCTGTGGACATTGGGGCTCTATAGCTGTTTAATAAATTGTTTGGTTTTTTTTTCATTTTAATTGTTATTTATATATGCAGGTGCTGAATTGTTACGCTGAGTGCTCATGATCATTTGATTTCTTTAGCTTTTAATAAATATGTTTATATGAGATTAACCAGCGCTGCCATTTGTTCTCTCGTGTTTATAATAAACTATCCACATCAAGCAAAGAAAAGGAAATAGTACTCAATTAATTATTGTAAATCATTGTGTTACAATTCCCTCCAAAATATCCATATAATAACATTGCTTAAATAATTAATCTAATCTAATCTAATCATGTAAATTAACATAAAAACTAAAGTATTTATTTAGAAATAATGATATTCAATGTCATAAATAAACACTGAATAAAAGCAAAAGAATCATAGTGATGATTGTTATTTCTGTTCCTGTGATGTGAAGGGGTACAATTCAAAGTGGAAGTGCACCATCACGTATCCCATTCTTCCTTCTGCTATTCATCCCATTCCCCATGGTCCAGATGTCCCTGTGCCCGACCCTCCTACAAACCTGGATGTAGTCAATTGGCCTAACGAGAATGGAACTGTACCTCAGCCTGAAGATGGATCAAGTTCTTCAGATGTTGAAGTTGACAAACCAAAACTTTTCTTGCAAGAGGAACTCAATGATTTTGGTGAGAGACCTAGATCTACCTAAGCAATCTGCTGAATTACTTAGTTCTAGACTTAAAAGCAAAAATTTGTTGATGGAAGGGACATCTTTTGCATGGTACAGACATCGGGAAAAAGACTGCGGTCATAAAAAACTTTTTGGGAAACCAAAAGGACCCAAATCAAAAGGAAATGGTGGAAACAATGTTGAAAGCGTTCCACAAGCTTGGTTGCTCCATGAGCTTAAAAGTCCATTTTCTCAACTCACACCTTGACTATTTTCCTGAAAATTTGGGAGCAGTGAGTGAAGAGCAGGGAGAATGTTTCCATCAAGATATAAAAGAAATGGAAAGAAGGTATCAAGGGAAATGGAGTGTTACAATGATGGCTGACTACTGCTGGATGTTGTGCAAGGATCTTCCGGAACCCACCTACAAGAGGAAAAGCTCAAAAAGAAGTTAAGAGTTTAAAAAAAGACGATTTCACAAGCAATCTACTTGAGTGTGGTGTTAATTTTGTCATCACCTGTGCAAATGAGTTAATATTTTTCATGTGAATAAAATATTTGCATTAAGAGATTTTTTTAAACAATGACCACCTGTTTGTTCGAATACCTAATATCCCAGGACAAAACGGCTGTCATTTTTGGATTCAGCGCACCAAAAAACGTAAGAATCAGTCAACTAAACCAAAACAGCTGTCCAAAAATTTTTTTTTGCAGACCTGTGTAAGTAACCACTCGAATTTCGTGGTGGAAAAGGATGTTTAGCAGAGGTGCAAAGATCTGAAAATACAATTTCAAGTTATGTTGTTTCTTTGCCATTATGCGGGAAAGGCATTCAGCACTGTATTGGAAAACCATGCATTATTACAGAATTAATACAAATACAGCTGGGACAAACACTATCGATTTATTGGGTTCACTGGGCTTGGTGGTGTGGTTTAGTTATAATGAGAGAGAAGTCTGATAGGAACAAAAAATGTTAGAAGTGCTTCAGAATGTAGAATATTCTAAGAAAATGTGTTTAAGAGTTAACTAATTCTATCTGTCTGTCTGTCTATCTATCGATCTATCTATCTATCTGTCTGTCTTTCTGTCTGTCTGTCTGTCTGTCTGTCTATCTCATATATAGGCTATGACTATTTTTAAAAAAATACTTAAAATATATTAAATATACATTATTTTAAATCATTAAGTGTTAAGATGATCTGATGATCTGAGTAAGATAGGAAAACAATACCTTCATTCTTTGTTGTCAATCACAGCTATCTATATAGCCCTGCTGTGGAGACGGGGGCTCCTAATCGGACTCGCCGACCAGATACCACTAAATATGCTAGCAGTGAGTGCTAAAATCAGATGTTGTCAATGATGGCTATACAATCAGCCACACTGTGGAGACGGGGATCTAATGAGGTATCATTTGACATATTCCTATGAATGAGAAGTTGAGCTGAATTAGCTCTAATAAAGGCAGAACATAATACTCAATTGATTCCCTCACTAGTTGGACTTACAGGGGGTGAATCATTCATTCAAACTTTAGAATTTCAAGTAAAACATACGTATCACGATGCAAAAGAACCAGGTTATTATAACCACCTCTATGTATTAATTGATTTTGTTCTCTCCTCTGGTGTGTGGCGGACATAGTATTTTGTTGCTATTTATTAGATCTACTATTCTTCTATTTTATACAGTATTCCACATGACAACGGAATATTGGTCAAATTTTACTCAGTTTTTATTTATATTTTTATTTTGATTTGTTTCAATTTAGTGCAAATTGCTCATGAGACCAGTCTCTTGGAATTCTATTATATTATAAGTGTGCACACTATTATATTGTTACATTTGGACACATTTTTGTTTTGTCTTAATAAATATTAACAGTTATTAATCCCTTTTGTGTATACCATTGATTTAGCACTGTAAGTATTGTTTTCCTTTTGTACTCTATTTTAAGGGTTTAGCACTTACCCTTCCCTCTTATTCAGCTGCTTGTACAACCCTATGCTTTCATAAACTCAGCGCAGGATTCCTTTGTGGTTTTATCAATGTAAGATAAAATTTACAGAAACAGATTATTCTGTATTTACAGATACAGAAGTATCTGTAAACAAACAGATTATTCATACGGACAGCAATATTGTGCTAGGCCATAATGACACAGGCTTTAGCTGTGATGGTTCTTCTAGCACATTTAGGGTGATGTTTAAAGAACCAGTGGTTCCCGCTGTTAAAGGGGCACTGCAAGAAGGCACCAGCTGTACAATGTACAAGAAACATTGCACAGAAGGTGCCTTGTTGTCACCTATTTCTTTACATCCAAATTTAAGCGCATTCTCAAGTGATTTGGATGGTGTCATTATAATCATAACCTTTACATTATTTAAGCTAGTTTTATATGAGGCTTTTCATATGTATTAGTTTATGAGTGTATTTTATATTAATCCATAAATAACATGATATACCATGTGCACATATTTTAGATAAATTTAACATGTTTTTAAATATTCTATGTTGCAAATAAATTGGTATTTTTTTATTAAATTTGTCTTTGCATAATTGTGATTGTTTTGTAATTCAGTCGCTTCATACTCAAGACCCCTTTTCTCTTTTTCTTGCTACATAATGCAGGATAAGAATGCAGAAGCACACTTGAAACATACTAATCACACTAACAAATATTTGTATATTAGACTACTGTAAAATCAGTATACAATATAATATCTGAAATGAACATGAGGTTCTCAGTGCACATTTTGCTGGGCCAAAGTGAAGGCAGTCACAGTAGTCAAAGTGATAAACAGAAAAATTATAAAGAGATTTAGTCTGCACACCCAAATTTCTCAAATGTATGAGAAAAAGTTAACAATAATATAGCATTCTTAAAACAAAACACGTATGTATAAACGGACCAGTACTAAAAATAATAACTTGTAACTCGTGTTATTTAAATAACGTTTATAGAAGATTGTGTGTGTGTGTCTGTGTGTGTGTATGTGAATATGTACATACATACACACACTATATGGACAAAAGTATTTGGCTACATCTGTTAATTATTGAATTGAGGTTTTTCAATCTGACCTGTTGCCAGAGGTGTATAAAATCAAGAACCTAGCCATGTAGTCTCCAATAGCAAACATTTGTGATACAAAGTGGGTCATTCTGAAGAGCTCAGTGGCTTCAAGCGTGGTACTTTGATAGGATGCCACGTTTGCAATAAGACAGTTCGTGAAATCTCATCCCTGCTGGATATTCCACAGTCAACTGTAAATTATTAGAAAGGACAAGTGTTTAGGAACAACAGCAACTCTGTCACGAAGCAGAAGACCACACAAAATCATAGAGTGGGGTCAATGACTGCTAGGGTGAATGGTGTGTAAAAATCGCCAACACTCTGCTGATTCCATAGCTGAAGAGTTCTGAACGTCCACTGACATTAACTGTGCGGCTGGAGCCTAATAGAATGGGTTTCCATAGCCGAGCAGCTGCATGCAAGCCTCACATCACCAAGACCAATGCCAAGCGGCGGATGGAGTGGTGTAAAGCATACAGACACTGTGAAGCAGTGGAATCATGTTCTGTGGAGTAATGAATCACATTTCTCTGTCTGGCAATCAGATGGGCGAGTCTGGGTTTGGCAGATGCCGGGAGAATGTTACCTGCCTGATTTCATTATGCCAACTGTGAAGTTTGGTGGAGGAGGGATAATGGTATTGGGCTGTTTTTCAGGGTTTAAGCTATTATTATTCATTTTTTAATTTTTTGGGCTATTATTATTAATTAATTAACTTTACTGGAGATAAGGGCTAGGTCCCTTATCTCCAGTAAAGGGCAATCTTAATGCTTCAGTATACCAAGTCATTTTGGACAATGCTTTGCTCCAACTTTGTTGCAACAATTTGGGGAAGGCCCTTTTCTATTCCATCATGACTGCGCCCCAGTGCACAAAGCAAGGACTACAAAGACATGGTTTGATGAGTTTGGTGTGGAAGAAATTGACTGGCCTGCACAGAGATCTGACTTAACCCCATCAAACACCTTTTGTATGAACTGAAATGGAGATTGCGAGTCAGTCCTTCTCGTCCAACATCAGTGGCTGACCTCATAAATGCTCTACAGAATGAATGGGCACAAATTTCCACAGAAACACTCCAACAGCTTGTGGAAAGCCTGCCAAGAAGAGTGTAAGCTGTGTGTCTGTGTAATTTAACAATCTAATATCTTTGGATCTTTCTATATCATCCAACCTGCACTAATTGACCTGATATTTGAACTCTAATTTGTTTGGACTTTTCATTTTTATACACTTTTATTTGTTATTGTTTTATATGATTATATATTTATGGAAAGACGTGAATTTTATAAAAATGACTCTTCACAGAAATTGACTGATTTTCATTTTTTATTTTATATACTTTAATGTAATCACACATATTTTAATTTTTAGTTGATTTTATAATCACAATCATTTATATACTGTTCATGTTTTTTAGCATTGGCATTGCCAAAACCTGCTTACCTCTAGGTTGAAAGACACTGCAGCCCAGGAGGTAGTTCAGCCAAGCCTTACACAATACTCCTACTGTCTACATTAATATACCTGCATTCTACTCTGTCACGTCTGCCTGGGAATCCCAGAACACATGGGAATGTCACTCAGCACAAAAGTGTCTTCAGTTTTTATCATTTATTTTCTAACTTTAGTTACCTGCACTAAATGAATTAATTAATGTAAAAAAACAGTATTAATTAATTCTTACATTCAGGACAGGTTATTGCAACTGATAAACAAACAAGAAGAAAAGGAGCACCCATTATGCACAGGGTTTTTCAATATAGTTAAGGTTTGGCACTGCTAAATGAATGCTGGCCCCACACCCTGCAGCATTGTAAGCAATATCATGCACTTGTCACAATATTTCCCTATGTGGTTCAAGAATAGGTATGTTGATCAGTTTTCAAAACCAGTGGTAAATGCATTCGGAAGGTAGCTACTATCAGCCTGTGTTTCTGGGAAGCTTCCAACCATATTAAGAGACTCCGTTGCAAGCTGAAAGTGACCTGCGTCTCGTCCAGTTGGCCAACCACATAAGTGGCTAGCTTACCACATGTGCAAATGTAAACTCAAATTCCTTTTTTCATGCTTATGGTGAGTTACAATGTAACAGATACAGTGGAGCAGTAATGCAGAGAACATTAGGTTTTCAGGGACAATCACCTTTTGTACTATGAGTAAGAGCAGCCCACTCCTGAAACAAACTAGCTAGCCTAGCATAGTTACTAGGAACTTAATACGCTCGTTCATTGTGCCTACTACATTTTAATTTGCCACTGGTCATTAATAAAGTATTTTGGTTTTATATTAGTTATCATGTTACATTATTATATACAAAAAGCAGTGATCCCTTACTGCAGTGTATTGCTTGGTGCAGCATAGAGGTGGTTACCCCACAAATCAAGCACTCTTATTCCGAAGTACGTACCACAGTGAATGTCCATATAAAAAATGGATGTAGGTGGTTTATTTTTCTTATTGAATGCACTATGGGGCAGCACGGTGGCTTAGTGGTTAGCACTTCTGCCTCACAGCACTGGGGTCATGAGATCAATTCCCGACCATGGCCTCATCTGTGAGGAGTTTGTATGTTCTCCCCATGTTTGCATGGGTTTCCTCCGGGTGCTCTGGTTTCCTCCCACACTCCAAAAACATACTGGTAGGTTAATTGACTGCTATCAAAATTGACTCTAATCTCTCTCTCTCTGTATGTGTATGTTAGGGAATTTAGTCTGTAAGCTCCAATGGGGCAGGGACTGATGTGAGTGAGTTCTCTGTACAGCGCTGCGGAATCAGTGGCGCTACATAAATAAATGGTGATGATGATGATGACAGTGATTGCAGGTAACAATAGACGTATCCAATTCTAGGAACATTATGTTTCTGCTCATTGTTGGAAGAACTCAGCTGTTAGAAAAAGTCATGTATCCCAGTTTTGGAGTGCCTCTGACTAGTTCTGTTTGTTTGGACCTGGTTTTATTTTATGCAGAGCATACATTATGTACAAGCTAGCAACACACGTACACTGCACACACTCACATTGCTTAAACTCCTACACACTTAAACCTCCCTTACTCATTCCTATCTGTTCGTGGGTGTTGGTGGTAGCAGAACTGTTATTTTCCACCATATTATATTTATGAATTGACCTTGGTCCACAGCATAGAAAAGAAAAATTGATTAAACTGCATGCCCACCGCCTGGGACACTTGTTAAGGCTTTTTTCTCAAGTCAAGGACTAAATCACACAAATACAGCTACATATGGCAGAAAGAGAATTTGTTATTTTTTTTAAAGACAGTTATTCTAAGAGTTCAAAATGATAATATACGCCTTAAATACCTTGAACTTTTTTTTATGTAATTCTTTTTTTCATTGTATATAATACAAAGGAAAATTAACAATAAACAAATAAGGCATTCCATCCAGCTGATAGACATTGTCTTGTTATTAAGTAAACTTGTTTGTCCTTTCTTCTGTTGCTGAAGGATACAATGAACTAAATTAGACGTTTAATGGACCCAGGAATGTTTAACTTAACTAGATAAACTTTTAAATAAAATAAACCAAAACTATATAACTAAGTGAAAAAAATGAACTAAATTAAAATAAAGAATAAAGAACACAAATAAAACTATTACAAACAGTAACAGGTGAATCAAGCCAGTTTTCTCCTTTTTCTTTTGTTTTTACCTTTTTACCTTTGTTTGCTCTTTGAGAGTTTTATTTACAGGTTAATGATAAGTAGAACTGTAATTTGTAAATGTGCTGCAGGGGGCGCAGTATTAAACAGGGGGGGAGAGAGACCAAAAAATGATGGCCATTCCCACAAGGAACATATAAAATAAAGGATGGAGCCATGGCACAGGGATAATGAGTAAAACCATTCAGTAGACACAAATAATTTCAAAATATTAATCTGTACATTCTCATCCATGGATTCTATACAGTGTGCACAAGAGGGGAGGAACCAGTGACATCCACCTGCCTGGTTTTAATTGTTTTGCAATGGTCACTTTTACAATTAATATAGGGTACAATCCCAAAGATGAAGTCTGTCTTTTAATGTTTGAAATTGGCAAATAGGGGAGCATCTAGATTTCCAATTCATGCTCTGAAGGAATTATTTATAAAATCAATAACCGTATTCTGAAACATAGTAACTTTTCTGTAATTGCAAATGTTGTGTATTATGGTTTCCTGTTGCGTTTTATATTTTGGGCACATCCCCGTTTCCCCCTCTACCATGTGTCTGCATTGTGACTGGGATGTATAAGTCTATTATTTATTTTAATTAGGGATGTGCACCGGCGACTTTTGAGGTCTCGTGTTTTGTGTTTTGGATCCGGATTTTCGTTATTTTTGAGGTTCGGATTTGTCTCGCAAAACACTTGACGAAAGGTCTCGGTTCGGATTTAAGGTATTGGATTCGGATTTTTTTTGAAAAAAACATAAAAAGTTTAAAAATCAAGTTTTTGGGCTTATTTTCACTCCTAGGCTATTATTAACCTCAATAACATTCAATAACAAGCATTTCCACTAATTTACAGTGTATTCTGAACACCTCACAATATAGTTATTAGTCCAAAACGTTGCAACAAGGTATCTTTCTGGACTGCGTAGAGGAGTGGGTCACCACAATATATATTAAAAACCCTGAACTTTTATGATTCGCACCAATAATTGTACCTGGACTGCGTAGAGGAGTGGGTCACCACAATATCTTAAAAACCCTGAACTTTTATGATTCGCACCAATAATTGTACCTGGACTGCGTAGAGGAGTGGGTCACCACAATATCTATTAAAAACCCTGAACTTTTATGATTCGCACCAATAAATGTACCTGGACTGCGTAGAGGAGTGGGTCACCACAATATATATTAAAAACCCTGAACTTTTATGAATCGCACCAATAAATGTACCTGGACTGCGTAGAGGAGTGGGTCACCACAATATATATTAAAAACCCTGAACTTTTATGAATCGCACCAATAAATGTACCTGGACTGCGTAGAGGAGTGGGTCACCACAATATATATTAAAAACCCTGAACTTTTATGAATCGCACCAATAAATGTACCTGGACTGCGTAGAGGAGTGGGTCACCACAATATATATTAAAAACCCTGAACTTTTATGATTCGCACCAATAAATGTACCTGGACTGCGTAGAGGAGTGGGTCACCACAATATCTATTAAAAACCCTGAACTTTTATGATTCGCACCAATAAATGTACCTGGACTGCGTAGAGGAGTGGGTCACCACAATATATATTAAAAACCCTGAACTTTTATGATTCGCACCAATAAATGTATCTGGACTGCGTAGAGGAGTGGGTCACCACAATATCTATTAAAAACCCTGAACTTTTATGATTCGCACCAATAAATGTACCTGGACTGCGTAGAGGAGTGGGTCACCACAATATATATTAAAAACCCTGAACTTTTATGATTCGCACCAATAAATGTACCTGGACTGCGTAGAGGAGTGGGTCACCACAATATATATTAAAAACCCTGAACTTTTATGATTCGCACCAATAAATGTATCTGGACTGCGTAGAGGAGTGGGCACTGGGCACCACAATAAAATATATAAAAAACCTTCAACAGATCTGCATTACACTACACATACGGCTGCTCCTCCATCCTCTCCATCATATACATGTTGGAGTTTTAGCGTGTGACAACCTCTTGTTTTTGATAATGTCAGTGCATTTGGAATATTTTTCAATTTGCCCCACACCACTGAATGTACTTTATCTATGATACGCAATACGCATCTATCTATCTTGACTGCGTAGTGTGGTGGCCCCGGTACACAATTTGGTACTGGGGCCACAATACCTCCTCCAAACATGCTCCAGACAATTCGTCATTGACAGACCCCAGACAGACAGGGTCGTAGTGTTATTGTTTGACTTTGTAAACCCAAAAAAATGTCCCTGTTGCACATAGTCGTGCAATGAAGACTGACTTTTTCATTTAAAGGCACGATCTTTAAAGTGTAGTGTTTGTAAGTCTAAGTCATATTATACTTTTGGTAAAATTGGTTTTTTTTGTTCCTCTTTATGGTAATTAATTAGTAATAGAATTAAAGTAGGAAATAGAATTAAATAGAATTAAAGTAGGAAATAGAGTGGTATAGAGTTGTAGTGTGGTATAGATAGAGTGGTCCACACAATATAATAATAAAACCCTCAACTGGTCTGAATTCCACCAAACAAGTATCTTGACTGCGTAGTGTGGTGGCCCCGGTACACAATTTGGTACCGAGGCCACAATATAATTTAAAAACCCTCCACGTGTCGGAATTCCACCAAACAAGTATCTGGACTGCATAGTGGGGTGGCCCCGGTACCCAATTTGATACCGGGGCCACAATACCTCCTCCAAACATGCTCCAGACAATTCGTCATTGACAGACCCCAGACAGACAGGGTCGTAGTGTTATTGTTTGACTTTGTAAACCCAAAAAAATGTCCCTGTTGCACATAGTCGTGCAATGAAGACTGACTTTTTCATTTAAAGGCACGATCTTTAAAGTGTAGTGTTTGTAAGTCTAAGTCATATTATACTTTTGGTAAAATTGGTTTTTTTTGTTCCTCTTTATGGTAATTAATTAGTAATAGAATTAAAGTAGGAAATAGAATTAAATAGAATTAAAGTAGGAAATAGAGTGGTATAGAGTTGTAGTGTGGTATAGATAGAGTGGTCCACACAATATAATAATAAAACCCTCAACTGGTCTGAATTCCACCAAACAAGTATCTTGACTGCGTAGTGTGGTGGCCCCGGTACACAATTTGGTACCGAGGCCACAATATAATTTAAAAACCCTCCACGTGTCGGAATTCCACCAAACAAGTATCTGGACTGCATAGTGGGGTGGCCCCGGTACCCAATTTGATACCGGGGCCACAATACCTCCTCCAAACATGCTCCAGACAATTCGTCATTGACAGACCCCAGACAGACAGGGTCGTAGTGTTATTGTTTGACTTTGTAAACCCAAAAAAATGTCCCTGTTGCACTTGCACATAGTCGTGCAATGAAGACTGACTTTTTCATTTAAAGGCACGATCTTTAAAGTGTCAGAAAGAGAGAGAAGACACAGGAGAGGAGAGTTGTAGCTGGGGACCTGGGGTGGAAGCTCCCAGGCTCCCACAGCATTGCCTGGAAGTCTGAGCGTGGTGACTGAGCCAGGGCAAGGAATGTGTGCCCTGGATGAGGGGGAGAACTCCATGCCACTATAGTGAACCCAAGAGAGAGGGGGACACTGCACATGGAAGAGGCCCTGGAGTGAGGGCTGCTACAAGAGGCATGGTAGCTGTAGTGTCAGATCCTGAGGCTGAGAGTACACAGAGTGACGTGTCAGAGCACAGGAGACATTATCCCCACAGAGGAGGGATGAGCTGCAGTTGAGAGGTCTGTTGTTGAAATAGGACATGCACACTTTAACAAACCAATCATTTCAGCGACAGGGCCTACCAAACAACTTTGACTGAAATGATTGGTTTGTTTGGGCCCCCACACCAAAAAAGCTATTCATCTCTCCCTGTACAGACTAAACAGGCTCTACTGAGGCAAGATGTCGTCCTCATCCTCAACCTCTGATTCCTCTCCCCCTACAGTGTGTACTTCCTCCTCATCACACATTATCAATTCGTCCCCGCTGGACTCCACAACCACAGGTCCCTCTGTAGTATCTGGAGGGCAGTGCTGTACTTCATTGAGGAATTGATTATTCATTTTTATAAACATCATTTTTTCAACGTTGTGAGGAAGCAACCTCCTTCGCCGCTCACTGACCAGGTTCCCCGCTGCACTAAAAACTCTTTCCGAGTACACACTGGAGGGGGGACAACTCAGGTAAAATAGAGCCAGTTTGTACAGGGGCTTCCAAACTGCCTTTTTTTCCTGCCAGTAACAATATGGACTGTCTGACATGTCTACTTGGATGGTGTCAGCAAAGTAATCATCCACAATTTTTTCTATTGTCACAGCATCCAATGCAGCGAGAGTAGACATGTCTGCAATGGTTGGCAGGTCCTTCAGTCCGGACCAGATGTTATCAGCATTCCCGCCAGTGCCTCTTTTGGGAAAACTGAGCTTTTTCCTCGCAGCCATAGATGTGGAAGAAAATGAGGGTGGAGCTGTTGGCATGTCACGGTCCTCTTCAGAGGACAATCTCCTGACCAGCAGGTCTTTGCACCGCTGTAGATTTGTGTCCGCCGGAAACAGAGACACAACATACGCTTTAAACCGAGGATCGAGCACGGTGGCCAGAATGTATTCCTCTGACTTTAAAAGAGTGACCACCCTCGGATCCTGGCAAAGCGTACGAAGGGCTACATCCACAAGAGCTACATGCTTGCTGTAATCGCAATGGCTTACCAGCTCCTCCCTCACTTTCTCCAGCTGCTTCTGCAACAGCCTGATCAGGGGAATGACCTGACTCAAGCTGGCAGTGTCGGAACTGACTTCTCGTGTGGCAAGTTCAAATGGCTGCAGAACCTTGCACAACACGGAAATCAGTCTCCACTGCGCTTGACTCAGGCGCATCCCCACTCCTTTGCCTATGTCGTAGGTGGCTGTGTAGGCCTGAATGGCCTTTTGCTGCTCCTCCATCCTCTGCAGCATATAGAGGGTGGAGTTCCAGCGCGTCACAACCTCTTGTTTGAGGTGATGGCAGGGCAGGTTCAAGCTTTTTTGATGTGCCTCTAGTCTGCGGTAGGCACTGGCTGAATGCCGAAAGTGTCCAGCAATTTTGCGGGCCACCGCAAGCATCTCCTGCACACCCCTGTCACTCTTGAGGTAATGCTGCACCACCAAATTAATGGTGTGGGCAAAACATGGGACGTGCTGGAAATTGCCCATATTTAATGCCCGCACAATGTTACTGGCATTGTCTGACACCACAAATCCCCATGAGAGTCTAAGTGGGGTAAGCCACTGGGAGATAATTTCCCTCATTTTCTCTAATATGTTGTCAGCATTGTGCCTCTTATTAAAGCCTGTAATGCACAATGTTGCCTGCCTTTGCATGAGCAGCCATTTTGTAGATGCTGCTACTGATGCAGCTGTTGCTGTTGCTGCGGAAGGGGATGCATCTACCCAGTGGGCTGTCACAGTCATATAGTCCTTCGTTTGCCCAGAACCACTTGTCCACATGTCCGTGGTTAAGTGGACAGTGGGTACAACCGCATTTTTAAGAGCACTGAGGACACTTGATCGTACTTCTCTGTACATTTTTGGTATCGCCTGCCTAGTGAAGTGGAATCTCGAGGGGATTTGGTACCGGGGACACAATACCTCCATCAACCCTCTAAATCCCACTCCACTGATGGCGGACACCGGGCGCACGTCTAACACCAACATTGCAGTTACAGCCGCAGTTATACGCTTTGCAATAGGGTGACTACTATCGTATTTGGTGGTCATGGCAAACGACTGTTGGACGGTCAATTGTTTGGTGAAAGACTTAGCGGTCTTACGACTTCCCCTCTGGGAAGATGACCGACTAACAGCAGCAACAGCAGCAGTGGCAGTAGTAGGCGTACCGCTGCAGGATTCCTCGGATGAATCCCGTATTGAGGAGGACTCAGTCTGGCTGCTGACTTGGGCTGCAGGACTGAATCTGATGGAGATTGTGGAGGAAGTTGACGAGGAGGGTGTTGCTGGTGTGTATCCAACTGGACCACGGGATTTAGGTGTCCCTGTACCGATGAGGGTCCTAGCCCCAGTTCCTGAACTAACCACTGAACTATGAAGGTTATTCAGGTGACGTATAAGGGAGGATGTTCCTAGGTGGGCAAGATCCTTACCCCTGCTTATTTGAGCTTTACATAAGCTACATATTGCCATACATTGGTTGTCTGGATTTGGATAAAAATAACTCCAGACCGAAGAGGTGCATTTTTTGGTCTTCTGACCAGGCATGACGATGGGCTTTTTCATCCCATGGACATCAGCTGTTTCCCCCCCTGGTGCCTCATTTACAATAACCACATCACCATCCTCATCATCAAGTTCCTCCACAGCACCAGCTACATCATCAATAGCCTCCTCCCGAGCCACCTCTTCCCGTACAGTGATGGGAAGGTCAGGCTTGACAACCACCAACACCCTTGGACTCGCCTTGGGGATTTGTGATAATTTCTCTTTAGAAGGCAGAGTTGTTTGCTGTTTTGTTGCTGACAGCATAACTCTCTTCAATTTTTTGTAGGGGGGGGGAGGAGGAGGAGGGCTAAGATCCGTGGGTGAAGCTGAACCACTAGTCATGAACACGGGCCAGGGCCTAAGCCGTTCCTTGCCACTCCGTGTCGTAAATGGCATATTGGCAACTTTACGTTTCTCCTCAGATGATTTTAAGTTTCTCTTTTTGCTACTTTTTCTTAACTTGGGCTTTTTGGATTTTACATGCCCGGTACTAGGAGATTGGGCATCGGGCTTGGAAGACGACGTTGATGGCATTTCATCGTCTATGTCATGACTAGTGGCAGCAGCTTCAGCATTAGGAGGAAGTGGGTCTTGATCTTTCCCTACTTTATCCTCCAAATTTTTGGTCTCCATTATATGTAGCACAAGATACTGCAGAATGTGTGAACTTGGTAATATTGCAGTACCAATGGACTTATACTGCTGGATTGGTTTTGCAAATTTGGTTATAATTATTATATATTTTATTTTTTTTTAATTTTTTATTTTTTTTTACTTTTTTTTTATTTTTAAAAAACTTGGGAATAGTGGGGAAATAACTATGCCCTTAGAAGCACAGAGCACAGGACACAGCACCACTGGACTGAACAGGACACGGCACAGGACCCAGCAGCACTACGGAACTCAGCAGGACAGAGCACAGGACACAGCACCACTGGACTGATACTGCAGAATGTGTGAACTTGGTAATATTGCAGTACCAATGGACTTATAATGCTGGATTGGTTTTGCAAATTTGGTTATAATTATTATATATATTTTTTTTTTTAATTTTTTATTTTTTTTTACTTTTTTTTTATTTTTAAAAAACTTGGGAATAGTGGGGAAATAACTATGCCCTTAGAAGCACAGAGCACAGGACACAGCACCACTGGACTGAACAGGACACGGCACAGGACCCAGCAGCACTACGGAACTCAGCAGGACAGAGCACAGGACACAGCACCACTGGACTGATACTGCAGAATGTGTGAACTTGGTAATATTGCAGTACCAATGGACTTATAATGCTGGATTGGTTTTGCAAATTTGGTTATAATTATTATATATTTTTTTTTTTTTAAATTTTTTATTATTTTTTACTTTTTTTTTATTTTTTAAAAACTTGGGAATAATGGGGAAATAACTATGCCCTTAGAAGCACAGAGCACAGGACACAGCACCACTGGACTGAACAGGACACGGCACAGGACCCAGCAGCACTACGGAACTCATCAGGACAGAGCACAGGACACAGCACCACTGGACTGATACTGCAGAATGTGTAAACTTTGTAATATTGCAGTACCACTGGACTTTTACTGCTGAATGTGTGAACTTGGTAATATTGCAGTACCAATGGGCTTATACTGCAGGATTGGTTGTGAAAATTTTGTGGTAATTAAAAAATATTAAAGTAGTTTTTGGTATTTTTTTAAAAAACTTTTTTTTATTTTTTTAAACACAGGGGAATATTGGGGAAATAACTATGCCCTTAGAAGCACAGAGCACAGGACACAGCACCACTGGACTGAACAGGACACAGCACAGGACCCAGCAGCACCACTGACCTCAGAAGGACAGAGCACAGCACACAGCACCACTGGACTGATACTGCAGAACACAGCACAGCACAGCACAGCACAGCACAGCACTAAACAGCACAGCACTAAACAGCACAGCACTAAACAGCACAGCACAGCACAGCACAGCACTAAACAGCACAGCACAGAACTAAACAGCACAGAGGACCACCTAACACACCCTCCCTCTACCCTGATCAATGCCCGAGTGAAGATGGCGGCGACTAGCGGGGAATTTATAGGATCCGAGTATCGCGAGATCCGACAACGGGATTATGAGTCACAGCCTCAGTTTCACTTTTGAATTTGGCGCCAATACCCGGATCTGTCTCGGATCCGACTCGGATCCGCAACGTTCGGGTGGGCTCGGATTTCAGAAATCCGAGTGCGCTCATCCCTAATTTTAATGTGAATACCCTGTAAGCTAGCCAAAGAGAAGGATTTAAATACAGACTCAAAGTGATACACCAAAGATTCTGATTCATATATCTATTGATATATCCATGCCACGCCTCCTGTATTTTTGTCCAGATAGAATTTAAATTAGCACGAATGAGGTCTACGTAAAGCTAGCAAACATAGAATAAAACATTTTGAACTCCTGAGTTTTCTCAGGATGAGAGGCATTTCCTTAAAATATTAATAATATTTTAATTTCACTCCATTCTTTTCTTCAAGAGATGGTTTGGATAAAATGATTACAATCAGAATGGGCACCTGAATGGGTTTATAGAAATAAGTAAAGTGATAATCTTTTAAACATAAAACATTAAACATTAGACCTGTCCTAAAATATGTGAAACACCAAATTAACTAATTGCGCTTCAAGCAAAAAGAGAGGCTTTATCTTTTTAGGTACCTGAAATATAAAAAGAATAATCTAACTTCTGAACATTGAATTAGTAATCATTTTCTGAGAGAACAAAAATAGAAATCAAAGTATATTCCTTTTGGACTTATTCTTGTATAGCTATCAATACCTAGAGAGTTTCATGTAAACATGAATGAGAAAAGCAATTAAAATTGTTTGTTTCTTTTCCCTAAAATACTTGTAATCGCTGTGAGTGGCTAAGTCACTTTTCACCTGCCGGTTCTGGGTAAAACAGAAAGTTTATTTATCGGGTTAGATCAGAAAACAATAGATTATAACAGTTCAGTGCTTTTCAACAGTGTTGCTATAAAGGCACTTGTTAACAGTGGCAGAGTCTATCAGTTCAGTGCTGTTCAACAATAATATTTTCTTTAGTTACAATGGTAAGATGGCTGCTATAAATGGTTTTTGTGGCTTTGTACAGTTAGCTTTAGTTTATATTCATGACTCTGAATCTCCTCCCTGTAGCCTAGACTTTTCTCTCTCTGCTTAGACTCTACTCAGTCTTCCCGGCATCTTGCTCTTCGCTTTCATTTTTCTGTCTGTGGGGTCTAAATATTATAGGGCAAAAATTCTTATTTCCATTGAAAATGGGTGTTTTCACCGAAGATAGGGCGTAGCCAGCAGTAAAATTCTTCATCTCTCGCCAGTGAAAGCTTTAAAAAAATAAAAAATTATTTGAATAAACCTTTTTTTTTTCATTTGGCAATAGTTTTAAAATATTTGAATTATTTTTTACTTGTTTTTATCTATTTTTACGGCTTCACTGTAATTTTTGTTTTTGTTTTATATAGTGGAACTAAACAGTTAGACATTGCAACAAGTTACACAATGCCAGAAAAAATGGGTATTTTGGCACCAGAATGTACTAGAATGGACCACGGCCCGGGAATTCTTGGGTAAAACAGGGGAGGGGCCAAAAAACGACTGCTGAGGGCTAGAGGCTAGTTGCTGGCTGCTGTGAGGTGTGCTGTGTCAATGCTAAGGGGGATAATGGATGATCTACCCACAAGGAGCTATTCAGTGTTAAACACAGATAAGTTTATGGCTTATTTTGCCTTGATATATGCAAGTTACCAAAGTGAAGCAAGTGAGACATCAAGCTGTGTTATTAAAACTGGGACTGTATCATTGCTATTGAGAGGTTATGGTGTTCTCTGATGAAAGAGTTAATTCCAGTCAAATCTGCTGTATTTAAAGTTTATCTGCAAGCTGATGCAGGATGCTAGGGACATAGAGAGAAATCATTTGTCACAAGAGTTTGTCTATATTGCATCAGGAGTTTAATCATATTTTGAAACTACCTAAAATGGTTGCTGAGGAGAGAATTTCAAGGGAAGATTGTGTTTTGTACACTGGAAATCATGTGTTGTGCAAAACTACTGTTTCTGACACTGCGCTCAGGAGTTACCTATGCGTCAAATTAATAAGCTTCATGTGTCAAGCTGAAACTTTGCTTTAACCTGCGGATTACAATTTGTCACGGTGGGTTAAGTCCATTGTGAAATGACGCTAGTCTACAGTCATTTTTTTTAAGACTTGCAACCTGCTCAAGCTTGGTTAATCCTCGCTGCATCTCTATTAATTTTTGTGTGATAAGTGTAATTTCTATAATTGCACTAAAAGTCTACTGTGATTGATTGGTCTAGATAATCTGTTGCAACAGCATTTAGTGTAATTGTCTAATTAACCCATAAGAAACTGGTTGTCTCTCAAAAGTATTTATTCAGTTAAACCCATTTCACTGAAGCACTAGTACCTAACTTCAAAGTGAGATATATTTATTCAGTGAATTATGTGTTGTAGTGATTTATGTTTGCATAGTGCTGATATTGTTGAAACAAGATTCCTAAATTTATATTTATTTTGTGACATGTTGAATAACATTGCATATTGAAAAGTATTGCAATATTGCTTCCCTACACTACTGCTACTAATCTGTAAAACCTTACACCAGAAGCAAAGAGAATAAATCAACAAGTTTATGCAGTTTTAGCCCTGCGTCCCTTGTTTCATTCCAACACTACTGAGGATCCTTTGCCTCTCTGACACACACTGGACCCGCAGTCCTCCTAACCGGGGTCTGACAGTATTACCTGCTCCCTACCACTGTCTTCTTCGGCACTGAGCGCCACGAGTCACCGCTCCCGGCTGCTATCTTTGGTAATCATCGCTCCACAGTTCATTGCACCATTAAATCCAGCTCCACTGTGTGCAGTGGTCATTATCTGTCCACAGACTATCACATCCCTGTTACCTGCTCCACTGTCCACACTGTCCATCATTGCTCTGCACCCCATTGCACCATTGTATCCAGCTCCACTGTCCGCAGTGGTTACTGTCTATCTGCAGACTATCGCAATCCTGTATCCAGCCTACTGGTTATTCTCCAAGTCTGTTCTGTTGGACACTTGGGTTTGCCCTATTGGTCTCACCAAGCACTCTCTCGGAGGAACACTACCTGCATGGCAGAGGTCAAGAATTCGTAACCTCCTTGCAGGGGTCCCTGGTGAATACCATCTGCCTCAATAGACTCTGCACCATTGGGAAGAGTAGTACCAAACCAGGTAGATCTGAAGGGCACTGTCACAAACACACTCCCAGCTGCCGTGACTTTGTGGTGTTTGCGGTGCGAGGTCACACACAATTCCAGCCAGCAGTCTCTCTTTACCTATCACACAGGTTATAGACCTACTGAATCACCCTCACACCGCGCTCTCACACCTTTATACACTTCAGGTTTGCCACCACCTATTGAATACGGGCAATAGGACCCCAATATACTGTCCCACACTGGCACACAAGGCTTCTAGCTACTAACAAGGCCCCCACCAGTGAACAAAGGGTTAACTCTTCACACCTCCAGAATGTTACACAAATGTAAATGCAAGCACACACTGAGCTAAAACAGTTTAAAATAAAAGGAATTGAATTCAGAGCATAACTTACAGATAAGTTTTATATTCTGACCAAGGGAAATTGGCCTGGAAGATCGACAGCTTATCAATGTGAATTGATTTCCAAAAAGTCTGACAATTTGCTGTACCTGGTCTCAGCCTTTTAAAGACACTTCCACACCTCTTCCTACCCCAGGGGTTGTGGCCTGTGACACTTTTTCATTCACCATTTGCATGTTGCCTGATTTACTACCCAATTCTACTATGCAACCTAACTTTTCTGTGGAGCGTCACAGAGACCCAATTTTATTATTAATAAATCCCCTAAGAAATTGTCCATCTTTTGATACCAAACACGCCCGATACAGTGTAATCGTAGAACTAATACTCATTTCCTTAACTTCTCTGTGGGCCAGAATTCTGAATTTGACATATGAGCTGCCCTTCATCATGTTATGGAGGAATATGTGGTTGATCACTTCTTATATTGATTTTAAGTGGCATATTTTAAAACTGAATTCTATTTGACTATATAAAGTAAAGCTAAGTTAGCACATGGCCTCTGTGAGCCAGACACCATCCTGAGAGGTTCCTAAAAGTCTATTCAGGTGTCAAAACTCCATCCAGGCCAGGATATATCTTACAGCAGGAGCTCTTTGAAGCTGCCACATGTGACACTCCTATCTTCTCACACTTAACATACAACATACTTTCTGTCTTCACATTTTACACTTTAATAGCTCCCTCTTCAATCGGCTGTCATTTTCATCGGTGGTTCTGCGCATGAGCAGATTCGCCAGTCCTTTTAAAACCCTCCTTCCTCTGTCATTCGCGGATCAGAATGACAAGCCCTTTATTAGGCTCCCCCTCACTATACACTGCGCTAGTTCTTTCAGTCAGTTCTCTCTGTTAGTGCTCTGTGCTGGAAGCAGCTCCTTGTACTCCTGCGATTCCTTTTCAACTGTGTTCCTGCGTTTCTTGCGCTCCAGTGATCCTATGCTCCTTGTGCTTCTGTGAACTCATAATTCCACTCCTAAGTGGTAACGGACGCAGATAATCTCACCATCCCACTCCTCAGTGGTAATAACTGCAGTTCTTCGCACTCAACTATATACATCCGTGGTAACGACCGTGGATCAGCCCATGTTATCCTACTCCTCAGTGGTATCTCTGACCCAGACTACAGCATCATGTACCCTTCCTTTTGGGGGCAACAATCTGTAATCCTTCGCACTTTCTCTCATACGGTTGACTGGGAACTTCCCTAGGGGGTCGCGACCTAAAGAGTGGAAGCCGCAAAGTCCAAATTCCCTTGTGGGGATCCCTAGTGAAAACCTTTGACTCTGTTAGACTCCGCTCCTCTAGGTGAAGTCCTGCAGATCCCAACGGAACCGCAAGGATCCAATCAATCCTCGTTGGTACCGTGGCACTATGTTCACGACAGGCACGTATCCTAGTTACTGTGATACTTTCTACTATACCACTGGGCCTGTGGAATCCTATCTTACAATACTTCTGGGGTGCCAACCATCTGCCCCATTACACATTCAGTGACCACTTTATTAGGTACACCTGCTTGTTAATGCAAATATCTAAGCAGCCGATCATGTAGCAGCAGCACAACAGTCTCTAGAGTTTACAGAGAATGATGTGCAAATCAAAAACATCCAGTGAGTGGCTTTTTTAATGAGAGAGGTCAGAAAAGAATGGCCAGACTGACTCAAGCTGAAAGGACAGCAACAGTAAATGAGATAACCATGTTTCTACAGTGATATGCAGAAGAGCATCTCTAAATGCACAACATATCGGATGGCTATAGCTAAAAATATCACAATGGGTTCCACTCTTGTCAGCTAAGCACAGGAAACTGAGGCTTCAGGGGTCATAGGCTTACCAAAACTGGACAACATTACAGGGGATGTGGTCTGCCAGCCATTGAAGTAGGACAGGTATTGTTTGTGCTCCATGTTTGCCTTCAATGTTTATTATTTGCCCAGTGAGATTCCCCAGCTCAGCCTACTACATCTTGTGGATACATAGCTATTTACTCAGCCGCCTGCTACTACCAGTCTGTCCCACTTAAGACTGTTTGTGTTACTGCTTTTGCTGGTGAGCTAATCATTTTCAATATATATTTAACAGAAACAATATGACTTCAGAATTGGTACCTACTTACAAGGGGAAATTAGCCAAATTAGCCCTAATTAGCAATATTTGGCAGTTCTATAAATTAGAAAATATCACCAGAATATTATATGATCGTCCCAAACAATGTTTGGGGACTTGGCAATACTGGACTGATTACTTAAATTCTTGAGATCCCATTTTCTTGTACTTTTTATTGCTAAAGAGTTAAGTTAACTCAACTCCCCCTTTCATGTATCCTCTTTCCCCACTTTTTTACCTCTCTCTCTTTACCTCTTCATTCCTGTACTAACACACCCTAGCACCCCTACCTCGCCCCTTTCCTCCTCAGACCTTCTCTTTTCTTAGAACTACATTGTTCTTCCTTATTATTGGGTCCAAATTAACTTATTTTTTGTTAATGTTTTCTATAATGAAAGATCAATTGTACTGAGTGTTGTATATTTCCCTTCCTCCATTGATCCCTTTCTTTTATTCTGTAACAAAAGTTGTGTAAAACGTCAATAAAATAAAAAATAAAAAAAACATTACCTGAATCTCAATTACTGCTGTATCATGCAAATTTGGCATAATCATCATCATCTTCACCAATTATTTATATAGCGCCACTAATTCCACAGCGCTGTACAGAGAACTCATTCACATTAGTCCCTGCCCCATTGGGGCTTACAATCTAAATCCCCTAACTTACACACACACAGACACAGAGACTAGGGTCAATTTTATAGCAGCCAATTAAACTACCAGTATGTTTTTGGAATGTGGAAGGAAATCGGAGCACCCGGAGGAAACCCACGCAAACATGGGGAGAACATACAAACTCCTCACAGATAAGGCCTTGGTCAGGAATTGAATTCATGACCCCAGTGCTGTAAGGCAGAAGTGCTAACCACTTAGCCATCATGCTGCCCATGAATTCATGGATCCATTTTGTCTTGTGTCAATGGTGCAGGCTGGTGGTGGTGGTATAATGGTGATGGGAATGTTTTCTTTGCACTCATATTTTATTACTCAATAGCAATTGAGCATCATTTAAAATGCCACAGTCTTCCTGTATTGTTGCTGACCATGTTGTATCCTTTTATGGCCGCTGTCTACCTATTTTCTATCCAGCAAGATAACGTGCCATGTGATAAAACACATGTCATTTCAAGCTGGTACCACAAACATGACAATGAGTTCAGTGTACTCCATTGGCCTCCACAGTCACCAGATCAATCCAACAGAGGACCTTTGGGATGGAGTGGAATGGGTGATTGCAGCATGAATGTGCAGCCCCCAAATATGCAGCAACTGTGTGATGGTATCATGTCAACATGGAGCAGAATTTCTAAGGAATACTTCCAGCACCTTGTTGAGTCCATGTCACAAAGAATTCAGACTGTTGTGGGGGCAAAGAGGGATTCTACCCAGTACTACAAAGGTGTATCTAATAAAGTGGCCACTGAGTATGTATCTGTAATCCATGTACCCAGCACATACCAGAGGGGTAAGAGCAGGTCCACAATCTTAACTGACATGGTGGATGAAGCTTCCAACAGTCACTCCACTCACCATGTCAATCAAGTGTAAGACAGTACTGTAGAATAAAAATTCCCAGCAACCCTGAGCTGTGAAGAGCCAGAAAAGGACATCAGAGCGTAACAGAAGAATTGGCATTAGAATCATAGGAAGAGAATGAGATATGCAGGAGAATAACAGAAGAGGAAGTAGGTGCGGCATAGTCGGGTCTAGAACCATATACAGAGCAGCCAGAAACCAGTGTCTGCATCTCTGCTCAGCTGGAAAAAGGGAGAGAAATACTCAGAAAGAGAGGTTGCTGCATATTTAGGAGTCAAGGAGCAGATCAGAGAAGCATAGATCCCGCACAGCTCCTTGGTCAGAGCTACAGGAAAAGACAGAGTCCACAGTCTGTGTGATACTTGCCACCATTCAGTATACTTGAAAGACTTTCAGTAGGAATCTTGCAAGTTTTGTGACTGCACCTATTCCCATGTATTAAGGTACATAAAACATCACAAATTTTTGTTTGCACCTCTTTGAGGCATTTAGAAAACTTAACCATGAAAAATGTTTGCATTGATTCAACAATTACACAATCAAATTTAATGAGAGGAATAAATGTCCCATCAACTAAAGGGAAGATACAAACTCTATCCTTTGTTTTGAAGATTGCTTTTGACAGCAATAATTGGGTGCATTAGATTGGTTGTGAGTGTTTTACAACCAATCATGCTATCTACTACAGCAGAGGACACCTCTCTTTTACAAGCTGCTTCCTTGCTTTTAGCAACAAGCAACATTCCAGGAAGTGGGGTGTACAAATAGAGGCAAAAGTCTGACAAACTGCTCTTCAACTCAATCCATAAATTGGTATGTTTCATTTATAGATTAGAATAAATCACCAAACCCAAAAATGTAAAAGCAAATCATGATCTATGTATGATGTAAATCCTCAACTTAGCTCCTCACCCCTCTCCTATCCTGAAGTTCTACAGCAGACAAACTGAAAGACAAGATCCCATCCACAAGTTTAAACTTATTATCATTACATCGGCTGCACAAAGCTGGGTACACACTACAAACATTTTCGACCGATTTGTTATTTATAATGATTTTACCAACAACTGAAGTTCTGATCAGCATGCCGATTCATGCGTACACACTATACATGTTTTAAACGATATTAACACACGATTTTGCGTCCGGTCTCTGATTTTTGTCTGTCGTAACATTGTCTGAAAAGATTGTGACTCTGTACACACTGTGCAGATATATGAGCTCCCAGCACCAATATGCTAAACAAATTTAAATAAAGGCTGAATCACAGCACACACAACACCCACAAAGATTCTGCAAAAGGAAATACATCATCACCATTCATTCTATTGTACAGCTGTATGCATAGTGTGCGTTTGTTAGCTCTGTTCATAACTGCACAATTACTACAATTTTTTTTTATATAATGGCGACAATAAATGAACAGAAAGCTCATGGTTTGTCGCTTCTCACTACAACACTGCAAACACAGAGAGTCAGAGGGAACGAAAAAGAACAAAGAATCGGACTTGGTGGACTGAGGAGTGGTCCCAGAGGAGAGAATCTTTTTCACATATGCCCTCTGCTACAGTAAATACAGGACAACAACCCATATGACTTCAGGAATTTCCTGTTCCTACAATTTTTATTAAAATATAAACAGAACATATTAACATATTAACAACAACACATACAAAATATATACATTTTACAAGCAGTAAGCACTTCCTCTGTATGCCAGCATACAGTAGAAGTGTGTAGCAGTGAGTGCTGATTTCGGCCTATAGATCTGGGATGCCTAATGGAGTGGCTAGGGTCCCAGTCGGATCTCTCACTGGTGTAGGCTGGGCAGAACTTTGACCTGGGGGGCCTGTTCTGGGCCTTTCACTGGATGGATTTGGATCAAAACTTCACAGAGGGGTGGCAATTGGTCTGGGATGCCTAATGGAGTTGTTGGGGTCCCAATCAGATCTCCCATTGGTGTGCGCTGGGCAGTACTTTGAGCCCCCTAAAACCTGTCCAGGATCCAACTGGACCACCTGGGGCAAAGTTCTAGTCAGAATACACCAACGGGAGGTCTGAATGGAACCCTAATCCCCCTAAAACCTGTCCAGGATCCAACTGGAACATCTTGCATTTGTTTCATCCCAATAGGTGCAGAGGTGTCTGAATTCAGGCTTTGAACAGACTCCACGGGTCAAAGTCCTGCACAATGTGCACCAACGGGAGGTCTGACTGGGACCCTAACCCCTCTAAAACCTGGCCAAGATTCAATTGGACCAGCTTGCATTGGTTTCATTCCAATCGGTACTGCAGTGTTCGAATGCAGGCTCAGAAAAGTCTTCGCTGGTGAACGTTCTGGCCAGCGTACACCACGGGAGGTCCGACCAGAACCCTAACTGTTACGGCTAGTGTCCCAAACATAAACTCCCTGAACAGGCAGTAGATGTCTTCACCTATAGCAGCCACTTTTCCCATAGAGCACGACTTGCTCACAGGTTCTCAAATGCCCCCAGGTCTTAACTCTAAGTAGCAGGAGTTTATGTTTGGCGACCGTAGAGCAGTTGGTAGGAGGATACCTGGAGACAGGACTGAATCTTGGATTGTCCAAGTGTAGGCCGTGGTCCAAGGCAACCAGTAAACAAGCAGATTCAGTGATCTGGCAGAAGTCAGAGCAACAAGCCTTCAAGCAGAGTCCAGTAATCAGACAGAGGTCAGGGCAACAAGCATTCTAGTGGAATCCATTAGTCAGCCAGTGGTCACAACGGCAGGATTAAATGGATGCAAAGAACCATAGCAACAATCTGGAGCAGGACAGCAAGCAGGATAACTGGAGCTATAACCGGCAGGCAGACTAAGCCATCGATGCTATAAATAGTCATGCTGTCTAATAAGGTTGCAGGGGCTCACCTGCAGAAATCAGCCTCAGGAGGCTGTCTAATTAGCTAGCACTACATTCATGCCCGGCTGTTGGACAGCTCATCGGACACGGCGGCAGTGGAGAGAGAGCGTCCCGGGTATTGCCCAGGCAACAGGGACGCTCAGGCCAGAAGTGGTGTCCCAACCGCCTGGGTAACATCCATGATGCAACAGAACAGAGATGGGCCATTGCGAGCAATGTGACGGTGCATGAGAGTACCCCTCCTTGAGGAGGGGTGAAAGAACCCCTACATCCCAGTTTCCTATGGAATTGCTTGAAGAAATCTTCAATGTATTTGTCTGTGTGTAGATTTTTCAGTGGCACCTAGGAACATTCCTCCTGGCCGTAGCCCTTCCAAAACACCAGGAAATGGATCTGCCCTTGGGCCCTCTGAGAATCCAGAATCTTCTCCACCACAAACTCTTGGCATCCATTAACTTTGACAGGCCGAGGTCTGCATGCTCGAAGCGGTCTGAATTTGCTAGAAATTAAAGCAGTTTTAGAGAGAGCAGTGGAAGGTATTGGGTATTTTTAAGGACCTAGGGAGATTCAATCTGATTGCTACATAATTGATTTGCTTTGAGATGACAAATGGTCCATTGAACCTGGGTCTGAACTTTCTGTGAGACTAACCACCTAAAACTTGGCCAGGATCCAACTGGACCACCTTGTGTTGGTGTTATCCCAATTGGTGTAGGGTTGTCCAAATGCAGTCTCAGAACAGGGACTCTAGGTCAAAGTTCTGGCCAGCATACATCAAGTGGAGTTCCGACTGGGACCCTAAACCCTTAAAACTTGGCCAGGATTCAACTGGACTACATCATTTTGGTTGCATCCCAATCCGTGCAGTGGTGTCCGAATGCAGGCTCAGAACAAGCTCCCCGGGTCAAAATTCTGCCTAGCGTACACCAACAAGAGGTCCGACCGGGACCCAAACCCCCATAAAACCTGGCCAGGATCCATCTCGGCCACCTTGTGTTGGTTTCATCCCAATCGGTACAGGCATGTCTGAATGCATAAACGAACAGACATAGAGACCAATAATTTTTATATATAAGATTATGGGGTAAATGTATCAAGCTGAGAGTTTTCCGGCGGGTTTGAAAAACCAATCAGATTCTAGCTATCACATATTTAGTACATTCTACAAAATGATAGCTAGAATCTGATTGGTTGCTATAGGCAACATCTCCACTTTTCAATCCCGCCAGAAAACTCTCAGCTTGATACATTTACCCCTATATGTTTTATCTAGTAGCCTTGCTGCATTTTTTGTGCCATATTCATTTTAAGTTATATTGTATTTGATTTTAAGTTATTTAACAATTTAGATTGGTGCTTCTTTATTGCTTATTTGTTTGTTTTTCCATTTTGGGTTCATTAAGCCCACAGACTGCAGAATGTGCACCTGTTGTTTAGATTGATCTTCATGCTCTTCATTCCTCATCAGAACTTGTTGTTTTTTTTTGTTGTTTTTTTAAAACCACATTCATTTGTAGTTTAGATGAAAAGAACTGAGAAATTGCATTCAATATACTGAATATAAGACATTGACTTTGCACTTGGTTAAAATAAGAAATAAATGAACATATCCATGGACAAATATAATTAATACCTTAAAAAATTAAATTAGGGACAGTTGTCAGCTATGAACAGTTTCTGACTTTCCCTAGTTTCCAAGGGTAGTCCTAGGTTTTGAAGACTTTTTCACAACACCTTTTATGCCTGTTTTCAAAGAGTGACCAGTTGCACAATACAATTTTTCATGTTGGCTTATTGAAGGGCCCTCTTGTTCCTTCATACTGTGTATATAGGAAATTCCTGAGACTGAGTAAAGTTTGATAATTGATGCAGTTATGATATTTCTGTAAGAAAGCCCTGTGGTGCAAATAATGGCAAATATAATTTCAGTAACATTGGACTGCATATTTACCAAGCAGAACCACAGTGGTACCTTCCTTGGTAAGAAGTTATTATTTGGTGTTGGCCAGCTAAGTAAGAGAGATCAGTTTACCTAGGAACAAATGAATGTCGCTTTGCTACAGATGTCTTTTTATATGTAAGCTATAGTTCTGTGTTCTGTCTGTGTATACATATCATATGTTTTATACCCTGTAGTCCCAGACTTGGACATCCACATGCATGCAAGGCCTCTTGGTACCAACATGCTAAGGGTGGACACATACTCTTTTCTAATATTGTAAATGACAGAATGTCCACATTGTCACCTTTTCTAAAGAAAAGCGTTTTTAAGGGAAAGCGCAGTGCAATATATCAGCCAGTAGGTGACACTGTCCAACACTTTTATCTTACTGTAAAAACTTGATAGAAGATGATAGGATTGTTTTACTCTTTGTATCTGTGGGCCAACCATTCAGGTTCACATCAAGTACCTTCTCCAGCTAACGTGTTCCTTCATGCAGTAACTATGAGTACTAAATCTGTCTATATGTATGCTTCTGATTCATGCATTTTTAAAGCAGTGCCACAATAGATAAAATCATTTCATTCAGTTCTCATCTCCAAGGTTTACTTATATGTCTGGGAAGGAAACTCCAGGGAGTCATTGTTGTTGGTGAGATCTGACTTTTAGTCTGGGCCTCAAACTTACCTTCCATATTACGTGTTGTGAGAGAGACTGTGAACAACCTGGATCTACAATGAGTTCTTGTCTTGTTGCTCAAGGGCCCTTTGTAGTATCAGCTGGATGAAAGCCACTGGTTTCTGAGTTCCTAAAAAATGTGGGTTGAACCCACAATATGGATGTCTCCATTGTATATAGGTGACAAACGCATTTAAAGTCATAATTTCAAATACATCTATATTCTCTTATGGCCAAATACTCTCCTAGTATTGCAAGTCGGGATCTGTTAATGGGAACCACCTATGTTAACATTGGCATTTCTTCTCACCAACGACACACAGTCTTGTATGTTTCGCCACATTCTAAGCAACTAAAAATAAAAATCCTAAGTATGGTAGCTCTAGCCAGAACACTATATTCCTTCAGGTGACATTACAACATTATAGGTAAACCTGCAGAAAACTAGTGGACTGCACTGGAACCAGGCACTAGTACAGTACCTCTTGTGTAATTTTGAAGTTTTGTACCCAATGGGTACACATGAGACAGTGTGAGAAACCATGTAATATAGAATATATTTGTGTCTGTAGCTCAGGCAATCAGTCATTGCAATAAATGTGTTTTCTCTCCTTCACTTTCATATTTTTCAGTGTGTTGTTCTGGTTCATCTCTCTCCTCTCTAGTTAACATGCATTTTCTCCCCCGCACATCCTACACATTACTGTTCTTATAGCATTCTGCCATTGTATGCAAGGTGCTCCCTGTGTTCAACATATGCACACTGTACCCTGACTGTGATCCATTATATGCTCAAAGAAAGTGGATAATATAAAGTACATTTACCACTGCACATATTCCTTTTCTGTTGATTTCAAGGATAATCAAACATAGTTTAGAGTTTAAAATATATCACTTTATTTTCACAGCTACCTGTTTCTCTTACCATGAAGGTAATTAAGGGATGCTTATTTACCTTAACAGCTGATCACAACATTTCATTTTCACCATCAAACCTTGAATTTCTCTCTCCAGCATTCAAATAATGATAATCTAAATTGAAAGCTCTTGTGAGTAGAGCAAAACTTTTCCTTCCATTGTAGGCAAATCCTTATGTTATGGTATACAGTGCACATTCGGGGAGTGAGCAAGTTCACGTTCAGAATCCAATTACTTCTGGCTCTATAAATTTCTTGTGTAGCAATGAGCTGAACGCAGTGGTCCTCAGTCTCACATGCCCAGTGGCTAGGACCGTTTCTCCTATTCTGCAAAAATGCCCCAAACCTACATTACTGCCATTACCTTATGCACTTATGTGAATTAGGGAGCTGCTGCTTATTCAACACTTTTGTTATGTGAGCTCCAGCCATAGGGAGTTTAACTTGTTGTAAGTTTGTAACAAGTGTTACCATAACCAGCAGTATTAACTTCTATCAGTCTTGATACCTGCTCAAGGAAAGCTGCAGTTCTTACATGGGCAATTTATATGTTTCTTACATCTTCAGGTATTTTGCTGTAGTTTCAGATGTTGGAATTACTAGTTAAAACTGTTTTCTGGGCTCACACCAAATAATTAGCACTTTTTATTTTTTATATATCTGAAGTCATAATAGAAGTCCAACATATTACTATTATCCCCTCTTCTGAAATGTGGAAATTGTTTTTACTATAGCTAAATTCTGCATCATTGTTTTCTTCTCCATTCAGCCCTGCTGTGTACAATCACCGTTTGCAAGAGTTAATGATTTATTGGTCCCTGGTGTAAGCAGCCCTTTATTTAGAGTGGGGAAGAAAAGAATTGCTAAAGATGTTTAACTAATAGGATAACAAAACATTTCTCTGTCTGTCCACTTACATAAATAATACATTCAATGATTTCCCTGTTCCTTAGACCGCAGATCATTCATTTTAAAGCTCTCTTCTGAATACCCACTCATTTTAAATGTGGCGTAATAAGGGAACATAAGGTCATATTTTTGCTGCAAAAAGTATAATATTTACCATAATGTATTAATATTTTATTCTCAAGGCAGCCCAGCCATAATCAGCTGCCCCAGATATACTGCCCTGGAGTGGTAAGAATTACTTATCATTTCACTGACCTAGTTTGGACACGCTGTAATAACATTATATTATATCTACCCTTACTGGCAACACAACTTTTTGCTCTTTGACAAATTAGCCCCACAGTATTGTGAATTGCATTACAATTGCTTTAAATATTAAATGCTTTGACCATGGCAATGTGACCGTACACATAATCCCTAGATGGTGGGAGGAAGAGAGATGATAGAACTCTAATTGCTCTAATCAATCAAGGCTAATTGATATTAATCAATTTAACTTTAACACCAATTCTTAGCAGCTTTTAGCTGCAAACAAGTATGGATTTGGATTCAGCAGATTAATATCACATACTGCCGTCTTCCATGGCGTCCCCTGATCTTCTTCCATCCGGTGTTGGGTGTGCTCCCCATGCCTCTGGTGCCCTACCCATGCCTCTGGTGCCCTCCCCATGCCTCTGGTGTCCTTTTATCTTCGACATGTGCAGGTGTCAAGTTTTATGCTTAAGGCACAGCACTGCTCCTCATATTTGCTGCATCACACACCCTGCCTGTATACCATCATAGGTGTGGGGAACTTCCAGTGACTTGGACTTATCCAGGGGCCAATGTGATTATATCCTTGTACACTACTGTTTACCCGCAACATCTCCGGTTGGAGTGTATATGTTGATTGAATGTTTATATGCCTATTATTTTTTATGATCATGTGAGTGCATTTTATTTAATTTTATATGATTTGATATATTAAACAGTATTATGATAGATACCCTCTTCTTTGTTTTGTTTTATGTATGACGTCTATTGGAGATTATATTGGATGCCATGACAACGTAGTATTGAAACAAACAGAAGAAGCTTAAAGAACTGTTTCCAAGGCCCATATTTTACTACTGTCTTGTGAGTAGCCTGACATTGGGGGACAACAAGTTGGGGATGATCGCCCAGTTTATTGGATTTAGTGTGAATTTTTTGCTGCTGCTAGTTGCAAACAGACTGTATATCAGAGTACTACTATAGTATTACACTATTGTCTACTTTCTTTCTCTTTATTATGTGAATATGAATGTACAGATTGACTCTTCCTTGGGAGATGTATTGACATCAGGCACATAAGAAAATTCACCACGCTGAAATATAAGTATTCCCTTTTATAGGAGATTTAATTGCTCTTAAGGTGGCTTCATATTCTATTCTGCATTATATGTGTACTAATAAACTGGTGTAGGTTTATTTCTGAAACCTATTAGGCAGCGTTTAGAAGTGAAGCGCTGATAAAGTTTAGCTACTTTATATTAATATTGCCTGTGACCATAACTGTTACTTCATTTTTTGCATTCTGAATCTGTGCTACTTATCCTGATCTTTTGTCTATCTTTGATTTGGTCCTTTGTCATCAGCTGCCTAGCAGGGTAAACCTGGGGACCACACAGTATCTTGTTGCAAAATCAGTAGTCTTTATGCTTTTTTTCACATACATTGTACCCCTCCTCCGATTCTTCCCAATCTGTCCTTCCTAAATAAAGTTTATTCCGGTATAGCTATGTCCCAGTCATGATTTTCATTGCACCATGACTCTGTAATAGCCACAATATCCAGATCGTCCCTTGTTATTAAAGCAATTAGTTCTGGAATTTTATTTCCTTAGCTTCTAGCATTAACACACATAGCTCTAAGAGTTTTGTTTGTGCATTTTCTGTTCCTATCTTCTATGTTTCTCTCTCTCTATGTTTATCTCTCTCTCTCTATGTTTATTTTGTTTTGATCTGCAATGTCTTCTGTTGCTGTGGATATGTTTTCTGTACTATTAGCCTGCAGAAATGATACCTCTTGGTAGGGGGAGCAAACTGTTTTATTCCTGTTTAGTTCACTGCCCCCTCTGCTAGTTTAAATAGTTCCTGATGAAGCTTTCAAACATCTCACTTAGTATTCTGGTCCCCCTTTAAAATGGGTGCAGGCCGTCACTTTTGTATAGTCCCCTATCTTGCCAGATGGCATGACTGTGGTCTATTAATCTAAATCTCTCCTCATAACACCACTTCTTTAGCCACACATTGAAGTTTATGATGCAGTGAGTTCTGTCTTCCCCTCTATGCACTGTCAATACTGCTGAAAAGTTACAGTGGTTGTCATATTCTACTGTTGCCAATTGAGCTCAACTGTCATTGCTGTTTCAGTGCATGTCTTTGTGAGAAGTATTAGAACACAAAGACATTCATTGAAACTGGGGGAAAGTAGGTTCAGAGGAAATTTGAGGAAAAATTACTTCACAGAAAGGGTAGTGGATAAGTGGAATATCCTTCCATTAGAGGTGGTTGGGGCTAATAGAGTAAAGCAATTTAAACATGCTTGGGATAGACATAAGGATATTCTTACAAATAATCAAGAATCAAATAAGGTTTGAGGTTACCATAAATTACAAGATGGGCAGACCAGATAGGTCAAGTGGTTCTTATCTGATGTCAAATTCTATGTTTAATTGATGTACCATTATACACAATTTTACTGTCACTTTGATAATGTCAGCTGCGGATAGATATTTGATGGAGCAAAGTCAGAGAATATGCTTTTTTTTTAGTTTATTTAAGAGTCACCATAGTCAGGGAGAAGTGTGGCTCTGTACCTAGGAGCAGCCAACGGACCAGTATACAATATTTTTTGGGCTTACAACATTGGGCTGTACATCATTTAATGCTCTCCATGGCCCCTTTGGTGACAAGAATATTTAGAAAGGGGCTTCATCAACAAATGTACTTCTGCTGGAGTTTTCCTTTGTTGACCATATAGAAGGAGGCCCAATATTCCATCTATGAGAAACCTATAATTTCATCTCAATGTTCAGTGATCATGTCATGTTGACAGTTATAGTGTTTATACAGTGTTTATACATATAGTGCACCAAGAAAACACATAGATCAACCTGTGCAACAGAAAATATCCACTGGAAATTATATTCAAATGTTATCATATATTAAAGCAGCAGTTCATGAAAATGATGGCACATATGAATGTGCTTCCTAGCATTATATGTGGTGTAAGTAGCTACTTTTGTAGCCACTAATGGGGCATCTTACGATAGGAATTCAACATACAAAATCAGTAACTTGTGTAAGCATTTTTAAGCTTTGTAAACAAAATCACAAAGCAAGATGTCCATTTTGCTTGACTGTACATCTCAGCCAATATTTGTGCATGTAGTCTAAATCCAGTCCCATAGGAATAAGTGTGGTGGTGTAAGCGGTTGGATTTGCAACTAGGCTAGAAGTACTCTGAGGCACAGGTCACAAGCCCATATGGGTTTGTGCCCATGTTGGGCACAGTTGTTTTAAAGACTAGACACATAACATATGTGATTGAATAGGGACCAGCTGAGCTGGGGATTTGAGAAGAGGGAAGTTTGGACTGATACTCTTATGGAGGGTGGCTGGAGAAGCTTGATATGTTTTGGGTAACATCTGGTATGTAGGAAGGAATATTTGAACAGTATTCAATTTCCAGTTCATTTATTTAAAATAAATAATTTGCACAAATATGTCATGTGACCAAAAATGTAAGCATGAATGAATTGAGCAACAAGACTATGTACGTAAGCTTCAGCAAAATTCTCATGCAAGTTTGTTTGGGCCACGTAAATTCTCTTTCATTGTTAATCGTCCAGAAATAACTGGACAACTTTTCCCATCCATGCTCACAATGGACGTTTCTGCCTGTGTTCACTCATTTTTATTGTGAAACACATTAAGAGCCAAAGTGAACTGTGAGCTTTGTAAAGGCTGACCAAGTCTATTATTTCTGCTCAGGCATTAGCATAGACAAGAAATGCATCAGGATAAACGTGTGTATTTATTTACTCTGTTGTACATGCTTTGATAATCATTTAGGGATGGTATTTAACTGACTCAACAGGATTAAAAAACATAATTGAGTGCATACTCCAGCTCGCTTAAAACAGATCTGCTATTAAGTATAAAACTAAATTGGTGTTTTTGGATTTAAAAAAATTGGTGTTTTCAAGAAAAAATATTGCATTTGAATAATGTTTTCTACTATATCTACAGAGCACAGTGGTATTAGCTATTTTTCATTTGAAACATTTTGAATGTCTACAGTCATGGGCAAAAGTTTAGAGAATTGCACAAGTATTGGTTTTCACAAAGTTTGCTGCTTCAGTGTTTTTACTTTTTGTAAGGTCCCTAAAGGAGATGTGCCTCGCAGGGCGACTACCTCCTAATACCTCCGAATTTACCACGATCCGCGTGGATGACTGGATCCCACCTCGGTCCCGGTTTGGGTTTTCTCCGGACGCCCGCAAGTAACGCCTAAGAGGGAAACACACAGTTAAACCGAGTCTACCAAGTAAGGGCTGTCCGAGACTACGGCAAGGGACGAAGACACGGTCAGTCCAAGCTCCTTGCCGCCTCCTCACTTTGTTCTTGCCAAGACGCGGGGGACTTCAGGCACTGAAGGCCAAGACTAATCCGAGGACTAATCCCGCCTCAAGTGCCTCACACACCTGCCGGTGAGGGCCTAACCGAAAGGAGGAATCGAGCGTGATACTCACCGGGACACTCCCACTTCCGATCCGGTTCTCCTGCACCTTCCCGACTCCTGCGGATGACAAGACACACAGCCTCCCTCTACGCTCTCCGTGAACTAAGATGGCACCCACAAACTGGACTAACTACAAACGGCGACCCGACCCTAACAACGTTCTAATGGTCGGCAACGCAACTACGTCAAACACTAGGACTACTAAATGTGGTGCACTAACGGAACTAATAGTTACACGCTACGGGGAACACCAGCCGGTGTTCACAGCCTAAACCGGAGGGCGGTTCCTAACCCCCTCACCCAGGTCTTACCAAGAAGCTGCCTTCTTGCTATGGAGTCACACACAGGCCCTAAGTACGGGTTCTTTAAGCCCGGCTGAGGCTCAGTAAAACAGCACACTAACCCGCGGGCCGACTGCCGCACGGAACAGCCGATCGAACTGAACCGCCCGACTGCCTGTACCCGGGTATCTCACACGTGTCCCTTCGTCCGGAACCACAGGTCCACCTGCACGGAACCGGCCTTGAGGACCCTTGATCAGAACCACGGCCGCCCCTGGAACTGCCTCAAGGTGTGCTGCACTGCCACCAACTCACTCAGCCACCCCCCTTGGGTACCAGTGTGACCCCGGGGACCTAAGGGACAGGGACACTACGTGTGTTCTCCCCTGACTATGTGTATGCTGTTACTTACACTTGTCCCCACACAGCACGGGTTAGCACAGAAAAACCACAGGAAACAAGAGCCTACCTTTAATGGGGGCCTGACGTCTTGCCCCTGGACACAGTTAGAAAGCACACCAAAATACTGTAATGTAAACTACACTCGCCACACAGACAGAATAAATAGATACAGTCTACAGTACTTTGCCGCTACTTACCCGAACACACCGCTGCTAGCCCACCAGCAGGTTGCTACAGCACCACGGGAGCCTACGCTCGACCGTACCTCCTAACCACGTGTGCTCACCTCACACAGGACCGCGCCTACTCTCACGAGGCTTCCACGCCTCTACCTCACACCACCAGGGCCTTAGGCCCTACACACCATGGGTCTCTGCCCAGCTACACACAGAGCCTTCTGCTCTGACTAATGGGCCTCAGCCCCCTCTCTAACCCAGGGCTCTGAGCCCACTCACTAGGGCCTTGTGCCCTACTACCTAGGGGTCCTAGCCCCTGCCTGAGGCCTGTGGCCTTCCTTACTAACTGAGGGCCTTGTGCCCTTAATAGGAGATGGGCTACCAGCCCCTAACTAGGCCCTATGGCCTTCCTATGGCCTCTAGGCCACTAACTACCTAAGGGCCTTGTGCCCTTGTACCTGGGGCTCAGAGTCCCCCTCTCTAACTAACAGGGGCTTGTCCCCTTTATATAGATATACTAATGGCCTACTGGCCCACTACCACGTTGGGGCCTAGTGCCCAGGTCCCTGGGCCTTGTGCCCCTACTATAGAGTGCCAACGGGCCTTGTGCCCGACTTTATTGTATGTACTGCGGGCGTGGGCCCGGGAGAGGAGTTGCCTGGCAAGGCCTTACCTGGGGCTGTCTTCGGGGAGCTTCTCCTGGACTCCTTCCCCGCCTGCCGCTGCTTCTCTGCTCTGCCGCCGGCTTCTGCTTTTGATCCCGCCGGTCTTCAGGCAGCAGAGGCGCTCTTAGCCCTAACAAGGGCTCTCTGCCGCCACTGCTGGTCTCCGCTGTCTTCGGTTCTTGATCCCGCCGGTCTTCAGGCAGCAGAGGCGCTCTTAGCCCTAACAAGGGCTCTCTGCCGCCACTGCTGGTCTCCGCTGGCTTGTCTTCTGGTCTTGATCCCGCAGCTCTCCGCGACACGTCCTCTTCTGACTCTCTCCGCCGTCGAACTGAACATGGCGGCGCGCGCGCCGACTTAAATAGTCGGCGCCGCGCTAGCGTCATCACGTAGCGTCGACGCGACGCCACGTGATGACATGGCGGGCCCGGATTGGTCCGTCGCCATGCTTCTTTTTGAAATGGCCGGGAGGTGAGCCCTGATTGGCTCACCGTCCCGGCTGAACGGAGTGGACCGCCGCCCGAGGGATGACGACGGCCCCGGACAGGTAAGTCCTCTACATTTCCCCCGTTTTTAATGTCGGCAGTCCCTGCCGACAAAACCCTGGTCCACACGAAATCCGGGTCAGTATAACGTCCTCCAGGCTGGCCCAAGTTTGGCCGCTGCGATCTTCTGGGTTGAAGCGGCGGTGTCGGAAGGTCCAGGTCCACTGGAGTAGCATCTGGAGTAACAACGTCGTCGGCGGTCATTGGTGCCCACCAATCCACCCCCGTCGGGGCGGGTATAGGATCTGGCTCACTTCTCTCCTGGACGTCGGAAGGCAAATCCAGAAAACCACAGGGACGTAACATATTCCGATGTAGCACCCGCGGTCTTCCAGTCCCCTCCGCAGGAACCACCTCATACAAAGGAAGGTCAGGAGCCATGCGCCGTTGCACTACATGTGGCAACACTTCCCACCGATCGCTGAGTTTATTTCCCAACCTCTTAACTCTTACCAGTACCCGCTGACCCACTACGAAGGGGGAAGCCGTGCTGTTGGTTGGCCCGTGATGGACTTTGGACCGTAGCTGCCCCCTCACCACGTCCCCGGCAATCTTCAGCTTCCTCTTCTGCTCGGTCACCCAGCCGCTGGGAGTCCATCTGTCCGCTTCTTCGGGGACGGACAAGTCCAAATCACGCCACTCCCTTCCAGGCCGCCCAAACAAAAGGAAGTATGGGGTATAACCGGTGGTACTATGTACCCGGTTATTGTATACCCACACCAAGTCCTGCACGTACTCCGGCCAGCGGTTCTTTTGCCCAGCCTCCAGAGCCCTGAGCATTTGCAGCAAGGTCCGATTGAACCTTTCACAGGCGCCATTACCTTGAGGGTGATAAGGAGTGGTCCGGGACTTCTGTACCCCATAAGTGTCACACAGACCCTCCATGAGGCGTCCCTGAAAACAGGCTCCCTGATCCGAGTGAATTCGCTCCGGGCACCCATACCTCCGAATGAAGTGCTCCACAATGGCGCGCGTAGCTGCTTCCGCCGTCTGATTTCGTGTGGGCACAACGACGGTGAACTTTGTAAAGTGGTCGGTCATGACCAACGCGTAGCTATGACCACTACTTGACTCCCCAACCAGGACGTAATCAATCATAAGCAGCTCCAATGGTCGCCCCGTCTGAATGGTTTGTACGGGCGCATGCTGCTCTCCAGCCTTACTTACCCCACATCGTGGACAGGCTCGGCAGACCTCTTCCGCCAACGCCTTGGCGCCAGGTACGCAGTACTGTCTGCGTAGCCATTGATGGGTCTTGGCCGCCCCGAGATGAGCGCCTTTTTCATGGGCTTCCAGTACCAAGTCCCGCGCCATGGACTCAGGCACCACCACCTGCCATACAGGACGGAGCTCTTGCTCCAGGTAGGCTCGGCGAACTAGCACCCCTTCCCTCACTGCCAGTTGATCCCATCTGTGCAATAGCCGTCGTCCGGCTATGGACAGTCGACGCCGTTCTTCACTAGAGGGCCAATGTCCCTGTTGCTTCCATCGGCGGACACACCGCAATGGAGCATCCTGAGCCTGCCGTTCGGCCCAATCTACGGTCGTCTTGGGCACACTCAGAGCACAAACAGGAGATGTCAACTGGGTCAGATCCGGGATCTCCTCCCCTTCTCTGTCCTCATCACTAGGCCCCTCCGGCCCTTGCAGGGGATAACGGGACAACGCATCCGCATTTCCATTAGCCTTTCCGGGTCGATACCGGATCTTATATCCGAACTTGGCCAACCGAGCCATCCAGCGCTGTTCCAGCGCCCCTAACTTGGCCGTGCCCAAGTAGGCCAAGGGATTGTGATCGGTCACTATGTCGAACTCAGCGCCGGTCAAGTATTCCGTGAACTTTTCGGTTACTGCCCAAACCACTGCTAACAACTCCAGCTTAAAGGCACTGTAATTATCGGGGTTTCTTTCTGAATCCCGCAGGCTCCGGCTTCCGTAGGCAATGACCCGTTCTTTGCCGTCTTGGACTTGTGCTAGCACGGCCCCCAGGCCCTTGAGACTTCCATCAGTATACAGAACGAAGGGCTTTTCGAAGTCAGCGTACGCCAGCACTGGAGCCGTCGTCAGGTCTTCTTTGAGCGTCATGAAAGCCTTTTCCTGAGCGTCTCCCCAGGTTATGGCTTGATTCTTAGCCGTAGTGGCAACGCCCCTCAATAATTCGTGTAGCGGGCCAGCCACCTTCGCGAAGTCTTTGATGAATCTCCGATAGTAGCCCACTAACCCCAGAAATGCTCTCAGTTCCGTCACCGTTCGAGGGATCTTCCAGTCCAACACCGCAGAAACCTTATCCGGAGTGGGGCTCACCCCATCCCGGGACACAATATGTCCCAGGTATTCCAACCGAGATTTCAGAAGATGACACTTTCGCGGCTTCAACTTCAGGCCGAACTTCTCCAAGCGCTGTAGGACGACGTCGAGACGATCCAGATGTTCCTTGACCGTGGGAGCGAAGATGATGATATCATCCAAATAGATCAGGAGAGCGTCGAAGTTCAGGTTTCCCAGACATCTCTCCATTAACCGTTGGAAGGTGGCGGGAGCATTAGTGAGCCCAAACGGCATCCTACAGAACTCAAACAGACCCATTGGTGTGATGAAGGCCGTCTTCGGCCGGTCCTCTGCCGCCACTGGTACTTGCCAGTATCCGCTGGCAAGATCCAGAGTGGAGAAATATCTCGCCTTTCCTAGCGCAGCTAGCGACTCCTCAATCCTGGGCAATGGATACGCGTCGCGGACAGTACAACTATTCAACCGCCGATAGTCCACACAGAACCTGATAGCGCCATCTTTTTTTCGTACTAAGACGATAGGAGCTGCCCACGGGCTCTTACTTTCGGTAATCACGTGGCTATCCAACATCTGCCTAATCATCAGCTTGACCTCTTGGTACAACTTGGGCGGGATTGGCCGATATCTCTCCCTAATGGGCAGACTGTCTCCGGTACGGATATTATGTTCCAGTTCCTCCGTGTACCCAAAATCCTCTTCACTTCGGGAGAACACTTTCTGTCTGGCCCACAATATCTGCTGTAAACGGGTAACATCTCGAGGCTCGATCCCTTCCAAGGAAACATCCATTTGTTCCAAAATGGTGTTGCCGTTCCACTCGCGGGACAGGCTATCGTCACCCTCCACCTGGACCGCCAGGCCCCCTTGTTGTCCTGACGCGGGTTTGAGACGTATCTGCCGGTCATCTCCAATCTGTTCTGCTTCTACGGCGATAACTCGAGCGACAGTCGTACCAGGCCCCATCGTCTGAGTATGGTCCTGCACATTACATAACCGCACGGGTACCCTTCCTCGATGTACCCTGGCCAACGCACGGGCTACAAGAGGTCCTTCCGCCGTTCGTTCCGGACTGACCGGTTCCACCAACACCACTCTTCCCTCTAATCTCCGGTTTGTCCTCACTTCCATATATTGCAGCACCTCCTGACCAGGGGGTACTTCGACCGTCTGTCGATAGTTGGTCCGTAGGTAGCCAAGGAGCTCCAGTCCCGACTCAGTCGGTTCTTCATCACACCGTCGTACCATTCTCTGGAAAACCTGCTGCACGGGCCGGGGTACGTCCAACTCTCTCCAGTATCGAGCCCCTTTGGCGTGGAATAAGGCCTGATCCAAATTTTGTAGGGCGTTCATCCCCAGGATCACCGGGCCATGACGAAGCTCTTTTCCACCAACCACCAGAATGCCCTTCTTTCCCAAGGTCTGTCCGCATACTTCAATTTCCAACCAGACTACTCCCACGACAGGGATGGGCAAATTGTTGGCGGCGGTCAGCTTAATCCACGTTTGGGCCCGGCTCTTCTGCAGGTGAGCGTAGTTTTCCAGGAAACACCGCTCCGACATAGTGGTCACCTGAGACCCCGTATCCAGCAGACACTGTTGTGGTTTACCCCCTAACGTGGCTACTACGGTAGGGCACTCCCCCACCAAATCAGCAGAGTTGGTGAAGTTGGGGTTTGCCCCCATCTCCCCCGCGGGTGGCCCTTTCACCGCGAGGGACTCTAGTTTAACGGTGCCTGGTTTGGAGGTTCGGGACAGTTTCGGGCATAATGTCCCACGCGTTGACATCTCCAGCAGCGAACGCCCGGTCTTGGGCCCTGCTGGGACCTGGGGGCGCTTCGCCGTTCCTCCATAGGTCCCCCTTCACTTCGGCGATCCCTCGGCCGACGGACTTCCTGCCGCAGTTGGGCGACTTCTTCCTTTATGGCTAAGAGAGCTTCCTTTAGATCTTTCACACAACTCTCCAACGGTTGGGCCTCTGCTTCGGATGGGCTACTGGTGAGCAGGACTTGCTGGGGCGCTACCGCATAAGGCCCGTAGTGATCATCTCTGTCCCGGGACACAGCCTCCGCTTGTATTTCCTGGAACGCCAGGTGAGGTTGGTCCCGCACCTTGTCCAGTAGAATATGCCGGAGTGGCACGTTCCAGAGCCCCAGGGCAAATTGGTCTCGTAGTAGCACATCCGAGTCTCCCATGGCGGCCGACCCCCGTGGGTCTCTCTGCCAGAGTTCTCCCGCCAATTCTAGGAGAGCGTTGCCAAACTGGGTTAGACTCTCGTCTTCTCTCTGCACACGCCCGAAGAACCTCTTCCTCAGAACTGCCGCAGAGGAGGTGTCACCGTACAATCCTCCCAAGATTTTGAAGATGGCGTCCAGGGTGTCCCTATCTGATTTGGGTCGAAGAAGAACCGTCTTCCTGGCATCCCCTTCCAGGGCGTTCAGAGCCAGCTCCACCTTCATGGCACCGGTGATATGATACAACCGGGCAGTGCCATGCAGCCGTTCCTGCCAGTCGGCGAAAGCAAGATTCTTTCCATCGAACTTCGGCAGGTGGGACAATGCGGCACCCACAGCCATCACATTAGGCGGGTTGCGCTCGGGGGAAGGCGTGGTTGGTCGTGAATCCGTCATCACGAACGCGGATCCTGCCGACTACGCCAAAATGTAAGGTCCCTAAAGGAGATGTGCCTCGCAGGGCGACTACCTCCTAATACCTCCGAATTTACCACGATCCGCGTGGATGACTGGATCCCACCTCGGTCCCGGTTTGGGTTTTCTCCGGACGCCCGCAAGTAACGCCTAAGAGGGAAACACACAGTTAAACCGAGTCTACCAAGTAAGGGCTGTCCGAGACTACGGCAAGGGACGAAGACACGGTCAGTCCAAGCTCCTTGCCGCCTCCTCACTTTGTTCTTGCCAAGACGCGGGGGACTTCAGGCACTGAAGGCCAAGACTAATCCGAGGACTAATCCCGCCTCAAGTGCCTCACACACCTGCCGGTGAGGGCCTAACCGAAAGGAGGAATCGAGCGTGATACTCACCGGGACACTCCCACTTCCGATCCGGTTCTCCTGCACCTTCACGACTCCTGCGGATGACAAGACACACAGCCTCCCTCTACGCTCTCCGTGAACTAAGATGGCACCCACAAACTGGACTAACTACAAACGGCGACCCGACCCTAACAACGTTCTAATGGTCGGCAACGCAACTACGTCAAACACTAGGACTACTAAATGTGGTGCACTAACGGAACTAATAGTTACACGCTACGGGGAACACCAGCCGGTGTTCACAGCCTAAACCGGAGGGCGGTTCCTAACCCCCTCACCCAGGTCTTACCAAGAAGCTGCCTTCTTGCTATGGAGTCACACACAGGCCCTAAGTACGGGTTCTTTAAGCCCGGCTGAGGCTCAGTAAAACAGCACACTAACCCGCGGGCCGACTGCCGCACGGAACAGCCGATCGAACTGAACCGCCCGACTGCCTGTACCCGGGTATCTCACACGTGTCCCTTCGTCCGGAACCACAGGTCCACCTGCACGGAACCGGCCTTGAGGACCCTTGATCAGAACCACGGCCGCCCCTGGAACTGCCTCAAGGTGTGCTGCACTGCCACCAACTCACTCAGCCACCCCCCTTGGGTACCAGTGTGACCCCGGGGACCTAAGGGACAGGGACACTACGTGTGTTCTCCCCTGACTATGTGTATGCTGTTACTTACACTTGTCCCCACACAGCACGGGTTAGCACAGAAAAACCACAGGAAACAAGAGCCTACCTTTAATGGGGGCCTGACGTCTTGCCCCTGGACACAGTTAGAAAGCACACCAAAATACTGTAATGTAAACTACACTCGCCACACAGACAGAATAAATAGATACAGTCTACAGTACTTTGCCGCTACTTACCCGAACACACCGCTGCTAGCCCACCAGCAGGTTGCTACAGCACCACGGGAGCCTACGCTCGACCGTACCTCCTAACCACGTGTGCTCACCTCACACAGGACCGCGCCTACTCTCACGAGGCTTCCACGCCTCTACCTCACACCACCAGGGCCTTAGGCCCTACACACCATGGGTCTCTGCCCAGCTACACACAGAGCCTTCTGCTCTGACTAATGGGCCTCAGCCCCCTCTCTAACCCAGGGCTCTGAGCCCACTCACTAGGGCCTTGTGCCCTACTACCTAGGGGTCCTAGCCCCTGCCTGAGGCCTGTGGCCTTCCTTACTAACTGAGGGCCTTGTGCCCTTAATAGGAGATGGGCTACCAGCCCCTAACTAGGCCCTATGGCCTTCCTATGGCCTCTAGGCCACTAACTACCTAAGGGCCTTGTGCCCTTGTACCTGGGGCTCAGAGTCCCCCTCTCTAACTAACAGGGGCTTGTCCCCTTTATATAGATATACTAATGGCCTACTGGCCCACTACCACGTTGGGGCCTAGTGCCCAGGTCCCTGGGCCTTGTGCCCCTACTATAGAGTGCCAACGGGCCTTGTGCCCGACTTTATTGTATGTACTGCGGGCGTGGGCCCGGGAGAGGAGTTGCCTGGCAAGGCCTTACCTGGGGCTGTCTTCGGGGAGCTTCTCCTGGACTCCTTCCCCGCCTGCCGCTGCTTCTCTGCTCTGCCGCCGGCTTCTGCTTTTGATCCCGCCGGTCTTCAGGCAGCAGAGGCGCTCTTAGCCCTAACAAGGGCTCTCTGCCGCCACTGCTGGTCTCCGCTGTCTTCGGTTCTTGATCCCGCCGGTCTTCAGGCAGCAGAGGCGCTCTTAGCCCTAACAAGGGCTCTCTGCCGCCACTGCTGGTCTCCGCTGGCTTGTCTTCTGGTCTTGATCCCGCAGCTCTCCGCGACACGTCCTCTTCTGACTCTCTCCGCCGTCGAACTGAACATGGCGGCGCGCGCGCCGACTTAAATAGTCGGCGCCGCGCTAGCGTCATCACGTAGCGTCGACGCGACGCCACGTGATGACATGGCGGGCCCGGATTGGTCCGTCGCCATGCTTCTTTTTGAAATGGCCGGGAGGTGAGCCCTGATTGGCTCACCGTCCCGGCTGAACGGAGTGGACCGCCGCCCGAGGGATGACGACGGCCCCGGACAGGTAAGTCCTCTACACTTTTTGTCAGATGTTGCTATGGTATACTGAAGTAAAAGTACAAGCATTTCATAAGTGTTAAAGGCTTTTATTGACAACTACATTAAGTTTATGCAAAGAGTCAATATTTGCAGTGTTGACCCTTCTTTTTGAAGGCCTCTGCAATTCACCCTGGCATGCTGTCTACCAGCTTCTGGGCCACATACTGACTGATGGGCGCCCATTCTTGCCTAATCAATGCTTGGAGTTTGTCAGAATTTGTGGGTTTTTGTTTGTCCACCTGCCTCTTGAGGATTGACCACAAGTTCTCAATGGGATTAAGGTCTGGGGAGTTTCCTGGCCGTGGATCCAAAATGTCGATGTTTTGATCCCCGAGCCATTTAGTTATCACTTTTGCCTTATGGAAAGGTGCTCCATCATGCTGGAAAAGGCATTCTTCATCACCAATCATCAGTTCTTGGATGGTACAAATATAAAATAGATGCAAGAATGGCGGTTTTCATATATTGAGCACAAATAAAATGTTAATTTGTGGTAAGAGATGACTATAATGTCCAAAAAAAGGTTCTCTACCCTTACAACATAAATCTCATAAAGCCCAGTCCTGGAGCTGCAGTAGTTTTAAGGGGGAAAGAATATGTGACTTTAGCTTTGCTCCAATCACACTGCTTTCTCCTTTATTCAACTACCAGCAAAAACTGGAAAATCTAAACATTATTATGGTTTTATGTTGGGAGAGAGCCCATTACATTATAGTAGGTCAAAAAAACATGAACATGGACATAAATAGAAGGACATTATGTAATGTTTTAATGTTTTTAATGTTATTCAAAAGAATTTCATTGTATGTTATCTTCAGATAAATAAAATTACAAAAACACAGAAAAATGTGTGAACTGGTTTCGAACACCTCAATTCTGTTAGTATTGTATATTCACAAGAGAAAACAGGAAGATGCCATGCAAAAATTCTTTAGTGTTTGCACATAGGTGCACAGCTGCAAATTTCCACATCAGTGTGACATACGCCCTTACATTACTAGTCTGAGCTGTTGGGGACCCTGCTCCTTCCACTTACTTAGTCTCAGTCTGTGGCTTCTTGCATGCAGCACATATACAGCTCATGATATTGCCCCTGTCACTGCCAACCATGTCTTAATAACACAGGCACACAAGTGGAAACACTGAAACTAATTTAGGATATACCCTGGGGGCCTCATGTAGTGTTGGATGCAATTTACAGTAAAAGGTAGGCGTAATTTGCATTAATAAAATAGTAAATTTACATACTATGCAAATTGTGCACAGAAGAGTACGATACACTAAAGGCCTATGATACAGTTTAAGCTATTATGCGGTAGAGAAACAACAGTCATCATCATCAATCTAATTTCACCGTATAGGCGACTTTTAAAAATATTTTTTTTTTCTTTTAAAAAAAATGGACATCCCCCAAATGTACTACCAAAACAAGCGCTGCAAGTCTAGGCTGATATCAGTAAAATCAGGGGGACAAAAAGTATGGGGACTCAAAAAAATGCAGATGCCAGAACTGGGCTTCAGCAGTGAGTTCTTGTCACTATAGGAAATGTGGGTCTCCCTGCCATAGTGATAACCAGCACTAGGCCGTTCAGCTCAGGTAAGGGGTAATAAAAAATATTGAAAGTGATATTGATGCATTTTTCGCATAGTGCACTACTGGTCCCAGACATTCTAACAACAATTACATTTAAATTTCTATAGTTTTCTATTTTATTATAATTAAAAAAATAATTTTAATGACTTATTTGTCTTTTGTTAGTTGTCACTGTTTGTCTTATGTTATTGCTAGTGTTCAATAATAGAACTACATTTTTAAAATAAAGCTGTCAGTCAGTATGTATGCAAATACATCTATATTTTGTCTGTAATTCCAAGCAGCTGCCTAGACAAACTATATAAATGTGCACTGCTTTATTACAAATCCTCCACACACTAGTTTCCAAAATTAGGACTGGTAATCTGTAGTCACTTCCTCTACGCTAGTGATAATGTGTAACAATTCATGGAAGGGAAGCTTGTTTTATTATATATGTAGTTAATATTCAGGCCTGCAGACATTTCTATTGCAGCTGGACAGTCAACAGCACTGGTCTTGGTCATGCAAGGTTTCCTGCTACATAAATCAATCTACGGTGGATATAAAAAGTCTACAGCCCCTACTTGAAATCAACATAAATAATGTCAGACCCTTTTCCACCTTTAACATGACCTTGCAACCAACAGCATTCGAGGGAAATCAAATAGACAATTTTTAGTGGACTTTCCCCTAAACTAATACTTTGCTTCTATTATAGAAGTGAGGTTTTTTTTTTTATCAACTAGTACATCTGGATTTTGCACTAGTACATCTGGATTTTGCACTAGTACATCTGGATTTTGTACTCTATCCTCCATTGCCCTGTGTCATGAACATAGAAAAGTTATAGTTATTTATAAGGGCTAAATCATCACAAAATGGTGGGGGATAAGGCCTAAAATCATAACTGCAGTGTAAATATGTTATATCAAATCAATCCATTGATACGTTTAGCTACTAAAGTGTAAAACGTGAAGACAGAAAGTCTGATGTAAATGTATTTGATGGCTTTGCACATTCTAGTGTAAGAAGATAGGAGTATCACCTGTGGCAGCTTCAAAGAGCTCCTGCGGTGAGATATACCCTGGCCTGGAATGGAGTTGGGAAACCTGAATAGACTTTTAGGAACCACTCAGCATGTTGTCTGGCTCAAAGAGGCCATGTGCTGACGTAGGCTATATGTGATATAGACAAAAATAATTCAGTTTTAAAATATGCCACTTAAAATCAATAAAAGTAGTGATCAACCACATATTCCTCAATAGCATGATGAAGAGCAGCTCATATGTAAAATTAAGAATTCTGCCCCACAGAGAAGTTGAGGAAATGAGTGTAAGCTCTGTGAATACACTGTATTTAGGTGTGTTTGGTATCTGAAGATGGACAGATTCATAGGGGATTTCTTAATAATAGAATTGGGTCTGTGTGACGCTCCACAGAAAACTTAGGTCACATAGTAGAATTGAGTAGTAAATCAGACAACATGCAAATTGTGATTGGAAAAAGTGTCAAAGGCCACAACCCCTGGGGGTAGGAAGAGGTGTGGAAGTGTCTTTGACAATTTGCTGTAACTGGGCTCAACTTTTTAGACTTAGGGAAATCAATTCCCATTGATAAGCTTTCCATCTTCTAAGCCAATTTCTCTTGGCCAGAGTATACCACTTCGATGTAAGTTATACTCTGAATCTTATCCTTTTTACTTTTAACTGTTTTGCTTGTGTATGTTATGTCAATCTATTAATTGTTTGTTTGTTTTTTTTATATCTGACTGTCCTGTAATTTATAATTTAATATGTTGCATCCTTGATACTCTAACGAATCCTGTAGCCTGTTAAGAAGAAATAGCTCGGCCAAGTTAACCCTTTGAATGCCAGTGTGTGATTTCTTGATATATTTGATTAACAAGCTTAGTGTGTGCTTGCATTTACATTTGTGTAACAGTCTGGAGGTGTGAAGAGTTAACCCTTTGTTTGCTGGTGTGGGTCTTGCTAGTCCATGAGCAGCTAGGAGCCTTGTGTGCCAGTGTGGGATTGTATATTGGGGTCCTATTGCCCGTATTCAATAGGTGGTGGCAAACCTGAAGTTTATAGTGGTGTGAGAGCGCTGTGTGGGGGCTATTCAGGAAATCTATAACCTGTGTGATAGGTAGAGAGAGACTGCAGGCTGGAATCATGTGTGACCTCATAGTAAACACCCCAAAGTCACGGCAGCTGGGAGCGTTTTTGTGACACCCTGCAAAAAGGTTCAAGGTCCATCAAATTTAGAGGGCTCTCTTGTGCACAGCCACATTTAGGTCATTTTACAGGTTTTCAGTAGGATTGTGGTCTGGGATCTGACTGGGCCATTTCAAGACTTGGATTTTCCTTTTCTGAAGCCATGCCTTGGTTGTCTTGGATGTGTGCTTTGGATTGTTATTGCCAAAATAAGATAATTTGAGCTATTCATTATGACCTCTTTCCTAACTAGATCCCGCATCCCAGCTGAAGCAGCCCCAAATGAGGATACTGCCACCACCATGTTTCACAGTTGGCATGGTGTTCTTTGTATCATGGTCCATGTTGTCTTTTTCCCACATGGTTTGAGGTGATTGAATGTATTTTCTTGGATGTTCTTTTTTTATGAGAAATGAAATGCTATTGTCTTGCCACCCTACCCTATAGACCAGAATATGGTGGATTCTTGTCATATACAGGGATTGACTAGTCCCTGACAGAAATTTATACAGCTCATTTAATGTTTAATATCTAATCAGGCTTCCAAGATCAGGATGTCCTGTTATCAACTTTGGAGTGACATCCTGATCTTAGCCATGACCCTGTTGTACTACATTTTCTCCACTTATTGATGATAGTCTTTGTAGTGTTCCATGGTATATATAATATTTTTGAAATTCTTTTATACCCACATCTTGAGACCCAGTAGATGTTTTTAAAGCTCCTTAAAGACAAGGCTATCCCAGTAGGATGCAACCAAGAAAGCTGCAAGGAATCCTATAGAGAGAACTGCTTTTTATTTGGGGTTAATCACAATCGCTTTCATTAATACAAATTAAATTTAAACATGATTTTGAATGTGATTGTTTAACTCTAAACACAGTTTTAGTCCCATTATGAAAGGGTGTGCACATTTATACAACCAGGGTATTGTATTTTTATTTTCCCTTTTTTATCCTAAAAAAAATTCTGTTTGCTTTTCACTTGAATTTTGTTGGTTTCAAGGTCACATTAAATGCAGAAAAAGGTCTAACATGATTTACCTTGATTTCAGGCTTTACACCTCAAATACCTACAATTTAAATAAGGATCTGATGCCTTTTTATATCCACTGTTAAAGGGGAAATCTGTATTACTGGATTATTATTATTATTATTATTATTATTATTATTATTATTATTATTATTATTATACTTTAACTCTAGACCCTAGAAATTAACCTTCCCTACACTATCTACAGTCAGAGGACTGATACAGAATGTCCAGCACTGAAACTTTTTTATTTCTTAACCCATAATGTTTAGTGAATAATTATACTGATTCAAACGTTTTTATGAATACTTCTTTTAAATTATTTTAAAATTGTAGTATTCAGCATGCCGCTGTTAATAAAAATAAAGAATTCTAAATTTGGGACTTATACAAATGAATAAAATATTATTTATAAGCATTATAGTTTTCTTAAATAGGATTGATGAGCCAGTCAATCTATGTTTTGAGTCCAGTTCCTCTTGTCTAAGGTAAAATTGGTTTATAGCTTCTTTTTGAAGTTAGATAAATACATATTGGGGCTTATGTAGAGTTGGATGCATTTGTGTCCTGAAGGTGTGCAAATAAAAGCACATTTACTTGCAAATATTCACTCAGAGGCACAATAAGATATATCCAGCTTTAAAAATGTAGAATTTGTACTAGATATATGTCAGACATACAAGTGTGTGTACCTATACTCCATGATAGTGTAGAAGTGCAGAGATTTGTTTGTAGTTAGTAAATGCTAGTCGCATTATCCTATGTGTACACAATTTAATAATGTAATAAAGTAAGAGAGAATAGTGTCATGACAGTGCTGTTAATAAATGTGTATGCGGCATTTTACATTCAAACACAGATTCAAATTAAATAAAATAAAGTAAAATGTAGTACAAATATATGAAAATATGAAATGAGAATCATTTTCCTGCAGTGGTCAAATGGAAATGTCAATTATGTAATGTAAATAGACAACAGAGATGTAGCCACAAAGCTAATGATTTAAGTACCATCAGCTGGAGGGATTCAAGCGCCATTTAGAAGTGGCTAACTAACGCTGCTGCTGGTCATCATTGCGTATCATTAAGCACCCGCAAGAGATATGCAGGTGTATCTTTGTCTGCGTCCACATCTAATTGAGTTGCGATTACATAAACACGTCCTTACTGTACTTGGCCTACACTTTCCTGCCCCTTCACTCCCCCATTCCGCCTTTTCAGACGTAAGAAGTCATAAGTGTAAGATGCACAAAATTATGGACATATGCAAAACGAGCATAACTCCACAGTATTTTCTACCATAAATGTAATAATACTTTAACACAAGACTTGTTTTTATTTTTTGTGATGGAAAAACAAATATCTTATCACAATTATGTAGTACAGTACGTCTCATCTAAGCCCACATATGGCAAGCAAACATGGTAAAATACTGCCGACACTATGGCAGGTGTATCTGGTGTCCAGCAGGTGAAGAAACTGGGAATGTGAATGAATCTACACTGATTAAATGTTGCATTGTACAATTGTCTGACCACATTGTAATGAATGTAATTCCTTTTCATGTAATGCTAGTGAGTCCAACATAGACCACTTCATGGTCAAAGCAGAGATGAAAATGACAATTAAAAATGAGGCAGCAAGTCACTTATTAAATGAAGTTTCAGAAGGTGAAGAGTTATCCAACCAGCAAATCAAAAATAATATGACCTTGAATAAAAGAATGCCTCAGATTAGAAGGAGAGTGTTTTTTCTATCTTTGCTGGGGATAGCAGTGGTGCCAGACTAGCATTCCTTCTGCATTACTTAGGCATGAAGTCTTACAGCATTTATATTTGGACTGCATCTCGTCAGGAAAGGTTCATGATCTCATCAGCTACCTATAATGGATGTCTTCTGTGACTCTGGCTGTAAATACGTATTTATGTTCATAGAAATCTAAATTTGCTCATTAGCACATTTCCAACATTCTTCAAGGGTTTTTCCACCTTTATGTCACCCAGACATAGGATTTTATTGTTCTTGCATTTGTGTATGACATAAAACTGTGGCCAATCCAATACATGAGAGTAGATCATATCTATAGCGTATCCTCAGGCAACAAAAATAAACAACATTATCTGCTTAAAATAAAGGCCTTAATGAAAACTCACATAAACAAGCGCAATGCAAAAAGGGCATTACATCACATAAAGTTGACTGAAGGTGAACACCCCTATTAAAGGGGTCTATGACCAGAAGTTTATAGAATCATAATTAAGTTTAGACCTGGCATAATGTTTTTCCCTAAAAAGGGTGTTTTGTAGGTATGATAAGTAATATGCTATTTTGTGCAAGTGTTTGTCTGTTTGGTTACATATTGATTTACTAAGTTGGCAATAAGATTTGGCAGTTAGGGAGGATGCAAAGAATACATATTATAGTTCAGCCATCAGATTAGTAAAGATTAGTCAGATGCAGTTTGTACTATTCTGTTAGAATTGAGCGGATCTTGGTCAGATAATATAAGTTTGGCGGGACTGAGAATGGCTTAAGTGTGTGTTTGCCCTTTAAACAATTCCTAGCTAGTTTCCTTGCTTTAATTATTTATCTGTTTAATACACAGATCATGTAATTTTTTATAGAACGACTATTGGAGTTGTGCATTTCAGCAAGTCATAGCAAGCAAGCTCAAACATTAAGTTCCTGATCTGATCTGCATTTGCCCTGGTTTACATAGTGCAATTTCTACTAAACTAGTTATGTAAAATACTGATGTGTAATACCATTTATCAGATCTAGGACAGCTCATAAATGTACCTCTTTGGGTGTTATCTTATACCACTCTGGGTCTATTTCGCACATTTAACCCCCCCACCAAAAAAAAGTCCACAACGTAAAAAAAATTGCCAACACAAAAAAATTCCAATGGTTTATGATATAGTTAGATCCATTTATAACCCCTACTAAAGGGTGTTCATGTAACACATTTCATTTTGGAAAAAAATCAACAATTTATCAACTTTGTGCAAAACAAAGGATTCAACTTCAAAGTGCAGCAAATTATTGCTTTAGGACCATCTTTCATTCATTTCATTTTACCTTCTAAAATACTTCTCATTTGAGATTCATTTATGGCTTAAATTAATCATGAAATTGTGGAGGCTTCAGGAAAATCTTTATTTCATGTGATCTCCTGCATAAACTGCACCAGGAAGATGCAAAAGGCATCCAATTAGAAGCATAGGCCCAGGTCTAATCCTCACCAGCTCCAGGGGCGGATTGGGAACTTAAGGTGGTCCTGGAAAAGTGGCCACATTTGAGCGGAACTAAATAAACTGTAGGTGGGGCCAACATAAAGGCAAACAGGATTAGAACTACTGGAGTTTGGTTGTAGTAACATTTAGGAAAAACTACACGTGGTCATTTGATACACAGTGGGTCATTTCTAAAGCATTGCAGGAAAAAGCTGCAAGTCCCGTGTTATAAAAATGCATGATCTGCGACTGGTTTATGCCTCTGTGCTGCAACTTTTTTTTCTTCCTTCCAATATTCCCAAAAAACAATATTTGTCTAATAATTTTACAATTATGAGACAATTTGTCACAATCGTATTTGATCAGTCTGCCAGAGCAGCATATGAGCACCTCACCCACTGTTGCATCTTCTCCTGATGCAAACTACCAGCCAAATCTATCTCTTTAATATATAAAAATGTGTACTGTATGTTTCAAAGCATGCATTAAAAATAATCCTTATAATAAATGGCTATCCAGTACGATCACCACTAAGGTGAAATGCTGCAAGCATCTGCAAGAAAACACTTCTGTTGTAACAATTGTGTATGGGCCCTAAATGTGCCCAGTGATTGGGGGTAGTTTGAATTAATAGCACTGCTGGAGGGTTGGCAGCCAATGGCATAAGTGAAGGGCAGAGCTATTCCAAGGGTTTGCTGGTGATATACTAATTGAAAAGGAGGCAGGATTAATGCTATTGTCAGTGCAATGGGGGATGACCATTTGTTCAACAAAGTGATCTGAGAATGGGAACAGTGAAAGGTAGAAATCAGGCAACGGAATCAATACAAAAACCACTAAAGTATTACCAGAGCTAGAATAAGGCTCTGGGGGCCCAGGACATTTAGGACAGGGGGGTTATCATTTTAGATAAATACACAGGCAAAACTGTGTGCACTACTGTTAGGTACATGCAGGCGCGGGCTGGGAGAGGGATGGCCGGGGGCACACAGACGGCCGCATCACTTGACAGGGGATGCGGCCGCGTCACTGGTGATGCGGCCGCATCCCCTGTCATGCGATGCGGCCGCCTTTGCGCTGACGCGGCCGCACCTGATGTCATCAGATGCGGCCACGGGTACAAATGTGTAATATTGCATCCGGGGGGCGGCCGGCCTACCCCCCGGCCCTAAGAGCGGCCTGACTGAGCGGGCCAGCCCGCCCCTGGGTGCATGCAGCTCTGCCCTAAAGATCAGTACAGTGTGAAGCAGGACATACCTCCTAACTGTCCTTGCAGTCGGACCAAATCCTGACTAAGTGAGACAGTCAACCAAATTCTGGACTGCCCCACCAGATTCAGGACAGTTGGCAGACTGTCCTGTTCTTGTCACTTCTTGTCACTTTCACCACTTGTAGCTGCTGGTGTATTTAGCCCAGTTGCTGCCTGTCTGGATCCTAGAATGTTGAAGGCCCTATTTAGAAAAAAGATGGGTACATGAAATTTAGAAAACTCCAGCCATCCCCGGCATTAAATCAATAGCATCCACATTTAACAATTAGACCTACCTCCAGCCCCAAATTTAAAATAATAGTACTCACATTTGACAAATAGATTTTCTATTTCCCTCCAACCAGCCCTGACATTAAATTAATAGCATACACATTTAATAAATAGACCTAGTTTGCTCTACCAAACCTCAACATTAAATTAATAGTATTCCCATTAATAAAAAAAATCAATTTCCCTCCCTCCAAACAGCCCAAGCAACAAATTAATAGCATTTACAATTAATATAACCATTTCCCACAACCATCCCCTGAATTAAATAATATTCACATTTAATAGCCCTCGATTCAATTAATAACCCCAAACCCCAAACCACCCAGCATTAAATTAAAAGTCCTGTCAAATCATCTTAATTGAACAGGCACCAATATTAAAATAAATAGCCCCACCAATAAATTAAATTGTCCTACCAACACCCCACAAATAAAATAGCACCCATTAATAATTAGCTCCCACCTAAAGTCTACCATTAAATTAATAGCCTACCTACCACCCATGTGCTATTAAGACAGCCTCCCTTCCCTTTATTACACAATATATTAAGACCCCCCATTCTCTCACACATTATAGCAACATACACCCCCCTTTCCTCACACATTATAACAGCCCCCCCATCCCCTCCTTTCCTTCATACATTACAATAGCCCCCCTTCTCCTCTCTTACTCCCTTACACCATAGCCGGATTAAGGGGGGGGCACAGGGGACACGTGCCCCGGGCCCCCATCTCTCCGAGGGCCCCCCGTCGCCTGCATTAACTCGCCAGCTGTCAGTTGCTGTCTGACAGCAACTGACAGCATCTGCTCCTGGCCCCCCTTACTCCGCAGACCCCCCCGTCGCCCGTATGATCTAACCTGTCTGTTGCTGTCTGACAGCACTGCCCGTGATTTTTATTTTTTTGTGGGGGAGGGGGGGCGTTGCGGGGGCGGTGTCGGGGCTGCTCCTCTTCATTGGTGGGGGGAGCAGGGTAGCAAAAAAAAATAATAGAGAATTACTCACCTGTTCGCGGCGCCGGCGTCCTTTCTCTCTGCTCTGTTAACACTGAATGACAGGCGTGACGTCATCAAGTCACGTCTGTCATTCAGTGATGAGCAGCGCAGAGAGGAAGCAAGAAGAGAGAAGACAGAAGAGAAGAAAAGAAAGAAACTAATAGAAAGGTAAATTAAAAAAGGGAATAAAGCAGAAAGGCACACTATGAAGAAAAAGGAAAGAAGAGAGGCACAGTAAGGGAAATGGGAAGGAGAGAGGCACAGTAAGGGAAATGGGAAGGAGAGAGGCACAGTAAGTGAAATGGGAAGGAGAGAGGCACAGTAAGGAAAATGGGAAGGAGAGAGGCACAGTAAGTGAAATGGGAAGGAGAGAGGCACAGTAAGGAAAATGGGAAGGAGAGAGGCACAGTAAGGAAAATGGGAAGGAGAGAGGCACAGTAAGGGAAAAGGGGAGGAGAGAGGCACAGTAAGGAAAATGGGAAGGAGAGAGGCACAGTAAGGAAAATGGGAAGGAGAGAGGCACAGTAAGTGAAATGGGAAGGAGAGAGGCACAGTAAGGAAAATGGGAAGGAGAGAGGCACAGTAAGTGAAATGGGAAGGAGAGAGGCACAGTAAGGAAAATGGGAAGGAGAGAGGCACAGTAAGGAAAATGGGAAGGAGAGAGGCACAGTAAGGGAAAAGGGGAGGAGAGAGGCACAGTAAGGAAAATGGGAAGGAGAGAGGCACAGTAAGGGAAAAGGGGAAGGAGAGAGGCACAGTAAGGGAAAAGGGGAGGAGAGAGGCACAGTAAGGAAAATGGGAAGGAGAGAGGCACAGTAAGGGAAAAGGGGAGGAGAGAGGCACAGTAAGGGAAAAGGGGAGGAGAGAGGCACATAAAGGGAAGTGGGGAGGAGAGAGGCACAGAAAGGGAAGAGGGGAGGAGAGAGGCACAGTAAGGAAAATGGGAAGGAGAGAGGCACAGTAAGTGAAATGGGAAGGAGAGAGGCACAGTAAGGAAAATGGGAAAGAGAGAGGCACAGTAAGGAAAATGGGAAGGAGAGAGGCACAGTAAGGGAAAAGGGGAGGAGAGAGGCACAGTAAGGAAAATGGGAAGGAGAGAGGCACAGTAAGGGAAAAGGGGAAGGAGAGAGGCACAGTAAGGGAAAAGGGGAGGAGAGAGGCACAGTAAGGAAAATGGGAAGGAGAGAGGCACAGTAAGGGAAAAGGGGAGGAGAGAGGCACAGTAAGGGAAAAGGGGAGGAGAGAGGCACAGTAAGGGGAGAGAGGCACAGTAAGGAAAAAGGGAAGGAGAGAGGCACAGTAAGGAAAAAGGGGGGGAGAGATGCACAGCATGAGAAAAAAGGGGGGAGCGAGGCACAGCATGAGAAAAAAGGGGGGAGCGAGGCACAGCATGAGAAAAAAGGGGGGAGAGGCACAGCATGAGAAAAAAAGGGGGGAGAGAGGCACAGTATAAGGGAAAAAGGGGGGGAGAGAGGCACAGTATCAGGAAAAAAGGGGAGAGAGAGGCACAATAGTGGGGACTATTAATTTAAGATGGGGTGGTTTGGGCGCTACTGAATGTGGGGGTGAGTTTGGGGAAAATGAGGTCTCTTTATTAAATGTGCCTATGCATTATTTAATGGCAGTGACGGGTTCAGGAAATAGGTATATTTCTGAAATGTAAATACTATTAATTTATTGCTGGGGCTGTTTGTAGGGAGGGAAATAGGTTTATTTATTAAATATGAATACTCTTATTTTAATGTTGGGGCTGGAGGAAGGCCTAATTATTAATCGTGTGTAGTATTGATTTAACGCCGGGGCTGGCTGTAATTTTCTAAATGTACCCATATTTTTTTCCAAATAGGGCCCCCAACATTCCAGGATCCAGACAAGCCACTAAAGAAACCTGCAGCACAGGTGGTGAAAGTGAGAAGAACAGGTAGGAGAGAGCAGCAACGTCTGGGAAATGTTGTGATTCTATTGGGACAATCCCAATTTTTGGTGACCGTTCAATGGTGTACACAACAATGCAGGTTTTTTTTGTCTGCAGTAGGGTGGCCTGGCCATGCCAAATGATGCATTATCAATGGTATTTTCATTTGCGTTATCATTGCTAGTTTTAATGTGCATTATAAATTTTATTTTTAAAGTGCGGTATCATTGCTAGTTTTAGTGTACGTTATCAATGGTATTTTTAATGTGTGATATCATTGCTAGTTTTAATGTGTGGTGTCAATACCCATTTTAATGTGGTGTTTTGGTGATTGTTTTAATGTACAGTATTTTAGTTTGTGGAAGCAATGATTTTTCTTATGCAGACAACCTATGCGAGCCCTCTGGGAGAGCTGTAAGTGTCATACTGTGGGCTGTAGGTGATGTAATGCAGGATGTGTCCCTACGCCCTTAATTTTAGATTTTAGAGGCCCCCTGTCTTAAGTGCCCCGGGCCCCCCGAAGCCTTAATCCAGCTCTGCCTTACACATTACAGCAGGACCCCTCACACATTATAGCAGCCTTCCTCTCCCATGCTTTCCTTCACACACTTTAACAGCCCCCATTCCCGTCCTTCATATGTTTTATCATATGGAGACTCCTATGACTGCACACATGTGACAGCACCTTTCATGTGGTCCACGTCCCATGTGACCTCTGCTTTATGGTGACTGCAGCCAGCCACAGAGATAAGAGGAGGAGGGAGGGAGGTGGCTGGTCCTGGAGGATGGGACAGCCACCTGGTGCCACACTGCCCCCCACCAACTGGCACCCGGTCGGCTACACATAATTAAGTGATTTTTTTTTTTTACTTTAAAAAACCTCAAAAAGTACATTGGGTTGCCTCCTGAGGCCACCAGTCTACCGGGACTTTCTGGTAGGTTCTATGACCAATCCACCCCTGACCACCTCCTAATATAAAGATCAGGTATTTTTGTAGAGAGAAAAAACATTGAAGCCCCTCAATAGCTAGATGAAAATGCATACTCACCATCCACTGAAACTGTTATGATTCCTAGTAAATTCAGGAAGCGGCCACGGAAGTATAATACAAATGTCTTTATTCCGGCAAAATATATAAGCAAAGATTCAGTTCAAGGAACATGCAGGTTTTCATAAACAGGTATAGCTCCCAACATAAATATGAACAGGTGTAGCAGGATGGTACACAGAAATAACAGGTTCCAGAGAATGTAATTATAGTTTAAATGCAGGGATGAGAATGGTGAGTTACCCAATTCCAGGATGCAAAAGTCTGTCCAGGGAAGCAAACAGAGTCCAGGCAAAGTACAGGGTCACAAGCAAACTTGCATAGTCCAGTAATCAGGCCGAGGTCTAGGTCAACGAGAGGTCAAGCAGTATCCAGTATTCAGGTAAAGTTCAGGGTCACGAGCAGGCAAGCATAAATGGTAAACAGGCCAAGGTCACAACGGGAGATCAAATATCAGCAGAACCAAACTGGAACAGGGGGAACACAAGCAACTGCCAGGTATACATGGATGAACTGCACAGTGTACAGCTTGAGGCAGGTATTTGAAGCAGTGCGACAGGTGCAGTTCTAATTAGGCATAATACAAGGAGATTAACTCCTTCAGGCATGTAGAAGAGTTCAGGAACAGCAGCACCTCTGGTGGTATGAGGTACTGCTGCTAGATACAAAGAACAGGCAGAGTCATAACAGAAACTATTTCAATACCTTCATAATATGAAGTGAACCTATCCAGCATTCACCAGGAATGCTTCGTTCTATCAAGCTTATCCCAAAAAAATATGCAAAATTTTGTGCCCACAATAAGCGCTGCCTTCTTTATACAGAACCATGCTCTTCCAATAACAAGTGTTAGGAACAGCAGGTAAGTGCTGTTTTCATCCTGTCTGCTGCATCCTTGTTTTCAGCCTGGATGTGATCACTTGAAATCCTCTAACCTTCAGCTCAATCTGACACCTTCTCTGATTGGCTACTCCTTCTTTAAATACCTGTCTGTTTCACTGAACTTTTGTCGGTTATGGCGTATACGCTTGATCCTCCGTGCTCCTGGAAATTATGAAATGTGAATTAAAAATAACAAGAAAGTGTAACAGATCCGGCGGTTACACCTTAATAGTGCACGCTATATTCTTATTCTGCGCCTGGATACGCCTGTTACATCACCATAGGCATTTCCACTTTCCCTCTCATGGCACATCTACTTCAGTCCTTTAAACCTAATTTACTGTATCAGACAGATTTCTATATATAATATCTCCTGTATCAATACATTATAAATTCATAAACACAACGCAGATATAAATGTATGAAATATAATCTTTACTAGTACAATAATGTAATAATATAATATCAATAACATAATCTTACACATGGTACATATAATAGATGACATTCTGTGTGTGGGTACAATATCTTCTTAATTTCTTGCCAATTGTTTATATGTGCCTACGGTTATGTGTGAGTGTGTGTCTGTGTGTCTGTGTGTATGTATCCCAGAATTCATTACAACTCCCATGTTGGCTGCATTATCTCCACCTAACTCTAATTGCGCTACATACACACACACAATATATATATATATATATATATATATATATATATATATATAAACAAAAACAGACATAGGTCCTCTGCACTCACCATGTACAGACTGGGGTGCAAGAGGGGGTTGCCCACATTGTATAGACAAGAAAACAGGGATACTCTGCACTCTCCAAACACATAATTAATGCTATATCAAGTACTGTTCTATATTAAAAACAGGGAATGTTAGTTCCACATATTGCAATATATGTTTAAGCTGACCAACTGACGCCAAAGTCTTCCCATTCTGGTCAGTCCTAACATGATCAAATGGGAAAAAAAATAGGTAGTGGCACTCAGATCAAAATTGTAAGTCACTTATCAAAAGTCCATATCCACCGTAACCACTTCCTCCATACGAGGTGGCAGCCTTCCTTCAAAATTTGGAATAGTACCCCGAGGTTATACAATCTGGAAAATAGCAAGCAGAAGGAACAAAAGGGCACCTAATAGTGTAGTATATTCTGGGAAGTATCCCCAAAAGCCCAATAGTGTATTATATGCTATCTCAATGAAAATTGTCCAATTTGAATAGTGTGGTTACAACTCACAAAGTGATTTACTAGCAAAAACTAAGAGAGTAACAACAATTAATAAAATAAGTACAGCCGATTACATATGCAGGCGCTCTGGATCCAGCATACAGTCATTCAATCCTGAAGTCTGCGGTCAAGAAGACTGTATGCTAGTCCCAGAGCTCAGTTTATATACAGTTGGTGTTACATTGAAAACAGTAGAGATGATTTGGCATGTTTCCATTGGTTCAGGCTTCAGGTTAGTCTGGTATAATGCAGGACATAGGTCAGTTCAAACAATGCCATCCAAGGGTGGGGGCCAGCTCTCCAACAGCTGCATACGTATCTACTGGCCGAAAAGCTGGTTTAAACTGGTCTATTTACATTACACACACAATACCATTCTGATCATTAATTCCCAATCATCCATAATTCGCATACGCAAGGTGCGATCACTTGGCCGATCAGAAAGGATCTCTGAGGATAAATAGGGGATTAGAATGATACCAAACATGATATGTTCCCTGTATCCTGAACCTTAGATCTGACTAAAGTGTATTATATTTAACTATAAACTCTATTAACCTTGGTTATAAACGACTGTGTGTTGGAACTGTTTTAAGGTGAACTATTTACAAGTGAATGTGTAAGTGTACATGTTTGTAGAAGTGTTCGCATGTGCTGTGGTTACATAAGCCCTTTCACGCCGTAGCGTGCTATTCGCATATTTTCAGACAAAGAACAGAACAGTATTGATGGATATTAATTTGAAACGACTACAACCAATTATTTGACTTCAACAATGCATACCAGATATAAGAAGTAATAAGGTTCATCACATAATGCTGGATGTATCAATGCCATATATCTTCCATCATCTCCAACCATATGTAAACATAAGGCAGAAGGAAAAAAACAGAGAATAGTGTAGTATAGTTATGACACCAGTGAATATTATATATAAAACACCGTGTAGTAGCGCACCAGAGAGAAAACAAAAAGCAGCTTATCTGTATAAATCCTTTGTATACTCAGCATCTATTCATCCTGGTGACTCCAACGCTCATTCTGGAACCAAGGAAAAAAGGAAAAATTCCCATATAGTGTAGTATTTTATAAAACAGCAGTTTATTAAACATATAAAATACACACTCACATGTCACATAAGTAATAAAAGGCTTATCTGTATCTCAAAATGCTGAACTCCAATAATAGTTAAGAGGTACCCCAAAAACCTCCAAATGACAATACAGCACCAGCACTCCCCATCAGCTACTGATACCATAGCATGCCTCTCACTATTCTAATACATACTTCACTATTCACAATAAATGTTATCTAACAGACTAATCTTGCCAATACAACGTTGCTGCCTGATAAGATTTTTCAGTCACTACTTACAATGGCCGACCTCATGCCATGCTTTGACACAAGCACGTGTGTTAGTAGCATTTGAGTCAATGGTGGCCATTTTCCTAACAATGCGACCTTCTTAGCCACAGGCCCAGGCCCAGATTTTTAACTAATTAGCTATAAATCACCAGGAATCCAATACATCATAATAATACAAGTCATCATAGATATCTTTCAATTTAGCAATCATTATACATTGTCCACTAATTTTCTATTGGTCTCAAAGGGGAGGGGATGTCTACAAACATCCCAGTAATATTCACTAATTTCAAATCAAACTATGTGCAACCAAAGAAGTCTTTTCTATCTTATAATACATCTGTTTAACTAGCAGCCATTACACACATTGGAAGAAGGGGAAGAGAGTCATCAAGGCAGATAACACAATTATAAGCACAGTCAAATACAATGTATTTCAATGTATACACTTAAATTAACGTATCCTTAAACTAACTTACCTTATTTAACCTATATCTTCCTAAATAATAATATCTCTTGCTATTCAATCACTTACAAACAAACACTTCTTAAAAGCTATATCACATGGTGTGTGGATCTTTCAGCTATTTTTAACAAATAACTTTTTGCATTTAGATATTCATTCCCACAATAGCCCTTTTGCTAACTTGCATCTAATATCCCTTATTCAATGTATTTACAATGTTACAATATCACAACCACACACATCTATACAAACCAGAGAATATAATTCCAAACACCAATAATATATTATATATATTCTTCTTCAGAAAAAAAGAAAATATTAGCTCATATGCTAATGAAAAAAAAGAGGAAATTGAATACTTGATAGTGCTTAAGATAGGTACTGGTTGTCCCTGGATAAATTGAGGTCATTGTTGGAGGTTTACCCAGGAATCATCCAGGCAGCTGTCCTGTGCTTCTCGGGCACGTTTTTTTGGGGGTTTTATGCCCCAGTTTCTGGATTGTCACCATGATAGAGTGAGTAATGGCCAGTTGACTGGGCACTGTAGACTTGGCCCTTGAAATTTGGATTATCTGGCATGGCATATGTGACACGTTGGAGGCAATTTGTTGTGGCCATATTTTCTCCACTGCTTGGTGTTGGATCTATAATTTAATGAGCATTTATTGGTTGATTGTGAGACAGAGGAAAAGGTAATGATCCTGTCTAAGGTCATGACAATTAGATTGGGGCATTCCTTGCGGAGTGTGAGCTAGAGAAATTTGCCTAATTATGCACGCACATGCAAAAACAGGTAATCATTGTTTAATCATTTTTTTGCAATAACTTTTTTATTAAGAAGCAACAAACAAAGTCACACAGTACAAAGTACAAGAAAGGTACAAATATATAAAGGTCTATTGACCTTTACAAAAAGTACAAGTACAAAAATAAGACACAAAATAAGACACATGGCCTTAATAAGTTCAGACCATAAAAAGAGACTCTATCTAATTTATACAATGAATATTTTTGAAACGTATACACAAAGCAAAATTGTAACTTGGAGAAGGGAAAGATGAAAGGAGAAAAAGGGGGTGAGGGCGGTCTCAAGGATCAGAGTCCTAGGGGGTAAATGTATGAAGCTCTGATTTCTGCAAGTTCCCGGAAATCGGCGACTTTGCAGCAGAAATTTAAAGCGGCAACGTCTTGAAAAGGTAAGTTTGCCTTTACAAGTCATCGCCGCTTTAAATTACCCCTGTAAATTCGCCAATTTCCGGCCACTTGCAGAAAACGTAGCTTCATACATTTACCCCCTAGACTTTGGTGATGGCAGTTGCATAGAAAGGGTTCAATTAATAACGGGTTGTTACAAATTGACATTCATCACGTGGAGAGTATCTAGATAAGCTAAAATGTCTCTCAGTTTCTTGAAATTCTAGCCATCAAATCCAAATTGAACAATAGTCTTCAAATCTATAGACAGTCACAATGTTCCCTCATTCTCATGAATACTTTAAAACATTCATGAGAATGAATATATCAAGCACCCCTCCTGGGTGTATAAGCAGTGGAATTATATGTAATGCCTCATTTAATATAATTGACAAAAGCTATATAATAATCTCTGCCTAGGATACAAATTTGAAAAGTCAGGTCAAAGCACTGACTACTTTACATTTTGGACACCCTATGTCTCTCTCATAATTGATTTGTCTGCAAATAATCAAAATCAATCAGATCACTCTGATCTTTCTTGGCACGGAAATACATTTGGTAGATTGTAATCTGTACATGCTCTTGAGTTTGGGATCCTCCCCAACTGCATTGAAAGGGATTGTGGCTACAACCATCTGCAGTAGGGACTGAATGTGTCTTAAAATATAGGAAAATAATTGTATTAGAATAAATATTTAAATTGTAAAACCCGAAAAATACACATATTATCAATAAATATCTAATAAAACTATACAAATTAATGGTGCACAGTGGGTTTGACATGGTTTTACTCCAATTGTTCAATAAAAATCACATCAACTAAAACCCCTCTTCGGTGTAAGCACAGGTATAGGATGGGGATGCTCCGTGCTTCTAGTTGGGACAGGCTCCTTTGGGGAAAGTCTAATTGCCTCCTCAGCCTTCACGAGTGGTCCCGCAGGGAGACTTGTACGCTGCTGCCAGGGGGCTACAGGCCGTAGACCCAAAAAGAGTTTCACCCGGAAGTTGTTGATATCAATCAAATGTGGCACCGACTGCAGGGTAAAGCGGGAATCCAGGAACAAGTGAGACCAGTTCTAATACCATGTGAGACAGGCCAGGGAATGTTTTTTTCATTTTTAATCCATTCAATTTGTTTTAAAATCTTTGCGCCTCATGTACAGTTGGACGCAGAAATCTTCCACGGTGCCTTGTAAGCAGGATAACACGAATGCAGAAAAAAAAAGCGCATTTGCGTGTGTAAGTTCATCTGGACGTATCTCAAGATGCGTCCAGCGGTACATCCCAAGCATATGCATCAGATTTATGTCAGCAGTAACAAGTGTATATACTTACTCCCCACATTAGATAGCATAGATATAGTGTATACATGCACATTGACATTACCTTATTTGTACACAATAATAATGTAATAAAGGGCAACATACACAAAAGAGAATAGTATATAAAAAGTTATTTATTATTGCAAAATTCGCATTCACAATATTAAAGGTACTTAAATACAAATACAAAATACAAAAACAAACTAAATTAAATGCAATTTAATCAAATACAAACATCTGTTGTATTTTCCTTTAAAATTCAAATGAGCCTCTTCTTTCCTGCTGCAGTCCAAATGGAAATATCAGTTAAGTAATGTGACCAGATGACCATGACTCCATATAGCAGCTCCATTACCCCAACAAAAAAAACACCACAGATGTGGGAAACGTATTTGCTACATAAAACAGTCTTCCCATCAAAAGACAATGCATGCATCCTCCAAATATCCAACCTTTACACCACTAGCTTACATGTAACTTCTGCACTTTCTCTCCCTTTTATAGCATCCTCATATAATACACCCAATACCCTTACCCCACCCATCACACATTTAAACAAATCATCATGCATAACACTATACACAAAAATTTCAGTTTATTTTTCCCCATATTACTTTAAAGAAGACGCTCCACAAAGTATTTAAATTAATAAAAATACTTCTTTAAAATCATAAATAAGTATATATATATATAAATTTAAAAACAATAGCTGGCACAACAGAACGTATGATATAACAAAAAAATTCCATAATTAATCAGCAAATGTTAAGCTGAAGTAAATTAATGAAAAGCTCCTATGTGTTAGTAATGTGGAATTGTAAAACCACATGCAATTAGTCCAATACTGGCAGGAGTCTGTCCAAGTAGATTAAAGATTTGCCAACAAAATATCAGAGTGGATAATAGTAAAAGAGGAACTCACTTACCAAAGTCACTTGCAAATATATGCACAGGTTCCAAAAGACGTCCCTACTTCCAAGAAATGGAGAGTGCTAATGGCAGTCTGGTTAAATAGCTTTCAGAGCTGTTCCTTCTATGAAAATTAATTGTATCTCTGGTGCGCTCCATAAATGCTGCTTCTACAGTCTGAGGGGTCAATGTAACAGACTGCAATAGCCCAAAAATCCAGAGAAGACATTTAAGCCCAGAAGAACCATATTCCTCCTGGACATTGGTGGAATCAACTCTGTTTCTGTTACAGTGGAGCTGCTCCGCCATGTTAGAAAAGAGGTGTGACTTTAAAGGGTGTCCCCTGCATGCTAAGTGTAGTGCCCACAGGGCTCATGAGACCTGCACATCGGTGTATGTCAGGGACTGTATTAGCACAAGGACTGACATAAGGATTTACATTTTTGTGCTTGCCCTCACCACACCTCGTCTACAGTGCTTGTGTGCAGCTTGACTCCTTTATTTACTTCTCCTGTAATCCATGCTTAATATATTAATCAACAATACCACTTTCCATGAATGAACGCTATGCGCTTATTCATGGTAGACTGGCCTCAGGACTACAGTTGACAACTCACTATCAAGTAGATGTAACTATGGCCACTCAGTGTACATATATGTATATATAAATGGATGCAAATATGAATACATGTTACTTTTATCCTATCACCAGATACCAGATAAGAACAAGGAACTGAAACTAATGTGATGATACTGTTTTAACAATACTTATACTGTTTGACCTGTCTAATGTCATTTCATTTAGCCAACTATTGTTACTGGGAAGAGAAATGGTGAAGGGGGTTTAATGTCAAACACTGACAGCAAAAGACATAATTGAGGCGCTGGTTTTAAACCAATGTTATTTCTCTGGGATCTATGATACACCCCATGCACATCAAGGTTGTGGGTAGATATGTCTCATATATTCCTGTTATATACGATGCACATAGACCTGTCAGCCTTCTACAGAAATGACTGCACTCTGTTATAATGAGCTTTGTGTGGGCATTGCTTCCTCAACATGTGAGCACTGTGCAGCTGTGAACATGGAGCTAGGAATCATAAAGAATGATTTCTGGCTTTGTCTCTGGAACACCAAGTTATTAATGACAGCCTGGTTCCATGTGCGGGACTAGTTATGGCTTGTATATTCACTTTACTTAACAGCCCTAAAATTAATGAATGTCCTATTATTTCTGGAAATTAACACCAAAAACTAGCAGAACACTGTCTACAGCTCTAGTAGACCCTTTTACCTTAAAGAAAATTGACATACTGGTAGCCTGTTGCCCCAAGCAGGGTCGGCGGAACGCGGTAAGTGGGGTAAGCAAGACAGGAGGCACCAAGCCTATGAGACGCTCCACCAGCCTACCATCCCCCACATTTACGGCGGCCCAAAATAAATTTTAAAAAAAATATCTATCTGACGGACCAGTGCCCTCCTCCTCCCCTCCTCCCTGCACACTGAATGTCGGGTGTGACAGAGGGGAGACATAAAGGGGAGAAAAAAGAGCATGAGGAGCATACTATGAAAGAGGGGGAAAAAACAGCATGATGGACACAGTGTGATGACAAAGGGGGCACAGTGTGATGTTGAAGGGGTCACTATGATGTAGGAAGGGGCACAACCAAACTAATTTGCCAAAAATGTAAAATCTTATTATAAAGAACACATAATCTTCATTTATAATATTCATATAACAATTCATGTTTGCTGTTTAATGTATTTGTGACAGGATAGACCTCCTATGCCACCCTGTCTGTTGTGTTGCTGGGGGATCGGCTGGGCTTGCCTTGCAACCATCCCCTTTCTTTATCCCAAATGAGCCCCTCCTGTTACAGTAGGAGGATGCTGCTGCCACCACTAGGATCCTTCATTGGCACCTAGTACTGGGTCCTTCTGGGCAACTCTTGCTGCTAGGGTGCCCTGTTGCTAGTACACCTGGGCTGGTACACCTGACCTCTTGCCTTCATATCAGAGTTGCTGTAGATGTTTCCCCCTGGTCTATCACACTGGCCAGAGCTTCAGGTAGCAGGCAGAGTGTTGGTACTGGATGCAGGGTCCCAACCTCAGAACAGCTAGATAACGGATTAGATTTGGTTTAATCTGCAGGTCACAGGAATTACAGCAGGATAAGTGGTCGTCAAAGCAGGTTCTTGAAACAGTGATGTTTTATTAGCTCAAGTGTCTTAATATGGACAGTTACATACACTAGTTTCAGGGGCGCACGGAGGATTGTCGGGGGGAGGTTTCTCCCCGCCGAACCAGCTCCGTTTCGCCAGCGCTGTCCTATACAGCAGCCGCGGCGCTGTCTAAGAAGCGTCTGCGGCGGTGCTGTATACAATACAGCACCGCCGCGGACGCTTCTTTGACAGCGCCGCGGCTGCTGTATAGGACAGTGGCCACTTAGTTAGCGCAGGGGGGGGTTTCTAGAGACTCAGAAACCCCCCCTGTGTGCGCCACTGAGTTTAAGGTATTAGTAGTATCCAGAAATGTACAGATGGAATACTGATACATGGTCAAACAGAGCTCCTTTTTATATAGATTCTGACACAACTGTTAGCAGGGGGTAACACCACCCCCTGAACCTAGATGGCTCCGCAAAGACTGATAAATCACTTTCAATAATTACCATTAGCATGTAATATATATCCTTTAACCGTGAAGCTAACACAATTTAAGCTTTAACAAAATTTACATTAATCTGTTGTTTCTAATACTTGTATCCTGGGTCTTCATAGTTCAGACAGGTTCCTGTCTCTATAACAAGACATGACAATAGGTAACGACCTCCTGCTGGGCCTACAGGCTAAATCAGGTTTTTGTCACTTCTCATGAAAAGGTCTAAAGAGCCTGTAAAAGGATCTATGGTAGCGCCTTACATGCGCACACTATCCTCTTATTCTGTTCTTAGATACACTCGCTATAGAACTCGCACTTATATGCACTTTTCCTTACACAGGGTTGCCTTACTCAGTCTTTTGACCAATCTAAATAACACAAGCTTTACAGAACTATTTATCCAATAATCACTGTATCTCAGCAGTACTTCACAATATATATTCGTTATACATAACCAATACTCACAACATATGTATGTATTTAAATCAAAGTATTTCACTGTTAACACAGAAAAGCTTGTATTCACAGTTCACACATATATCATAACTTTGTTCAACATAACATAGTATATCAATATAAAATGAACCCTAGGTTCACCACCTTTTTCCTTCCACTATCCTTGATTTACATATGTATCCTTGATACGAATCAGTATTTATAATATTGATTTAACTATCGCAGATATTAGACAATAGCTACACAGTTATATTTATATAAATAGTTAAATCCACATTACAAATACACATATAGCTTTATGGATATATATATTAATGATACTTATCAAGTCCTTGTATCCTGGATCCGATTCTTTATCTGCAGTGTAGGAAATGTACATGTAGCATAGAATCCTTTCTTGTAGCTTAGTGTAGGTTTTCTGTAGTATAATGTATATATATTTTCTGTAGTGTAGTGTAATATATCGTTTCTGTAGTGTAGTGTAATCCTATGGAATAGCATAGTATATATATATATATATATATATATATATATATATATATATATATATATATTCTGTAGTGTAGTGTGTCCCTATTAGTGTAGTTTTCCTATTAACCCTTTCCTGTAGTGTAGTGTAGTGCTCGTTGTCCAGGGGCAGGCAGGCAGCAAGAGAAAGGGGTAGTCCCGACTTTGGAATTTTATAGTCCAGACCTGGAAACTTCCAGCCTCCCCAGCAGCAGCGTGTGTGTGATGATTCATCACACACAGGTGGAGCTTCCTGTGTGTCCAGGGCTGATGACATCATCACTCCTGACGATTCTCCCCACCGTGTATGTGCCGACTTAAGTCGGCACACACAGTGGGGATTCTACTATGTAACTGCGAATGCGCGAGTTGCGCATGCGCAGTTGTACCCGGGTGCGCGCGCACGCCTGTAACCCGTGGCTCCCCCTTCAGAGAGCCATAATGAGGATTTCCTCATGAAGCTACACACAGATTTCCTTAAACAAATGCCTATTGCAAAAGAATTCAGACCATTTCTAATACACAAGTATAACACAGTATCAAAATCAGTACATTTACAATTATATAAATTAGTGCACTGCACTAATAATTTATGTAATAAATTATTTATAAGTGATCCAGCCATAGTATTTATTTGTATTATTCTTTTTATTAAAGTGTATTGTATTATTTATATTAAAAGAAAAATCATTATTGAATGAAAAAATAATTTATAAAAGAGCAGGGCGCAAATTTATTTTTTGCAGGGGGGCACCAGACATGCTAGCACCGGTTCTGGCCCCAAGTGTGCATATTTTAGGAATCTGATAAGTCAGAAAAAAATGGTGAAAACAGACTGGATAAGTATCCCAATCAGGCAAGGCAGTACAAAGTCAGGGCAGGCAACAATAAATCAATTACAAGCACCCCTTGCATTGAAACATGGCTTGTCCTGGAAAACATTTACTCCTTTTTTTTGCGTTACTTTCCTTAATGACTCAGGCCCAAAGTCTCCAACAGGAAATCAAAAGAAATAGTCAAGCACACCCAGGCCAAAGCAGATCTTAACCCATTTGGAGTGATCTGCGATTGCCATGCCTGCTACTTACAAAAGGACTAATACAGTTGAATGTGTCTGCATATAAGAACTTACAGAACCCATGGGGGCCCTGGAACACTCTTCAAAATGTTGATCATTGATTGTTTTATGCCAGTATGCTCTGAAACAATCTGCTTGACAATCTATGGAATACAATTTCCAGAGCCAATAGCCTCCTCTAAACCAACCCTGAGGGGCAATCTCAACTTCACATTTTCAGGCTATATGATCTGGAGGTAAGGCTGGTATGATCTATGTGGAAAAGATATTTAATAATAGTACCAGCCTCTCCTCCTTATATACATTCAAAGGTGCACTGTATATACATATACACACACATAGTTTTGGGGAGTTTTCTGTATCTGCAATGTAGACTCTCTGCGGATTGCAGTGGGTTTTATCACGTTCAAATTAGGGATGAGCGCACTCGGATTTATGAAATCCGAGCCCACCCGAACGTTGCGGATCCGAGTCGGATCCGAGACAGATCCGGGTATTGGCGCCAAATTCAAAAGTGAAACTGAGGCTCTGACTCATAATCCCGTTGTCGGATCTCGCGATACTCGGATCCTATAAATTCCCCGCTAGTCGCCGCCATCTTCACTCGGGCATTGATCAGGGTAGAGGGAGGGTGTGTTAGGTGGTCCTCTGTGCTGTTTAGTTCTGTGCTGTTTAGTTCTGTGCTGTTTAGTTCTGTGCTGTTTAGTTCTGTGCTGTTTAGTGCTGTGCTGTGCTGTGCTGTGCTGTGCTGTGCTGTGTTCTGCAGTATCAGTCCAGTGGTGCTGTGTGCTGTGCTCTGTCCTTCTGAGGTCAGTGGTGCTGCTGGGTCCTGTGCTGTGTCCTGTTCAGTCCAGTGGTGCTGTGTCCTGTGCTCTGTGCTTCTAAGGGCATAGTTATTTCCCCATTATTCCCAAGTTTTTAAAAAATAAAAAAAAAGTAAAAAAAAATAAAAAATTAGAAATTAAAAAAAATATATATAATTATAACCAAATGTGCAAAACCAATCCAGCAGTATAAGTCCATTGGTACTGCAATATTACCAAGTTCACACATTCTGCAGTATCAGTCCAGTGGTGCTGTGTCCTGTGCTCTGTCCTGCTGAGTTCCGTAGTGCTGCTGGGTCCTGTGCCGTGTCCTGTTCAGTCCAGTGGTGCTGTGTCCTGTGCTCTGTGCTTCTAAGGGCATAGTTATTTCCCCATTATTCCCAAGTTTTTAAAAAATAAAAAAAAAGTAAAAAAAAATAAAAAATTTAAAAAAAAAAAAAATATATAATAATTATAACCAAATTTGCAAAACCAATCCAGCAGTATAAGTCCATTGGTACTGCAATATTACCAAGTTCACACATTCTGCAGTATCAGTCCAGTGGTGCTGTGTCCTGTGCTCTGTCCTGCTGAGTTCCGTAGTGCTGCTGGGTCCTGTGCCGTGTCCTGTTCAGTCCAGTGGTGCTGTGTCCTGTGCTCTGTGCTTCTAAGGGCATAGTTTTTTCCCCACTATTCCCAAGTTTTTTAAAAATTAAAAAAAAGTAAAAAAAAAAAAAAAATATATAATAATTATAACCAAATTTGCAAAACCAATCCAGCAGTATAAGTCCATTGGTACTGCAATATTACCAAGTTCACACATTCTGCAGTATCTTGTGCTACATATAATGGAGACCAAAAATTTGGAGGATAAAGTAGGGAAAGATCAAGACCCACTTCCTCCTAATGCTGAAGCTGCTGCCACTAGTCATGACATAGACGATGAAATGCCATCAACGTCGTCTTCCAAGCCCGATGCCCAATCTCGTAGTATCGGGCATGTAAAATCCAAAAAGCCCAAGTTAAGAAAAAGTAGCAAAAAGAGAAACTTTAAATCATCTGAGGAGAAACGTAAAGTTGCCAATATGCCATTTACGACACGGAGTGGCAAGGAACGGCTTAGGCCCTGGCCCGTGTTCATGACTAGTGGTTCAGCTTCACCCACGGATCTTAGCCCTCCTCCTCCTCCTCCCCCCTACAAAAAATTGAAGAGAGTTATGCTGTCAGCAACAAAACAGCAAACAACTCTGCCTTCTAAAGAGAAATTATCACAAACCCCCAAGGCGAGTCCAAGGGTGTTGGTGGTTGTCAAGCCTGACCTTCCCATCACTGTACAGGAAGAGGTGGCTCGGGAGGAGGCTATTGATGATGTAGCTGGCGCTGTGGAGGAACTTGATGATGAGGATGGTGATGTGGTTATTGTAAATGAGGCACCAGGGGGGGAAAAAGCTGATGTCCATGGGATGAAAAAGCCCATCGTCATGCCTGGTCAGAAGACCAAAAAATGCACCTCTTCGGTCTGGAGTTATTTTTATCCAAATCCAGACAACCAATGTATGGCCATATGTAGCTTATGTAAAGCTCAAATAAGCAGGGGTAAGGATCTTGCCCACCTAGGAACATCCTCCCTTATACGTCACCTGAATAACCTTCATAGTTCAGTGGTTAGTTCAGGAACTGGGGCTAGGACCCTCATCGGTACAGGGACACCTAAATCCCGTGGTCCAGTTGGATACACACCAGCAACACCCTCCTCGTCAACTTCCTCCACAATCTCCATCAGATTCAGTCCTGCAGCCCAAGTCAGCAGCCAGACTGAGTCCTCCTCAATACGGGATTCATCCGAGGAATCCTGCAGCGGTACGCCTACTACTGCCACTGCTGCTGTTGCTGCTGTTAGTCGGTCATCTTCCCAGAGGGGAAGTCGTAAGACCGCTAAGTCTTTCACAAAACAATTGACCGTCCAACAGTCGTTTGCCATGACCACAAAATACGATAGTAGTCACCCTATTGCAAAGCGTATAACTGCGGCTGTAACTGCAATGTTGGTGTTAGACGTGCGCCCGGTGTCCGCCATCAGTGGAGTGGGATTTAGAGGGTTGATGGAGGTATTGTGTCCCCGGTACCAAATCCCCTCGAGATTCCACTTCACTAGGCAGGCGATACCAAAAATGTACAGAGAAGTACGATCAAGTGTCCTCAGTGCTCTTAAAAATGCGGTTGTACCCACTGTCCACTTAACCACGGACATGTGGACAAGTGGTTCTGGGCAAACGAAGGACTATATGACTGTGACAGCCCACTGGGTAGATGCATCCCCTTCCGCCGCAACAGCAACAGCTGCATCAGTAGCAGCATCTACAAAATGGCTGCTCATGCAAAGGCAGGTAACATTGTGCATTACAGGCTTTAATAAGAGGCACAACGCTGACAACATATTAGAGAAAATGAGGGAAATTATCTCCCAGTGGCTTACCCCACTTAGACTCTCATGGGGATTTGTGGTGTCAGACAATGCCAGTAACATTGTGCGGGCATTAAATATGGGCAATTTCCAGCACGTCCCATGTTTTGCCCACACCATTAATTTGGTGGTGCAGCATTACCTCAAGAGTGACAGGGGTGTGCAGGAGATGCTTGCGGTGGCGCGCAAAATTGCTGGACACTTTCGGCATTCAGCCAGTGCCTACCGCAGACTAGAGGCACATCAAAAATGCATGAACCTGCCCTGCCATCACCTCAAACAAGAGGTTGTGACGCACTGGAACTCCACCCTCTATATGCTGCAGAGGATGGAGGAGCAGCAAAAGGCCATTCAGGCCTACACAGCCACCTACGACATAGGCAAAGGAGTGGGGATGCGCCTCAGTCAAGCGCAGTGGAGACTGATTTCCGTGTTGTGCAAGGTTCTGCAGCCATTTGAACTTGCCACACGAGAAGTCAGTTCCGACACTGCCAGCTTGAGTCAGGTCATTCCCCTGATCAGGCTGTTGCAGAAGCAGCTGGAGAAAGTGAGGGAGGAGCTGGTAAGCCATTGCGATTACACCAAGCATGTAGCTCTTGTGGATGTAGCCCTTCGTACGCTTTGCCAGGATCCGAGGGTGGTCACTCTTTTAAAGTCAGAGGAATACATTCTGGCCACCGTGCTCGATCCTCGGTTTAAAGCGTATGTTGTGTCTCTGTTTCCGGCGGACACAAGTCTACAGCGGTGCAAAGACCTGCTGGTCAGGAGATTGTCCTCTGAAGAGGACCGTGACATGCCAACAGCTCCACCCTCATTTTCTTCCACATCTATGGCTGCGAGGAAAAAGCTCAGTTTTCCCAAAAGAGGCACTGGCGGGGATGCTGATAACATCTGGTCCGGACTGAAGGACCTGCCAACCATTGCAGACATGTCTACTCTCGCTGCATTGGATGCTGTCACAATAGAAAAAATTGTGGATGATTACTTTGCTGACACCATCCAAGTAGACATGTCAGACAGTCCATATTGTTACTGGCAGGAAAAAAAGGCAGTTTGGAAGCCCCTGTACAAACTGGCTCTATTTTACCTGAGTTGTCCCCCCTCCAGTGTGTACTCGGAAAGAGTTTTTAGTGCAGCGGGGAACCTGGTCAGTGAGCGGCGAAGGAGGTTGCTTCCTCATAACGTTGAAAAAATGATGTTTATAAAAATGAATAATCAATTCCTCAATGAAGTACAGCACTGCCCTCCAGATACTACAGAGGGACCTGTGGTTGTGGAGTCCAGCGGGGACGAATTGATAATGTGTGATGAGGAGGAAGTACACACTGTAGGGGGAGAGGAATCAGAGGTTGAGGATGAGGACGACATCTTGCCTCAGTAGAGCCTGTTTAGTCTGTACAGGGAGAGATGAATAGCTTTTTTGGTGTGGGGGCCCAAACAAACCAATCATTTCAGCCAAAGTTGTTTGGTAGGCCCTGTCGCTGAAATGATTGGTTTGTTAAAGTGTGCATGTCCTATTTAAACAACATAAGGGTGGGTGTGAGGGCCCAAGGACAATTCCATCTTGGACCTTTTTTTTTTGCATTATATGACCAATCAACAGTCGTTTGCCATGTTCAAAAAGTAAAACCAAATTTAAAAAAATACAAGAAATTAAACCAAAAGTAAAATGCTGTGTCATAATTTAAAACAAGAGGTATTGACGTGCTCTAAAACTACTGTATTGTTGTTTATATTTTATAAACACTACACTTGACAGCTTGAGTCTTTCAATAAAAAAGTAACTGTCCATTGCACGAATATTTGCAACAGGGACAATTTTAGGGTTAAGAAAGTCAACTAATAACACTTCGACGCTGTCTGTCTTTATAAACACTACACTTGGAAGTTGGAGGAGGTATTGTGGCCCCGGCACCAAATTTACTACCGGGGCCACTCCACTGTGCAGTCCATATTTAGGTGTATCAGATATTAAACAACGGTGACAGTTGATGCCCAATTTTTTAATTATATTGTGGCCTCGGTACCAAATTGTGTACCGGGGCCACCACACTACGCAGTCCAGATACTTGTTTGGTGGAATTCTGACACGTGGAGGGTTTTATTATTATTATATTGTGTGGACCACTCTATCTATACCACACTACAACTCTATATACCACTCTATTTCATACTTTAATTCTATTTCATACTTTAATTCTATTTCATACTTTAATTCTATTTCATACTTTAATTCTATTACTAATTACCATAAAGAGGAACAAAATAAACCAATTTTACCAAAAGTATAACATGACTTAGACTTACAAACACTACACTTGAAAGATCGTGCCTTTAAATGAAAAAGTCAGTCTTCATTGCACGACTATGTGCAACAGGGACAGTTTTTTGGGTTTACAAAGTCAAACAATAACACTTTGACCCTGTCTGTCTGGGATCTCAATGACGAAATGTCTGTACCATGTTTGGAGGAGGTATTGTGGCCCCGGTATCAAATTGGGTACCGGGGCCACCCCACTATGCAGTCCAGATACTTGTTTGGTGGAATTCTGACACGTGGAGGGTTTTTTAATTATATTGTGGCCTCGGTACCAAATTGTGTACCGGGGCCACCACACTACGCAGTCAAGATAGATAGATGCGTATTGCTTATCATAGATAAAGTACATTCAGTGGTGTGGGGCAAATTGAAAAATATTCAAAATGCACTGACATTATCAAAAACAAGAGGTTGTTACACGCTAAAACTCCAACATGTATATGATGGAGAGGATGGAGGAGCAGCCGTATGTGTAGTGTAATGCAGATCTGTTGAAGGTTTTTTATATATTTTATTGTGGTGCCCAGTGCCCACTCCTCTACGCAGTCCAGGTACATTTATTGGTGCGAATCATAAAAGTTCAGGGTTTTTAATATATATTGTGGTGACCCACTCCTCTACGCAGTCCAGGTACAATTATTGGTGCGAATCATAAAAGTTCAGGGTTTTTAATATATTGTGGTGACCCACTCCTCTACGCAGTCCAGGTAAAATTATTGGTGCGAATCATAAAAGTTCAGGGTTTTTAATATATTGTGGTGACCCACTCCTCTACGCAGTCCAGGTACAATTATTGGTGCGAATCATAAAAGTTCAGGGTTTTTAATATATTGTGGTGACCCACTCCTCTACGCAGTCCAGGTACAATTATTGGTGCGAATCATAAAAGTTCAGGGTTTTTAATATATATTGTGGTGACCCACTCCTCTACGCAGTCCAGGTACATTAATTGGTGCGAATCATAAAAGTTCAGGGTTTTTAATATATTGTGGTGACCCACTCCTCTACGCAGTCCAGGTACATTTATTGGTGCGAATCATAAAAGTTCAGGGTTTTTAAGATATTGTGGTGACCCACTCCTCTACGCAGTCCAGGTACATTTATTGGTGCGAATCATAAAAGTTCAGGGTTTTTAATATATTGTGGTGACCCACTCCTCTACGCAGTCCAGGTACAATTATTGGTGCGAATCATAAAAGTTCAGGGTTTTTAATATATTGTGGTGACCCACTCCTCTACGCAGTCCAGGTACAATTATTGGTGCGAATCATAAAAGTTCAGGGTTTTTAATATATATTGTGGTGACCCACTCCTCTACGCAGTCCAGGTACATTAATTGGTGCGAATCATAAAAGTTCAGGGTTTTTAATATATTGTGGTGACCCACTCCTCTACGCAGTCCAGGTACAATTATTGGTGCGAATCATAAAAGTTCAGGGTTTTTAATATATTGTGGTTAACCACTCCTCTACGCAGTCCAGGTACATTTATTGGTGCGAATCATAAAAGTTCAGGGTTTTTAATATATATTGTGGTGACCCACTCCTCTACGCAGTCCAGGTACATTTATTGGTGCGAATCATAAAAGTTCAGGGTTTTTAATATATATTGTGGTGACCCACTCCTCTACGCAGTCCAGAAAGATACCTTGTTGCAACGTTTTGGACTAATAACTATATTGTGAGGTGTTCAGAATACACTGTAAATTAGTGGAAATGCTTGTTATTGAATGTTATTGAGGTTAATAATAGCCTAGGAGTGAAAATAAGCCCAAAAACTTGATTTTTAAACTTTTTATGTTTTTTTCAAAAAAAATCCGAATCCAAAACCTTAAATCCGAACCGAGACCTTTCGTCAAGTGTTTTGCGAGAGAAATCCGAACCCCAAAAATAACGAAAATCCGGATCCAAAACACAAAACACGAGACCTCAAAAGTCGCCGGTGCACATCCCTAGTTCAAATATACTGTACCTGCTCTAAGTTGTACCTTTAAGGCCAGAGACTACCATTTTCAGGAGAAACTTCCAAGAATTACCACTGGGTAGGTCTACTCAGCAGGACCATCTTAACAAAGCAGTGCACCGGGGCCCCTAGATATAGATATAGATATAGATATATAGATGTATACAGATACAGATATAGATATAGATATATAGAGATAGCGATAGATAGATGTACTTGCTCAGTGACCCTTGTAGGTTTTTTTTGCAGTTTTTTTTTTTGCAGGATTATTTATTCTCATTAAGAGCCGTGTCTATGGGGCCCCCTTGCCCGTAGGGCCCCCGGGCAGCTGCCCATCATGCCCAATGGAAAAGATGGCCCTGGTTATCAGACCTGCCTGCTGTGTATAATTGATGGTTTTGAACCAAAGTATCACCCTTCTTAAATATAAAGTTAATGAATATGAGCTGAAGATATCAAACTAAATACGAAAAAATGGGGCTGATGGCTGGACTCCATGGCCCCATGTTCTAGCATGGTAAAATCTGGTCTCCTATGATAGATCTGCATGAGTATGATCTTCCATTAATCGAAAAAGCAGTTCATGTGATTTAATTGTAATTATTTTCCTGTTCATTTAGATTTTGTTGTTAATATTGCAAAATGAATAATAAATTCTTGAATAAAACAATTTATTTTACTCCTTGTTACAGTAATCATGAATAAAACTCAGGGCTTATGTATAGTAATCATAGAGTACCTCAGTCACTCCTTCCTTGCAAATTGATATGTTATATACAGGTTAAGCTTACAAAATGTATGCCTCCACTCAGAGCTGGATTTAGACATCATGGGGCCCTAGGCAAGATACTGGTTTGGGGCCCCTCCCTGAAAAAATCCATAGCACTATAGTTTTTTAGCATAACATATACCCCTATTCAGGGGCTGGCTGGCAGACTTTAGCCCGGGGGGGCAAGCATATAGCACTGGCCCATAAGTAGTGGCCCATTTTTAAAGGGTGTTCTCACCACCGGCCCTGGTAGGGCCCTCTGGGGACCGCTGGGCCCTAGGCAATTGCCTAGGTTGCATAGTGGTAAATCCAGCCCTGCCTCCACTGTGTATAGGAGACAGATACACTTTAATTCAACTAAACTTAGTAGCAGAAAAGGTGAGTGGAAATGGGAACAGTTATTTTCTCTAGTGGTGAATATTATACAACATAGTACAGTATCATATAGTAACTTGGTAATGTGTTAATTTAGTTTTGTGATGTACAAGTATGTATTCATAGAAGGATGTATATGTTATACCCAGTGGTCAAAGTGGGCCAGTATATGGTGGTATACCATACCGCCACTTCTTCTACTGCTTTGATTGTACAACTATCAAATTCTGCACACTTACATTTTCCAAACCGCCACTTCTAAATTTCTATCCCACCACCATTTCCAGTTTGAATACTGGTTATACCTATGTGTTCGCTAACCAAATACTATGAAATGAATGATGTCATGCATAGCCAGGGGCACAAAAATAAACTTTTAGAGGACTGCATCCAGCCTATGGGCCATTAATTGGAAAGTCTTATTTTAGAATATAACAGAAAGGAAAGGTGGTCAATCAATTTATAGGCTAACAGCAGGTGCTTGAAAGGGCGGGGTTATCCTGAGAGGAGCAAATAGAGAGAAAAATCCCCCAGCACACTGCTGTTAGCCAGTAACAAAACTGTTATTTGTACTTGTACATAAAAATGCAGAATTCTTAGTTACACACATTTGCAAATGCATACTAAGCCACCCGCCACGTCACATTGCTTCTGCTAATAGGGTGGTCGTTACTGCAATCAATGAGAGTCCCTATTTTAGAATATCACTGCCTGGACAAAGAACCAAACCATAATAAAGCTGTCTTGTAAGTCTCTGTCTTAAGCCACCAATAAACTCTTTTGCGGACTAAATTCCATAACTAACACAAGTTGAACCCACAAGTAGGCAGGATAGCCTTTAAGTTAAATATGATGGGCTTCTGGGAAATGTTAATATCAGTGCCATTTGTACTTTCTATGAAAAAGTACAGTCTATGTTCACCTATCAACTTTAACATACTGATAAGTCACTTGGAGGAGGATGTGAAAATGTAATCGTAAAAATCTGAGATGATGACATATTGAGCAAGGGTCCAGAGGTTTTAAACAACATAATGTATTATTGAGCTTTATATTTCATTTTACATACATGTCCAATTGGATCTCATGAAGGTAACTGTTATTCATTAAATGCCATTTGCGCACATTTTTCATTTTTTGTTCATATAGGATTTAATCCCCTCTGAAATAGTACACTAACTACCTGTTAAGAAATAGTATTTCTTGTTTGTCTGATCTGTCACTGTACATTGCTGCTGCAACTGTGTGTAGGATAAATCCTGCAGTTCACTGACTCAGCTGGTTGCTAGGTAAAGAGCAACAAGCTTCTCTTCAGCTCCCAGTCTTACTGATTGGTGCTGCTGCCTCTATAAACCTCTTTCCGGCAGCATACTGATGCTGGTGATAGTCTCAGCTTCACCTAGTGTGCCTTGCATCCTGACCTGTTCTGTTTTCAGTGTTTGACCAAGATTGTTTAAATGATTTTGCTGTCTTCTCCACTCCTGATGCTTGGCATGTTAATTGGATCTGCATACATATCTCTACCTTCCCTAACCTCTAGCATACTTTAAAGGATTCTACTGTCTTCTCCTGTTCCTGTCCTTGGTCTGTTTATTACTCTGCATTTACCCTGCCTATTTAGCTCTGAGACCTACTGCCAACATCCTAGTTGCTCACTACCTCTTACCATGAGCTGTCTTCTCTATCAGGCCAGTGCCAGATTATTCTGTATCAACCCCTGCCTGTCTGGCTCTGAGTTCTTGATATGGCTGAGGACACAAGTCACAAGTTGCAAGAGGTCTGCCCCCTCCAAAAAGTGTCAGTAAATACAAGAAATAGCAACAGTGATTGTGACCACAAAAAAAACATTAACCATGGATATTTCCACAATGTTTATTATGTATACAAATACAATTTAAAATCACACATGTGATGTAAAACTACAATAAATCCCTTGGAATAATTTAAAACTGCATGTGCATGCTATACTAATATAAAATAAACATATATAGTGCAAGAATGGTAAAAAGACACCCCAATAGAAAGGAAAATTATATTTAACTAGACCCTAAAGTTCATTGATGAAGAGAAAAAGTCAATTGGAAATATTGAGATTCCAAATGTGGTAAATATGCTTCATATGTGCACACACCTTATTATTAATAATTTCAATAGCTAGCAGGTATCCGTCAATTTCAGTATGACCAAAACACAAGTCACTCATATAACTGATTTATTCATACATCGGCCGATTCCAGAGAAGCAATCAATCAGCCCAACGTATTTATGTCTGTGGCTGTTCTTGAGCATTAAATAGCTCTTCAGAACAATGCAAAATCATCCAGAGAGAAGCATATATAGAAGCCCGACAGATAACAGGTAATATGGTATCCGCTTTAGAAGTATTTAAAAATAACTGGTATCTTAACAGAGTCCTGGATATATTCCCACTGAGGTCTAGAGACACTCAATCACCTCACATCAATGACCTCCATAAACTCAAAACAGTCTCCCCCGGAGAACCTGTTCACACAGATTAGTTCCTGTCGCTTCTCAGGCTTTGGGGTCCTGTATTATTCACACTGGGGTGGATAATGGTGATGCACATCTGAGTCTAATCAAAAGATCCAAAATCAGCAGATAGACTTTTTCTCTCAGTGAATCTAGAATTAATCACCATATATGTCTCAATGATAAGAGACTGACGCGTTTCATCGCTAGTATGCGATTTCCTCAGAGACATAGATCCATCAGGAAGATCCTAGTGAGGCAGGCCCCCTATTGCAATTCACCGCAGTGCAATCATATAATTGCACTGCATTACCCGTTTGACCGCTCGGAGGCATCCATAGCAACTGAGCACCCTGTTGGGAAAGAGAAGCATCCTGGTGGATCGCATCTGAGCCCACCATTCCGTACAAAAATATTATGTCTACAACTGAATGAAAAAGATTGAAATGAAAAAGAGTAAGCTAACCATAGCTACCCAATGGAGTCCTGGATAAAATAGGGCAAAGAATACTTTTGTATGTTTAGAGTTTTAAGAAATTCTGTGTTTTCATTATTTAAGGACATAATTATACCCTTTCTATTTTCCTCTGCCAAACATCTGTTGCATATCATTTAAACATAGACTTCTTTAGACAGTGGTGAACAGACAAAGCATTGAGGAAGCTACAGTGTGTATCATAGTATTTGTATAGAGTGTGTGTGGGCCAAGAGACAAAATCAATTTTATTTCAGGGTACTTTATATCTGTGATCAAAGACTACACAGAAGTCTGAGAGCTTCTTAACATACAGTATGTGCTAGACACAAGAAAGAACAAGCAGGAGAATAATTTACTGCTTCTGTACTGACATCCCGTTTGTGTTTTGTAAGAACCCTGCTCACTGACAGTACTAATTATGATGCACTAACTACTGAATAAAACTGTGCATTAAGGGAACATATAGACCATGTTCTTATAAGCATACTTACGTACTTTCTGTATTCTGATTCCGGGAGATGGGCGTGACTGGAGGGCGGGAGGGGGCGGGCGGGGCAGGGCAAGACAAATCGCGGCATTTTAGCCCCACCCCCTGCGACGAAAATGATGTTTTGACGCGGGGGCGGGGCCAAAATGCCGCGATTCTGGCTGAATCGTGTCATTTAGCGGTGGCTGCACCGGGATGCGGGAGATTGACCCGAATTTCAGGAGTCTCCAGGACATTCCGGGAGAGTTGGCAAGTATGCTTATAAGTAAATAAAAAGTAAAAGATAACAAGAATGTAAAATAATTGTTGTATTATATTAATTTGCTATGGTCCATTGTGCATTTTGATTACATGCACACATGAACATCCAGATACTAAAGATCAATGACAATATGAGGTGAATGCCAGTTCTCCACTTGGCATTCACCCTACTCGAAACAGGCAAGAACCCATGTGAACAATCTTTATGTGTACTCCCTACAATCACATATCCCAATGTGAGCATTATCCAGGGGCTAAGGATCCTGTGTAAACAAAAACTGACAAAAGAATGTACGTTTTTGCAGCTCTGAGTATATGTGCTGAATAACTGGATGAATAACTGAAGACTTAGGGCTAGATTTACTAAGCTGCGGGTTTGAAAAAGTGGGGATGTTGCCTATAGCAACCAATCAGATTCTAGCTTTCATTTATTTAGTACCTTCTACAAAATGATAGCTAGAATCTGATTGGTTGCTATAGGCAACATCCCCACTTTTTCAAACCCGCAGCTTAGTAAATCTAGCCCTTAGTCCCCATTTCTGCTGTATAGTGACATTATTTTCTAAAACAAAAACATAATAATTATTGATATATGCTCCAAACCAAGGTCAGGGTGCTTTCTTCACTATTTAGCACTTGGCACAGGGCCATATTATAGGCACAGGGCCATATTATAATGGGAGGTAACTTTAACATCACCCTGAATCCGGCTTTTGATAAATCAACACTCTCTCCCCAATACCAAGTACATACAAAGACATACCAAATACATACAAAGTACATTCTCCTCTAAAGACTCCCTGACCCTGACTGCCCTATACAAACAGCATGCTTAACATGTCTCCTGATGCTTTAAAAACTCAACTGCAAGACATTACACAAATTTCTCAGCCCTACATTCCCGCATAGATATGATCCATGTTTCTCACTCAATCACAGATTTGACTATGGTAGTAAAATTACTCCATTTTCTTGGATGGATCATTCAGGAGTATACATCCTCCTGGAACTATTTGGCACTCCCCTCGTTCATGCAGGTGGCTATCAAAACAGCAATCTCTGCTTATTTTAAGGACAATTCATCTTCTGTAATTGCGCCAGGAGTCATATGAGAGGCCCATAAAGTTACAATACAGGAAAAGCTTATTAACACGGCCTCAGTTTCCAAGAAATTACCAGATACAGAAGTGGACTCTTTTGAACGACATGTTATGTACTTGCCTTTAGATTTGCCCTCATTCAAGATGGCCGGGACTGTCTCATGAAGATTCCATCTTGGATCTAATTTCTTGTTTGGGCCTAGAAAAGGCACTTCCTGTTATGAAGCCTTTGCTCGAGTATTGTGTTTGTGTCTGAACCAGATGCTTCCACAGAACCTTGCTCCCTTGTGATTTGGACTACAATTCCTTGATACTTCTACAAGATCTTTATCTTGTTGAGACGTTTCTTGTTGGACTCTTGAGGTTTATTTATATATCAAAATCTCTACAATCATGATGTAAGTCACTACTCTTCCTCCTTGACTAGTGGCATGCTCAAGGCTATGTCAAATGGCTTGGACTTGACTCTGACACTTGAGCCAGGTTCCGGACATCAGTCCTCAAAGGGAAAGAAAATTCAATTTAAGAGGAACTTGAACCCATGATAACTTTCACAGGAACCAACTCACTCAGTTTCTTAGACCATTCCTGTCAGACACTGGATCAGGTATTTATATCCTCCTTTATATCCTCCTATCCTGTCAAAGTTCACTGACACTCCCTGGAGTGACACTATCAGTTAAGCCTTGTCTACTAAACATTGGTCAGCCTAGAGAACGCTACATGTATATAGATGATAGATAGATAGATAGATAGATAGATAGATAGATAGATAGATATTTGTCTTTCTAAATATTTGACAGCATTACTGCCATGCCTCTTCTTTTAACTATCCTCACAAAGAACTATTTCTATTCTCTGTATTTCATTACTAAACCCAGAAGTATATTATAGCTTGAATTCAGTCTGGCCATTGTGTTACATGATGGAATACTGGGGATCAGGTTTAATTATTTCCTGCTGCTCTGTCACCAGATCCATTGCTTTAGACATTCAGAATGTGGCAATGTGTCTGTGAATGATGCTGTTATCCATATGGGAGTATTGCAATGTATTAGTGTTTACTACAATTCTGTTTGGTCTGTAAAAATAAATTTAAGTGGTTTATATGAACAAGAGGTAACAAAGCAATTTAAGAATCTTATGCTTCTTTACCTTAAGGAAAATTATAATCATCATACAAAGGCATCAGGCAAAAGCAAATATTACTAAAAGACCAATTTATTTATTTAAACAATCATATAGTACTAAATAGTAGTACTGGTTTGTTACAATATATTAATAATAATTTATAATTATCAATCAAGACCCCAGGGGGAATTAGGTAAGTGCATAATAACCAAAACTTTGTAGAAAGGGAAGTATAATCCAGCTGTACTACCATAGGAAACTGTGATTATGCCAGAGCTCCACTGTCACACAGGTGGAAGAAGGTCAGTAGATTAAAATGCAGTGTGCAAATTAAGGATTTAATTATTGTGGATATTATATTACATTATATTATTAAGGATAAGGGATATTATATTATTAAGGAGAAGGGGCAAATTAAAGATTAAGCATGTAAGTGTCTTTTCCCATGCAGCAAGCTAACAGAGTGTGTCTGCAGTAAGAGCAATCAAACAGAAACAGGTGATCAGAACTCCCTTTTAAAGGGGAGGTGGGAGTGTCACTTGCCTAGCAATGTAGGGCTGTGGGAGGAGTGTCAGGAAAAAAAATCTGTTTGTCTCACTGTGCAGGGTGAGAAATGCTAGAGAAGCTGGCCGGTGTCTAGTCTAGTTGGTCTCTGTTTATTTAGTGTTTAGGGTCACAAGAAACTGTATGGAATCTTTATGGTGTCAAATACTTTTGACATTAAAATAAAGTAAAAAGCAAAAAGTTGTTCTCATGTGTTTCACCAGAAGTGTGCTCTTACCACAAGTGGTGTTAGAAGTGGGAAGCAAGTTTCCGCTATCCAACCCGCATAGACGCTAACATGGAGGAAGTTTTGAGAGCCCTGCGTGGCAAGCTCTGGTGCTATGAGTTGCAGAGGCACAGGAGGAAAACACCAAGCTCTTAAGGAAAAAGCTAGTCCAGGTGAGGCGTGAAAGAAATGTACCACCTGGTCCGGTTCTGCAGAAAATGTTGTCAGCTGATGACATAGAAGCATATCTTACTGCGAAGCTCAGCGAGCTTATACGGATCTGAATGAGGACTGGGCCTCTGATCATCTGCGTCTAAAGTCTGAGATATTGGCTGACATTGTGGTTTCGGGGCCAGACCGGGCCCAGCGCTATGACAAATGGCACTACAATAAAGACAAACCAGTCAGAACACAATTGGCTGAACTTTCCAAAATTTTTTAAAAAATTACTGCAGCCTGAGGAGAATTCGCCTACTCAGATTACTGAATTTCTGGCAATAGATCACTGCGTACGTGGGCTGGACCACGGTTTGCAAAGGTGGGTGCTGCAATCAGACCCACAGACGTACGAAGAGCTTGCCACAGTAGTAGAGAGGCTTTGTGAGCTAAGCACGTGCGTTTGTGCTGAAGCCGATGCCACAGCAAAAGCTAGGTTTAACTACAGGGCCCAATAGCAAAACTACTACGGACAGAGGGCCGGTTACAAAGGTGTCTAATCCGAAGTGCTTCGAATGTGGTGAGCCAGGCAACATTAGGGCCGAGTGTCTTAAACTACCAGAATCCATGTACTGTTCTGTTGCATGTTGGTCCTGCTTTTCCAAGCTGTTGTAGCATGTACCATGACTCCCATATGAGGCAGTCCATATTTGTTCCGGGGACTGTGCTTATCAACCAAAATCTTGTCCTGGCATTGGATGACTCTGGAGTGTACTTACATCGGCTTCCACCTCTACCTTGCCCAAAACTATAGCTACTCGGTTGCCCAAGGTGAAGGTCCTGTGAGTACATGGGATGACTGAAGAGTATGAGAGAACACTTCTGTCAGTTACACTTAGAAATCAAAACTTATAGTGGTGGTTGCCATAGCACCAAAACTCCCATATCCACTCATTCTGGGGTAAGAATTCCCACTGTTTAAAGAGGTCCTCGTTGAACGGGTCCAGCCGGACATGTCGGCAACTGATGCAGTCTAAATTCACACACATACAGACATACAGACTAGGGTCAATTTGTTAACAGCCAATTAACCTACCAGTATGTTTTTGGAGTGTGGGAGGAAACCGAAGCACCCGAAGGAAACCCACAAACTCCTCACAGATAAGGCCATGGTCGAGAATTGAACTCATGACCCCAGTGCTGTAAGGCAGAAGTGCTATCCACTTAGCCACCGATGCAACGGTTAGAAGCCCGGTCTTAAAGGAGTCACCTAAGAATCCACAACATCTGGACCTCGACCTTTGGGACCAGCCAAACCGGAATGCTATCCTGGGGTCACAGCAGGAGTTCCACAAAAGCATCCACCTGCAGGAAAGCATGGACAGTCCAAACTAGCATTGGCTGGTGATGTCGCGGATGATCCCACTCCTCCTGTCAGTGAAGATACGAACTGGTCCGCAATACCAATTTTGTTTCCTCTGCAGGACTTTGCTCATGACCAACTTAACCTTAACCAACTGTAGAGCATGCTTTTAAAAGTGTGGCAGAGATAAATGGGGCAGCGAAAGCTGCCCAGCTTGCAGAAGGTATACCATATTTTGTTGTCAAAAATAACTTTCTGTATAGAATTGCTATTTTACAGGGGGTAAAAGTAGACAGTTAATAGTTTCTCAGGTCCATGTACACCTGGGGGTAAATGTATCAAGCTAAGAGTTTTCCGGGCGGGTTTAAAAAGTGGAGATGTTGCCTATGGCAACCAACCAGATTCTTGCTATTATTTTGTAGAATGTACTAAATAAATGATAACTTGAATCTGATTGGTTTTTCAAACCCGCCGGAAAACTCTCAGCTTGATACATTTACCCCCTAGTGTTAAAAAGAGCACATACACAGGTCTGTGGGGGACACCTGGGGGAGGATAAAACATGGGAACGACTTCTGCTTCGGTTCACAATTTCACTCACACTACTCTAATAATTCAGATACTTCACTTGACTGAGTTCAGGTTTCACACAAGAAAATCCTCTGATTAAATTGTGTTAAAGATAATGAACATTTGACCACAAAATAAGTTTTACAAGCAAACACCAACTCTATATCACTATAACTAACAAATATTACTATTGGCATCTCCTAAAACACAGATGAAGACAACATATCTATTTTTTAGAGGGAGATTATGTTCAAATTTCATACCACGTATTGTGGAAAAAGAAGTATTACAGACGCAACTAAGAATCCAATTAAGTACAAAAATCAATTATATTTATAAAGGTTAAAAGAGGAGAGGAAACATTTTCCAAAATTCTCTAAATTATCAACCTATCATCCAAATTACTTAATGTACAGTTAACACAATTATTAGCAAAGATTTGAAATTTGCTCCTAATAGCTCTACTGTCTGCTGTGGAGACTATACAGTGGGCTGAAAGGTCTGCAAACCAATGGCATGCAGCTTTGTATGCATTACTCTCCCATGCAGTAAATCAGCAAGAGAGATCTGGATAGTGACATGGCAAGTTGCTCTGTATGCTTGCAGAAAGTTTGAAGTGAAGGTTTCCACACTTGCTCTTCAAAATCATCTGTGTGAAGACTCACTTTCAAACTTTGACTGAAACATTCAATTTCCCCATTAGGCTAAGGATAGTAAACAGAAGACTTCCTTTACGTGAGATTTCCCTCCCTCAATAAGACCTGGAATTTCAACTAAGTAAATTGACATCCATTAACCAAGATTAACTCCTTTGGGTTAACTTGTCTGCTGAAAACTGTGGAGAGGAACGCAATTACTGTAGCAGAAGTCACTTGTGCAATGAAAGCAACCTCTGGCCCTTTACTTTAGTAATAAATTAATGTGATAGCAAAACAGCAATTTTGAGGTGCAGTACTGAACTTATTTTCAGACAAGCTGGTCTGAAATCATTCACCTGCCATGTTACCAACATCTCCCTCAAGATAGCAATGTACTATTCTGTATATACACTTTTTTGTAGATTTTTCTGGTCACTCTTGCGGAATTTATACTATTTAGCTACAATATTGACTTTAGGCACAAAAAAGTAATTTAATGCTGTAAGAGCAGTAGCATATCTGTCAAATGCTAAAGAAAGCATGTAATAAATTCACTGGCCTACTGCACAAATGCTGTGCATCAGTAAAGCATGTTTTCTGGCTTCTGAGAGGTATGTACCATTAATTTTACGCAAGACGTTTTCAAACACTCTAAACCATATAGTAATAAGTTTAAAAGCTTTTTCACAAACTTACAAGATCAGAACATAAAGCACTTTGCAATATTAAGAAAAATAGAACTGTAGTGGTCAAACCAACTGACAATGGTACCACTTCATATGTAGAAGAAGCTCTAAGATTATTGGGGTCCACTGAGAGATATATTAAATTAAGCTGTAACCCCACCGATGAATATGGCCAGGAGCTTTATACATTTCTAAATAGCGGTCACAGGAAAACAATTATTATTGACAATTAAATTATTTATTTATACCCATATGCTGAAGATACACAAATCACTAATCTCCCCTCCAGTAATTACCAATAATGTCTAGCATTAATTTACTAGCTGTAATTCTTTCCAAATTAATAGATTTTAACCTACTGCTTTTTTTAATACACTCCACAGTTGTTTTACAGTTATTGTAAAATCTTGTTTGACAATATAGACATGTGTGGGTGATAATTGATGTGCAGCCCCTTTATACCGCTACCCTTCATGAAATAGGTATAGCTATTGACCCTCAGCTAAAGTATAATCCATATTAACTAGTTTAAAACTTAAGTTTATATTAGATTATATACAGTGTATTATTTGTCATAATTATTTATTGTTCAGCAATCAGTTTAATTTGCAAACTTGGGACACAGCTATGGGTACCACAGTTGCCCCTATGAATGCAAATATATTTATGGGCTGCTGAGAGTCACAATTCATATATAAAATAATAGTCTTTTTAGGAAACACTAAATATTACAAGTGATATGCAGAAAATATTTTTCTGAGTTGGGAAGTTACAAAAGTAGAAATAGTTGATTTTATTAAATATAATAAACAGAATGATTATAATTTAACTTTTACATTTAAAGAATCCTAATAAACTAATATTTAGATCTATGTGTGGAGACACATTTTAATGGTCAAACTCTAACAATCATTTATTTTGCATCGGTGCTAACAGTGTTATACCTGCCTCTTATTGTCACCATCCAAAGTGGAAGATAAATACATTACTACATATCTTTATACACCTTAAATAAATCTTCATGCAGACCCACTCTACCACACTGTGTTGAGCTGCACATAACTGTCTGTGTTCCAATTGGAGTTTAATGTGCCAGAGTTAAATACAAGCCCTGAAACACAACTATGAGCCAATAGGCTGATACATGCCGTGAACAGGGCCTGGTTACAAGAAGGATGTAACACTGTCTCACTTTACAGAGGGAGTTCCTTTGAGAGTAATTATATATACTTTGTCTGTATATCAGGCTGTATATATCAGCACTAGATATTGGTCTGCATATTGGAGTGGGCACCAGATATGGTTCTGCATATTAAATTTGGTGTCAGATATGGCTTAGCATTTTATTCTAAGATATGTCTGTTTACAATAGTTATGGCTCAACAGAATATGCCTAGCAGCAGATATGACCCAACTTAGGTTCCAGAAATGGTTTAGCATTGTAGACTTGGCATCAGGTATACATGATTGTATTATTCCTGCACCAGATATGCTCTAACTTGGAGCTAATTCCTAGATTTCAGCAATATTGTTTGAAACCACAACATATTCTACCATCAAAGCTTGTGTTGCTGCCAATTTACAGAACCAATACTGAATCAGGGTGCAGCTGTTCAGGCATATGCATTCAGCTCTTCAATCAGCATAAAGCAGGGTAGCCTTAGTGAATCACTGAGTGAAATTTTCAGTATTTTCATTCCATGCAAAACAATAAACACTCTTGCACTCTTTGCTTTGTAACATGGTTTGTCCAGGATCAAATTTACTCCTTTTTTGATTACTCTCAGTAATGACTCAAACCCATTATGTTTCCATTAGAAAGTATTTTAAAAGAATGTGAATGTCACAAACGCCCAGCCTGTCTCAGATACAGCAATCTGAAACATCTGCACGTGACTGGAATTACCTTGGTCACTTACCAATGAATATACCTTTTCTGCCACCAGGAAGGGTTTACTATGGAGTCCTTGCATTCACCAAAACTACTTATTAATATTACATATTTAAATCACATACACATGTAGCATGAGGCTCTCTTGGCTTCGTAAGTTCACAAAGAATCATGGAGAACATGCTAGATTATATGTATTTAATCCAAAAAAATGTTTCCAAGGCTTAAGTACAAAACAGTTAATAGCAAGACTTACAAAATAAGTTGCACAAATAAGTTTCAGAAATAAAGTAGGAAAAAAAATCCAGAGTCAATAACTTACTAGTTTAAGACTTGGCATGAGAAGAGTACACCTTGGGAGCAATGGCACATTTCCACCTTGAAAGGTCTCCCCATACAAGATAAACAATATTACTGGGTCAGGCAACGGATTTTAACTTCTCACACTGCTCTTGCCCCCACCTTTGGAAATTAACTATGTCAACCTAATGTCAGGGCATTTCCCAAAATGACTGACACAGGGCTTTCAAGGTAAGTTATCTATTTCCTGAGATATATGTCTATTGACACATGAGGTTGGCTGAATAGCTGTCAGAAATCACTTAATCCTTACTCAAAGGAAAACTGGCAACTTGTGGTCTGTGTACAAGCACAAATAGTACAATCACACTATCCCACAGATACCTGAACATGGATGTTGGGGAGTGATGAGGGTAAGCAATTACTTAGTAAGGATTTTTCTGTATCATAAACAATGTCAGCAGGGACGTAATTTGATATCTGTGGGTCTTATAGCAAGTTTTGCAAAGGCCCTGGGATACCACTCAGTGAAAATCTTGCATATACAGTACATATAGGGCTTTGACAGGGTAGGTGGGTCCCCCTCAGCTGTGGGCTCCATAGCAGCTGTACCCCCTTTACCCATGGCATACACCTTGAATGTTTTGAAATCACTGAAGGGTATCATTTAACCATAAAATGAGCCACACAAATTATAGGATTGGTATTGTAAAACTCTAGCATTGTAGAATAGGTTCTTTTAAAGTCTTCCATTTCATTGTAAATATGACAATTCAACTTATGTTGAAGCTTGTAAGATATGTTGTCACTATTTCTGCAGATTGCATCCTCCCACATACATAACTCTTTTTATCACCCAAGTTCTTGGACGTTTATTATGATTAGGCGATAACTGATGTAAATGCCAATTGTGGTGAAGTAGTGCAGTCCCAGAATTTTGCAACAAAATAGGAAAGCTGAGCGCTGCCACTAACTTCAAGCTGCTTATTGCCAGAAATAGCAGAGCTTTTCCAATGGAGGAGCCTGCAGAAAACAGCTAAGGAGAGGCAATGGCTGGGTTAATTGCTGTAATTTGGATAGATGACAAAATTAGTAGTAGAATAGATATGGCTGATTTGTTTTCTGTGATGGCAATTCTCTGCATGTTTGAGCACGTAGTGTACTTGTACTTATTTAAGAAAATGACTATGCAGGGACTTTACAACAATGCTTAGCTTGGTGCATGACTACACCCCCACAACACTATTAATTGCTCCTACTAACCAGCACATACATTTTTTCTTCACTACTGGATTCTGCTGCGTCATGCATTATGTGCTCTGCGCTGATGCACAGCTTTTAAATCCACCTTTCATGTCTGTTATTTGATCTAACATAAGATGACAAGACAGTAATGTTCTTCAACATATGTCTTGGAAAAAGTGCATTGCAGATCATTGCAACATTTTGCTGGCTATTCCATCAGTATTGGGAGCACAGAACACCAAGGATATGTGGAATATAAAACAAGTTCTTTTTTCAGTCTATGCAAACCATTAAAAGAAAATAATAAACTTCAACCCCCAGGAAATATTGGCTTACTTCTGCACTCATTAATGCCATAAGTGGGCAGCTAAATCATACTGCACATTTATTGAATTTCCAACATCATTCAAGCACAGCAATATTTAAAATCGAATTTGATTTGGTATAATAGAATAAATTGACATTTTCAAACTGACATATTGAAATCATGGTTGGATAAAATGTACTTATTGTGTGAACAACTGAAACATCTCATTAAATTGTAGCAGGAACAAGGCTGTGCAAGGTAATCAGACCCTACAAATGTATAAAGGCAATACTGGCATGATATGATGGGGATTGCAGTGATCTCAGGTCCGCCAAAACAGTTTTGTGTCCCGCATGCTTAGATGCCACAACTCAGTATCAAAATGTCCCTGGAAAATATTTTCAAATATTTGCAAGAATGTGAAAGGGCCCCACTCCGTAGAGCTTTCAATGAAAAGGGGATTCAGGGGATCAAACAAAATAGCACAGGTGCTTTATTGATGCAATGGACCACCCACATATTTTCACACAATTGACCATTTGTCATGTATCCACAACAGTCTATAGTTATTTCTCCCCATGTCCAAATATCCTGCTGTCTTTTAGCTAACTGATCTATTTTGGCTCATATAGTGCAACCCAAACACCCTAATTTTAAAAATGACACAAACTCTATGGGCCTGAGTCATTAAGAAGAGCATAGCATAAAAAAGGAGTAACTTTGCACCTGGGCAAAACCATGTTGCATTGGAGGGAGATATACATTTAAATTATGGGGACAGATTTATAGTTGGGATAGGGTATGTCTTAGATCAACTTTAAATTTCAGTGTGAAAATAATGCTATCAAGTATTTATTTGTGTGCTACATGATAAAGCATCCAGTATTTTCCTTATGTGCAAAATAACAAGCTAATGCAAAATAATAAACTAATGTATCCCTTGCATTGTAATATGGTTTGTCCAGGATCAAGGTTACTCCTTTTCTTGCCTTGCTTTCCTTAATGACTCAGGCCCCATATGTTTATATTGGACTTTTATATGATTTGTTTTATATGCATGCCTATTACTACCATACTTGCCAACTTTTCAACGTTGGCTTCAGGTTGATCCCGGGGGAGGTGAGCAGATGGAGGCAGGGCCTGATGAATCGCATCATTTTGACCCAACCCCCTAAACGATTGTCACAATTTTGGCCAATTACAGCAGGGGACAGGGTTAAGATGTCTTAATATTTGCGTCATTAAGCCCCCCCGCCACTTATCTATTGCGGGGATGAGAACCGGCAGGTTGCCCTGCTCTCCTGGGAGCCCGGGAGGTCTCCCAGAAATGCGGGAGTCTCCCGGACATTCCAGGAAAGTAGGCAACTGTGCGTTAAAGAAAAGCAGCTTATGAATCTCTAGAGACTGAAGTGTGTTTTACATTTCTGTCTCCATTACTGAAGTCATGGTGTCTTACCTGTCCGTCTTTGATTAAATCTTGGCCTCCATGAAAATGGCCACCTCCATAGGCATCAATACATGGACAGAGGACACAATTTCTGAACTATGTCCTAGATGGCAAGTCAACCACGTCTTGTACTGGCTCAGCATCAGGGAGAATGCCATACTCTTCAGGGAGTGAGTGAGATCACTCAGGGAGTCTCCCTGACATTCAGGGAGGGTTGGCAAGTATGATTACTACTGTGAGAGTTACAAGCACCTTGTCAGCAATAATACATCTGGCAAAGTGGATCTGAAACTAGAAACCATTCTAAGTGTAACTATACCCATTTGCCTTTTTTTAAAAAAATGTATTGAAATGTTTTACATTATTGGAAAAAAACCTTAACAAAAGTAAACTAAAGCTAAACCCACATAGGGATAGTAACAGTGTCATAAAATCAAACCTACAATATTTAAGTATAGCGTAAATCAGAAAATATTGGTGGGTAAACATGCAATATAAGAATACAGAAAGCATTTTAATTATTTTTTTTTGTGACGTGTCCTTAGTCACATAATAGAGTTATATGCTCATTTCAATATGAGCATATAAATCTATTATTTCCAAATATTAATATAGTAGAGGCTAGGTGGCTGTCCAGGGCATAGAACTTAAGAGAGATCCATCTAACGATGTCCCTCCGTAACAGAAGGAAAAATCCTCCACCAATACCAAATTTTCTCATATTTGTTAATCTAGTTACGACTGATATATACGTAAACCATTCTTGTCCTACAGTATTATTTACAAGATCAATCCAGTCCTTTAGAATAGGGCCCTCCGGAGCCATCCATTCTCTGGCAATGATCACTTTCACTAACATAAATAGGATATTGACAAGTAACCTAATGAATCTATGCGTGTTCTTATTTAGACCCAAGCCGAATAAATACAATCTCGAGTAATGGAGGATATTCCCACATCTAATTGTAGTATACATTTTCCCACCTCTTGCCAGAAAAATAACACCACTGGGCAGCTCCATATCTGTCTCCCACCCACCCATTTGTCTTTTTACTTCAGTTCTCTTGCAATAACATTTTCCAGAACACTATCTGTATTTCAGCACTTTCTAAGCTTACAAAAATGCATATCAGACATGAATCAAACAACTTTGCATTTGATAGGACCTTTTACTAGCATTAAATAATGCATCTAAAATGCCAGTGAGCATGTACCTTTAACGGCTTGTTCAGACAAGCATCCCGGTAAATGTTGCTCTTGCCATGTTTAGGATGAAATGCAGGATTGTTTCCCACTCCAACAGAAGTGTGTAAACGCTAAGATCAATGATCCAGATGCTACTGTATTCTCAATGCAGTTTGCTGGTGTTGAGTTCCATAACGAATGAGGCATGAACAACATCTAAGATAACATGAGTAAGCCCATAAAATGGAGCAAAACCACTTTAGGTCCTTCTACTTAATGGTTATTTTATCTGTACTCTACCTGAATATTTATGCATGTCAAATGAACATGGTCATGGTTATTGGTCTAGATATGATATCAAAGCTTAAATGATGATGGAAAAAACTTACACAATTTGACAGCGGGTAAACAACATTCCTGCACTCTGCCTCTTAAACAGATTTGAGGGACACCTTAATTAATCAACACATTTATAATAGAAAATAAGGCATTTGGTAATGAAAATTGTCAGATATTTGTAAGCCTTTTCTCGTTGTTTCTGACTCATTTAACAGTGCACAGATGCTTATTAGATCATTAAGAGATTTGATTGTCTTCATTACTGCGCAATTAATCATCAACTTCAAAAAGTAAACAGACGCAGATGTTTTATGTTAAAGCATATTTTAGTGTGCCTAAAGATAAAGCACTCTTATAAAAACACTAAACATAGCATTAAAGAAACAATAAAGGAAAGGTTAAAAGGGTGTGTTCCTTTCAGTAAAACAAGGTGCTGTAGAATGTGAAGTTTATTGACAATTAAAATAAACTAATTTCATTTTGTGGGAATACTGTGCTATATATGCTGAGAAAAAAGACAAAAATGGAAATTTGCTGGAAATTTTTTTTTTCATTGGAGTTATGCACAGATTAAAAGGGTCAGATATGGCTATATAGTTCATCTCACAGTTAGAGTAAGGTGCCCATTAGAGAAACACCTCATAGTGGACGCTTGAGCTACATACGTGTTGCAAAGCTACACTGTTTTTCTTGATCATTGTACTATGGTATGCGCCACCTCAAGAGCATCTGGCTATAAATGGGTTACATTCTCTGTGAGTTCTGCATTCCATTTTTTATTATATATGCAAGCCCATGTGGCTGCTCTCAATATCTAGAGTTAGGGTATGTACCCACTGCTGTTCTACACACCTTGTCAGCATTAAAACATTAATCCACAGCATTAAAACCAAGGTCAAGTGAAGTGAATAACATAGATTATCTCGCTACAATGGCACCTGTAAAGGTATATTTTATGCAGCAAATGAACAGTAAGTTCTTGAAGTTGATGTGTTGGAAACAGGAAAAATTGGTAAGCGTAAGGATCTGAGCAACTTTAACAAGGGTCAAATTGTGATGGCTAGACGACTGGGTCAGAGCATCTCCAATAACGGCAGGTCTTGTGGGGTGTTCCCGGTATGCAGCGGTTAGTGCCTACCAAAAGTGGTCCAAGGAAGGAAAGCCGTTGAACTGGGAAGAGGGTCATGCAAGCCCAAGGCTCATTGATGTGCGTGGGGAGCGAAGGCTAGCCAGTCTGGTTCAATCCCACAGAAGATTGCTACGGTAGCACAAATTGCTGAAAAAGTTAATTCTTGCTATGATAGAAAGAACACAAAGTGCATCGCAGCTTACTGCGCATGGGGCTGCCTAGCTGCAAACTGGTCAGTGTGCCTATGCTGACCCCTGTCCACAGCTGAATGTGCCTACAATGGGCACATGAGCACCAGAACTGGACCATGGAGAAATGGAAGAAGGTGGCCTGGTCTGATGAAAAATGTTTTCTTTTACATCATGTGGATGGTCAGGTGCATGTGCGTTGTTTACCTGGGGAAGAGATGGCACCAGGATGCACTATGGGAAAAGGGCAAGCCGGCGGGGGCAGTGTGATACCCTGGGCAATGCTCTGCTGGGAAACCTTGGGTCCTGGCATTCATGTGGATGTTACTTTGACATGCACCTTCTACCTAAACATTGCTGCAGACCAAGTACACCCCTTCATGGCAACAGTTTTCCCTGATGGCAGTGGCCTCTTTCAGCAGGATAATGAGCGCTGCCACACTGCAAAAATTGTTCAGGAATAGTTTGAGGAACATGACAAACAGTTCAGGCATTGACTTGGCCGCCAATCTGATCGAGCATCTGTGGGATGTGCTGGAAAAACAAGTCCGAGCCATGGAGGCCCCACCTTGCAACTTACAGGACTTAAAGGATCTGCTGCTAACGTCTTGGTGCCAGAAACCATAGGATACCTTGTGGAGTCTATGCCTCAACAGATCAGAGCTGTTTTGGTGGCACGAGGGGGACCTACACAATATTAGGCAGTTGGTTTTAATGTTGTGTCTGATCGGTGTATGTGTGTAAAATGCATTTAAAAAGTCCATTGAGTTTGTACCCTAAGAACATATGTAATGGCACTTTAAATGCGTTATTTAACTTTAGTAAAGAATGGCAATAAAAATGCATATCAAATGCAAACACTGTGCTGCAGTTATACAAGAAGCAAACAAAAAAAAAGATTCACCCTTTGAAGCATTGTACTTGGAAGCTCCCAATTCATTATTGACAATTTTTAATATAATACATAAATATAACAAATGGGAGACGCTGTCAATCAAGCCTGCAAGAATAGAACACTGGGACATCCTGAAAGGAATTTTCCATTTTTATCAGTTTGATAGGCAGGCTCTCCATATAGTCACTACAGTCATTCTGCAGAGGAAAGCTGCTGAAGACAGTTAACAGGAGGCCAAGTGTACTATATCTTTTTTTTTTATGCACCCCGGACACACTATATAAAAAAAAAATAGGTATAGGTGGAGGTCTCAATTAATACTTCATACACCATACACTTGTACAGATATGTACAAATAGGAAAAGGCAGTTTTGGCACACATTTACAGGAACAGACGCTCTTGTATGCTGTACATATGCTTACAAATACACAGCCAATAAGAAAAAAATGCCTACACACAGAAACAGTGGCACACACATCTGCTATTACAGTTTTAACTCTTTCAATAACAGTAACACATACACACTTACACATAAAGAGAATCAGCTCATCCCCCACGCAATCACCTTTATGTATGGAAGCATAAAGAAGATTACAGTTAAGTAGTGCCAGAGGAAGCTCTAAGCATACCGAAAGTGACAGCTTCTCTGTCTAAACTAACAGTACAATTTATTTATTAATAAAGTATGTTGCCATGAAGAAATACACTTGAGTCATCTCTCATTTTCAAGAATGCCATGGAAAGTCTACAATATACTCTTGTACAGCAAATAGGGAGCAAAACAACAATATGGACTAGAAGATATTTGCTAGCTTGAATTTAATCAATCATATAGTCGTTAACAATGCTAAATAATTTTCAGATCTGCAGGGTCATATATACTCCAGGGGGTAAATTTATCATGCTGCAGGTTTGAAAAAGTGGAGATGTTGCCTATAGCAACCAATCAGATCCTAGTTATCATTTATATAGTACATTCTACAAAATGACAACTAGAATCTGATTGGTTGCTATGGGCAACATCTCCACTTTTTCAAACCCACAGCTTGATAAATTTACCCCTAGGGCTTATTTATTATGAGGAATCAAAAAACCAATGCAATAAAAAAATAAAATGATTTTTGAACTATATTTATCAGAAACAAAATGCAGGGTCAGTTGAGCTCCAGACTAGCCGAATACCGGCCCAAATCGATAAAAGTTAAATACTACTTCCAAGAATAAAGCATTTCTTTAATGCTGTGGATCAGCCATCCTCAGCACTGCCGTCATTCTTGGTAAATAGGCTTTCCCATGAAGCTTTGGTGGGGTTATTCCATTATCGCTGGCAGTGACCACATTGGTATATAGGCAAAGCTAAACCAATCAATCTCGCCAGCAAACACACCTTTACACTTGCAAAAGAACGTTTCACCCTTTGGTAATGACAGGTTGAAGCAAAGGGGTAAAACTGCTCCTCTGTCTCATAGTGAGTCATATAAGAAAACATTGCATAGTGTCTTTAGAGTGTAATTGCTCCAGTGTGACAGGGGAGAGCATCCGCCCTAACTTTAACCTGTCACCACTAAAGTGATTGAGTGCTTATAAACGCTGCACTTTTGTGGATTATTATTATTTATTATTATCTTTTATTTATAAGAAGCAACAAAGGTTCGGCTGCACCAGGCATAGGGGGTTAGAACATACAACATAATGACAAAATAACATAAGTACAAAATTGACAAAATGAAATAAATACAAATAAATGTACAAAATTGCATCCCGCAAAATGACGTAAGGAAAACACTAGGAGAGCTGGACCTGCTCATGAGAGCTTACATTCTGGACCATGGACCAAGACAAACGTGTTTTTCTGTAGAACATTCCTCTGGTAGTATACTTAATCTAATAAGAAATTAAATAGAGATGTGATCAGCATTTATATTCTGATGTGTTTGCAAATACAGCAGCAAAGTAAACAAGTGAGAGAGAATTAATAGCAAGAAAACATGAAGACATGATTAGGAATGTTAACTCCTCCACAAACACCTACATTTCATTGCTCACTCAATGTAGCACAGATTGTATATTTGTTTCTGTCCTGTAATAGTGAACCTCTATGTTGACAATGCTTTCTAATTTTTATTCAAATGAACACACTTGCATAGGTCTATCAAAAATACTATTTATTATCAAAAGCAAACAAGTAACTAAGTTACAGAAGAATGTATTCTGTGTAGACAAAAGATAAATGAGAAATATGTTAGTTATTACGGTTTATTTAAAACTTTAAAACAGTATACTACTTAGATCCTACATTCTTCTCTCCATGGTATCTGAGCTTTACTGTTTTCTAGAATTATCTATATATATATATATATATATATATATATATATATATATGACTTGTACTTAACAAAACTATATAGTTTCTAAGTTTCAAACTGTTAAGATGATTATTTTTCAGTTCAAAGATAAAACTATAGTCCTGGGAGAGTAGTAAATGTCCTATACATATAGCCCAGGTTTCTGTCTTATGTGCTTTAAAACCTCAGGGAGAGTGTGTATGTTTGGAGAGTAAGTTTCCAAACAGCGGTCCGGCTTCAGTCAGTTGACGTAAGGGTCCCTGGGGTTATGAATATAGAAAGAAGGGCTGGCGGATTTCACGTCTTTCAACCTGCTAGCCAGTTGCTAGTTTATCAGTAGTTGTACCTGTGCTTTTAAATAGCTGTGAGGATTTTTCCTCAGTATCTCTCACTAGCTGGGGAACATGTCAGATGCCTGCTGAGAGACACTACCATTATTACATGTGTAATATTTTGTCTTTGGGGGACATTAGGTCCCTCCCACTTAAAGAGGGAATTCTCTTTATTGTATTAGTTAGAGCCGGACAGGCTAGGACTTTTGTTTATGCTTTCATTATTTTTGAAGCTGCTAAAAAAAACTAAGTGCTGCTACTTGAATAGAGGCACTGGACTAGTGTGATATTGTTTGGCTAATGCATGGGAAGTGCAGCCATTTACCCCAGGAAATGACAAACCTTACCAGATCTTGCAATAATACATATAGCTGAGGGCCGCATTTGGGGCTTTTCATAGTGTAAAATTAGTTTTAGATACATTTTTATATTGTATATTGGGTCTCCCACCAATCCTGTGTTTCATCACCTCTCACTTATATCTTCCTTGTGATCCTTCAACTCTCTCTTATCTGTCCACTCTTCCCATGTGCCTCTATCGTCATCCAAGGTATCTCCCCCATCTCCTCTCCTCCAGCTCCTTTCACCCTCTTACTTACTCCCTGCTTCTCTCACCATGTCCCTTCCCCCACTATCCCGTCAATCTATACCTGTCCCAGATCCTATATTTCCCTCTCACAAGTCAGGAATATATAATAAATGTTTTAGGTTTTCCCATATTATTTATATAAGTAGCCAGTGTGGGAAAGTGAGATATATATGTCTGTGTGGGTGGGTGGGAACGTTGTATTCTTTTTCTTTTAAGCCAAAATGACATAAAGCTAAATATAGGACAGAATACTAAATATAAGATCCTGACACCAGTCAAATGTTAGGCCACTGAAAAAGAAAGATAGCTATTTGCTTTTATTAGTATGTTACCTTACCTGTTCTTGCAGTTCACTACCTGTGGCTGCTGCTATGTTATGCTCAGGAGCTTCCTACCTGGATCCTGGAATGTTGGTGCCCTATTTGAAAAAAAAAGAGGTACATGAAATATAGAAAGCCCCCAACAAGCCCCAGCGTTAAATCGATAACACCCACCTTTTATAATTAGGCCTCCCTCTTTGCAACCAGTCCTATTAAATAAAATGAATATTATTTACACTTAATAAATAGACCTATTTTCATCCAGGCAGCCCTGATGTTGATTTAATATCATAGACATTTAATAAATAGCCCTATTTCCCCGCAACCGGACCCAAAATTAAATATATTTCCCTTCCTCTAAACATCCCTGGTAATAAATTAAAAGCATTTACATTTAATAAATGTACCTATTTCCTTCAACTATCCCGACATTAAGTAATTCCTAATTACATTTAAAAAACAGCCTTCGTTTGCCCCAAATTAGCCACAACCCCCAGTTCGCCATTAAATTAATAGGCCACTTGCCCTCCCACATTAAATTGGACAAATCCCCCTCTTCCCTAATTACATTAAGAAAACCACCCCTCCCTCATTACTTTAAAGCAACCCCCCTTCCCTCAGTACATTAAGACAACCCCCCTTCCCTCAGTACATTAAGACAACCCCCCTTCGATCAGTACATTAAGACAACCCCCCTTCCCTCAGTACATTAAGACAACCCCCCTTCCCTCAGTACATTAAGACAACCCCCCTTCCCTCGGTATATTAAGACAACCCCCCTTCCCTCAGTACATTAAGACAACATCCCTTCTCTCATTACATTAAACAAATTCCCCTCCCCCTTCCTTTATTGCATTAAGACAAACCCCCCCCCCTCCGATCTCTTATTACATTTAGAAAATAAATCCCCCTCCCCTTACCTCACACTTACCTTCTTTCAGCAGCACTGTGTAGGAGAAGCAAATTACTCTGTCTGAGGCTCATGCAGGCTATACGCATGGGACGGCACCTGTCCTGTGGTGCACATCCCATGTGACTAGTCAGCCACAGACACATAAAGGGAAGGCAGAGAGGACAGTTTGAGATACACATAAGGAGGGCAAGGAGGACAAAACCACAGACACATAGGGAGGGAAGGGAGGTTGGAGCCAGAGACACATTTGGAAGGGTAGAGAAGACAGGAAGGACAGACACAGAGACACATAGGGAGGGCAGGGAGGATAGACCCAGCCACACATAGGGAGGGCAAGGAGGATGGACCCAGATACACATAGGGAGGGCAAGGAGGATGGACCCAGATACACATAGGGAGGGCAGTGAAGACAGATACAGAGACACATAGGGAGGACAGGAAGGACGGACACAGAGACACATAGGGAGGGCAGGGAGGACGGACACAGAGACACATAGGGAGGACAGACACAGAGACACATAGGGAGGACAGACACAGAGACACATAGGAAGGACGGACACAGAGACACATAGGGAGGGCTGGGAGGACGGACACAGAGACACATAGGGAAGGCAGGGAGGACGGACACAGAGACACATAAGGAGGGCAGGAAGGACGGACACAGAGACACATAGGAAGGGCAGGGAGGATAGACACAGAGACACAAAGGGATGGCAGGGAGGACGGACACAGAGACACAAAGGGAGGGCAGGTAGGACGGACAAAGAGACACAAAGGGAGGGTAGGAAGGGTGGACCTAGAAACACACAGATTAAGAGACGGAGGGGGGGATGACTCATACATCAGCGACTTTATATTAATTACATATTTTTGTCTATAAATTAAATATGTGTTGCAGTTAAAAATATAATGAAAAGAATGTTTTTTTGTAGAAATCATGATAAGTAAATAGTTTTATGACCTCACAGTAGACAATAGGTTTGCAGAGGGGATTATGTGGACCCACCTAGGATGGCATGGTGACTCACAGGTTAAGAATCTACATAAAATATTATAGGGGGCGAGAATAAGAGAGAGCAGAGTTATTTAGTAAAGCATATTAGGCATATCTAAAGTATAGTCTGGAAGTTAATCCTGTTAGTGAATTTTATCCTACTTTACCTAAACAAGATCTTCACAAATCCTCTCTATCTGGTCACCACACGTTTTAATAATGACTTATTGCTGGAAGCCCAGCAATATCTTATTGAAGAATTAGAATGATTGCACAATAAGTAATTGAGGAAAATGTATAAATGTCAGTAAAAAAAAAATATTACTGCAAAAGTATCAGGATAACTTTGATAAAATAAGGGAAAGAGTCATCAAATTGTACTTAAACCATTTTTGAGCATTAAGGGGAATAAAAGTCAATAGACATTACATCTACTCATTGGGTGTACAATTAGCAAATACGTAAAGAAAAGTGTAACAGTTAAACAGGAGGTTAGCAATGGCCCGGGCATGTTGCAACTTGTCAAGTCAAAGAATAGGCTATTCAATTTCTTTGTAAATTTAGTTTAATTTCTTCTTAATTTATCTGTAGCTTAAATGGGTGCAGGGTGGATTGCTTTTGGTGTGAGTATGTTTATGGGTGCTATTGTTATCTTTCAAAATTAAAACTAAAAAATGTATAGAACAAAAAGAGAGAGAAGACCAGTTGGGCCTGCAGCCAGAATTTGGTCAATCTGTGAAAATTAATTGTAGTGGGAATTTCCAACAGCTGTGTGTGCAAAGATCCATTTTGACAGGATGTTCATCAAACACGGACAAGTTATTCTACTAGGAGTAGTAATAGTAGCAGTTGGTATTTTTGGAAGAAAACATTCCAAATCTGTAGGAAACCTATGATGAGAAGGTCAGAGGGGCCACAATATACTGTTTCTGAATAGGAATTCCAAAATTTGGTAGGGGTCTAAGGAAGAATCTTATACTCAAGATTAGTTGTAGAGATGTCCTTGTTAATTTGCTATGTGCTGTATTGACCAGAAGACAAACGCAGCACAGACAGTCCTCAATAATCAAGTGCTAGTTTTAAATGTGATCCAATCTAACTACTCACAAGGGAAATGCCAATAAGCAACGTATGCTAAGTGAGCAATAAATGTACTGCTCAAAAGGGAATAGTTTCCTTTATAGTTCTTAGACATGAAGAAAGCCCAAGGTACTTAACTGAGTATCACCCCTACTTAAAATGGAAAACAGAAAAATAAATGAGCAGGGTCAAAACATATTAAGCATTGCAGACTACAAGGTATTAGTCTTTAAACATGAAAAATCACTTACAGAAGACAATAATAAAATAATCTGCAAAAAGTGTCCACCACCACCAGTAATTTTGGAATCTAGATAAATGCTACACACCAGAGGCTCAAGCAAAGGTCAAAAAGGGCAGTCCTGTCATTCATGCCAAGCATCAATTCTAAACTGGATGGAGAGAGAACATAAAACAAGCAAGACAAACCATGGCAATAGAAAGACTTTTAAATATCAACTATAATTGCCATAAAAGGAGTATGAGAGACATGAGACTAATACATCAGGTTATCTATGTGTTAAATCTTAATTTATTTATTTTTAAAATACTGTGTATTGGCAACATTGCTAGTGAAACTGTATGAGAAAACATAGGCAGACCAGAAATGGTTATAGGCTAACAATCATAGGGCAAGAAATTTCAAACCAAACTGCATATAGAGTCCACAACAGCATTGCCCTATGAACTCACGTACAGGAGATGAAAGTTACTTTCCGGAGATCAACAGCGGTTTTGCACATTTTAACCTGTATAAGGAAGTGGAAGGGGATGGAAAGAGAGGAGGAGAGAAAAAAAGAAAAAGAAAAAAGGAGTAGAGAGCAGAAGGAAGGGTGGAGGTATAGGAGATTGTAAAAGTATAGAAAGGGAATAGAGAAAAGAGAGGGGAATTTCACACAAAAAGTGACAAGCAACAAGAGAGTAGAGCAGCTATAGACAAATTCGCCCGTGACAGAGGCCCATCTAAGGATTTAGAAGGGGTTGATTATGGTAAGAGGCACAGACTTTATCGAAGGAAAACGGAGGAGCCCCTTAGGATGCTAGTGATATGTTCTATCTGGTAAATATGCCACACCCGACTACAGTGGAGTGTTGGTGGAGAGGGTTTCTTCTAGGAGCAGCAATCTGGCAAGTTGCTGTACTCCCAATGTGTCTGAATAGTCTGTAGGTGTGAGATGGGAGGTCAAGGATAGGCAATGGTAGAAGCATATGCTTGGGTTCAGAGGAAATGGAAACACCTAAGACAGCAGAGGCGAATGTGAGGACAGTAGACCAGAAAGGGAGACAGCTCCACCATTTATGCAGGAAGGAGCCAGTGGCATCACGGTTTCTCCAACAGGCGTCGTTTACCTGTGGATAGATACTAGGTAGCCTAGAGGGGACATAGTACCACCTGTGAAGCAATTTACAAGCATTTTCTTTAATGCAAATATAAAATGAACATCGCGCTTTCCATTCAAATATATCAGATTAGTCTTCATGATCCAGAGACTCGCCTAGCTCCACCTCCCATTTGGAAATGGTCTTTAGTGTCAGTTGTGAGTGGGAGTAGTGTGTTGGCAGCATAGAAATAAGGCCTTTCAAGGACAGACCAGAAAGGCAGAGATTCTCATATACTGTGGTGGATCTGGCCGGTAATTGGGATTTTGTAGAGTGGACGACGCGTCTGACCTGCAGATATTGGTGGAACTGTCCCATTGAGAAACCAAGTAGTTTAACTAGGTTGGAGAACTGAGGAAAGGAAGCTGTTCTGGAGATGCTGTTGAGGTGGAGGATACTAGCCCTGGCCCAGTATATCTGATGGGAGAGGCCCAGTTCAAAAGCAGGGTTGGGCCAGAGGGGAATCATGACCTGGGTTTACGGGGAGAGGACGGCCATCTGGTTGCAGTAGGACCATATGGAGAGGGAGAGGGCAACCACCAGGTGTGTACGAGTAACGGACAGGGCATGTGGCGGAGGCAACCAAAGGGCGGAGCATATCGGGGAGCCCCCCAACAGGCATGATTCTATGTCTACCCAGACTCTGGTCCCAGGGGGGTTAAATCTTATTTTAACTAAACTTGCAACCAGTTCTCGGCATTAAACATGACACTCTCATAGTGTTACCTACCACGATTTATCTACCTACTGTTTAAGGGTCAATTTCCTGGTTCAGACTATTTATATTCATGAAATGGTAGCTTTAAAGCTGCCAAAAACATCACAGGCCAGTTGATAGGCTTGCCCAAAACATTGCTCCAGAAAAGTAGGAAAGCACCACAGCCTCATACATGTTCTTGAGCAATTCACATGTTCAAGATATGTCCTGAGATCTAAACTTGAATTCCATCCTTAAGGGTGCTGATGGCTATTATATAGTTAAACTTGTGACATAAAACCTGCAGCTAAGAATAGAACCAAATAAAGGTGCCGGAGTGCTCAGATATGCTTAAATTACAATAGGCTACCATGGAAACCATTACTGCTCTGGAAATATTAAACTGAATCAACTTTACAACAACCTTTAAAAGGAATAATAAATTGGAGATACAAGTTTGATTATTTCCGGTAATTGTTCATTATATGGGTACAACTTAAAACATGGACTCCCATCCACCTGTCATTTCAGCTGAGGGTGACCAGAAAGGTGCCCTCTTGCACTCTTTGCCTTTATTTTGTGTATGGACGCCCAGTGTCCTCCACTAAAGCTCTCCGGTATTTTGTATACCTGGTTCTCCTTCACACGCTGCACACCTTGTGAATGACAACTTAAACAGCTGTGGGGCTCCTGGTGGGGATGCTAGTAAAGGGGTTGGGGTGAGAGGAAATTCAGTCAGCAGTGCCAGCTCAAGACAACCAAATCCTACTTGGAATGACAGGTGACAGGACTCCATGTTTGAGTGGTGTCCATATAATTAACAAATACATTATTCCCTTATACAATTCTTACTTTTTCTGTTTTGATTACAAAAGAACAATTTAAAGAGGACTTGCTTTGCTATTAAGTTGCACATTTTCTGTTTACGGGTCCCCAGATGCGACTAACTTCTAAGTAGTATATAGGGATAGTTCACAGGGGAGGGTTTGACAGTTATTATTTTTATTTAAAAGACGCCACAAAGGGTCTGTGGTTCCATAGTGAACAGGCATACATGAGAACAGTAAGCACAACAATGGGTACAGCTAAGCCCATTGGTCAAAGTGTGGGTGTATACCATGCTATGCCATATAAATTCCATTCACTTACATTTCCATTACATTTTTCATACGACCACTTCTAAATTTCCATTTCGACCACTGGTTAAGCCGAATAATAAATGAATAGATGCAATTAGCAGAACGAATACTACATACAGAAACAAAAATGAGGAAGCCGAAGATGCATAAGAAACATGCACAAGGCATAGGGTAGAGGACCCTGCCTATTACACAGTTAAAACCAAAGCTAAAAATTGGCAAATAAAGGTTTTGTTTGTGCTTAGATATGTTTAATCACAACATACTATCATGGTATACAATTCTGCTATAGTAATATTAAACTGAATCAACTATACAAAAAGCTTTACAAATAACAATAAATTGTTGATATGTTGGTGTAGTGTTCCAGTGCAGGGCCTAGATGGTGCAGAGGTCTGGTTGGTGCAGGTCTCCGGTGCAGAGTCAATATGGAGAAGTGAGCTAGTTAGCGGAGGCCTGGATGGAGGCCAGTGCAGGGCTTAGATGGTACAGTGGCCTTGTTGGAAGAGGCCTGGGTGGTGCAGGATTCCAGTGCATGGCCAAGGTGGAGCAGTGGCCTAGTTGGGGAAGGTCTGAGTGGTGCAGTGGTGGCCTCGGCAGGAAGCCTTTCTGAAGGGCAGAGGGGCTGAGAGGAGGTGGTTGGAGTAATGTCAGAGGGATGAAACACTGAGTAGAGGGGCATAAGTCTGTCTTAGGTCCATGCTGTATGGCAGTTTTGGTAGTCTGCATTAAATCTCAGCGAAATTGGGTAGCTGGAGGTCCCAGGAACTCTCACGAGTGGTCTCTCGGTCAGGCGCAGAGGAATAGGACAGTAAAGCAGCTGCATGGGTGACGGCAACAGTTCCAGTCTGAGCTGGCTTCAGTACTTCTGCACATATGGTGGCCCTGCCCACCCTGCTTCACCTATGGTGGCCCTGCCCAAAAATACGTCCTTATTGGCAGAAAATTCACTCACTCATTGAACCTATAATCAATGTTCATATACCCGACTCTGTGCTATACACACTGTTACACAGACATATCCATGGCACGCCCCATACAGAAATTAATCTGACACATTTTGAAAACGGAAAAATTTATTTATTTTTCTTCCTTTATCCCCTATCCCAATCCTTGTCCTGCAACATATCAGATATTTCCCTTTTCATGAGGTTTATTTCTCACCCTTGTTTTCTTGAATATGTCCCGTCTTTTCCCCTCTGTTTGTTTCCCTATAAACCGACATAGGAATGTACTTTGCTTACACACATTCTTGTAATATATTTTGCTGATTTGTTTATCTGTCTTTGTAAGTCCACTATCTTCTTGTAAATTAATCCTTTGCCTATAAAACTCAATAAAACAGCCTATAAAACTCAATAAAATTGTTACGTTAAAGCAATAATAATAATCCCTTTAAATAATCTTGATTTTTGCAGGACTGCTCTGGCTTTTGGACCCAAAAGGAAGTGAATCTTTGAAGAATAGTGTGGAGTTTCATTGAGTTATGTTGCAGTTTGGGTAGATCAAGGGCATGACAGGGAAGATTGGGGTAATGGGAACGAGTCATATTTTGCCCTGAATTATATGTCTCCCTTGTTGGGAAATATAGGTGACTCATATGGAGAAATAATAAAAAACTGTGATTGAAGAGTCGGAAACTGTTTGCCCACCTTGGAATTAAATTTGCAGATGTTTATTTCCAATGACCTTACATTATACCAGCCCCAATGTTTTCACAGTAAACCAGCAACTGCTACCAGTGTATACCAGCACCAATGTTCCCACTGTATACCAGTTAATGTTAGTACACAGAGAAGAAATAAGCTTGCGCTCAGTTAATTCAATATTATACATGGTACCAGCTGCATGGTAATATAAATGCCCTATATGTGTACAAAACAAAAAGACAGATGTTGTCGGCACTTGTCCTTAACACTGCACATATGTGTGTATCTAGCAAAATGAAAGCATGAGGTTCATATGTTGATCAAAACATTTAAGCCTGAATCCCAGTACCTCGATGTAAGCAGGTTATACAATGACCTATATGCTTTTAACACCATTAAAATGCAGTTAAAATAAGATGCACTCACAGGGGATTTACATATAGCAAAGGCTGGCTTGTAAGCCACACCTTAAATAGGCCTGATAGAAAGCTTCCAAGACAACAGAAGGCAATAGTTTGAAGTAAAAGCAGAGAATATGCTTGCGCTCAGTTGTTCCCATATTTTACATGGTACCAGCTACATGGCAATATAAATGTCCAGTATGCATAGAAAACAAAAAGACAGTTGTTGTTGGTGCTTGTCCTTAACTTTACTCACATTATTTCAGCACTAATTTTCAGACAGTATATCAGCCTGAGTCACAATAGTATACCAGCCACTGCTACCAAAGAACGCCCAATTTCCCTGCAATATACCAGCCTTTGCAATATACCTGCATCTGCAGTTACTTACATGTAAACTGAGCAGTTTATTAAATTATTCAAGTTAGTGAATTGGAATGAAGTTGAATTGGAGTGACAGAGCTATTATAATAGCTAAGAAAAGGTTTTTCAACCATTGTGTGCCGGCATTCTAGTAGGTCACCGATAGTGACCAGCGGTGGCGCAAGATTTCCTTAGCTTCATCGTCTTAATATGTCTTTATTTGTTGCATACTTAACCACTACAGAAGTATGACGTAAAGAGTTGTCAAGTTTTACTATCATAATTTTCATTGTTTACAGTTTGTGCCGTATAATATGTGATTGGATTTCATCATTGACGTGCTGACTTCCCAGGAAGCTGTAAAGAGCCATTCTATATCCCAGTGGCTAGCAGTCCTGCCGCAAAGCGTTGGGGTCTTGAGTTTGACCAAGACTTTATCTGTGTGTTATTTACATGTCTCCCCGTGTTTGCGTGTTCTCTGGTTTGCAGGTGCTTTGCTTTCCTCCTACACTCCAAAAACATACTGGTAGGTTGATTGGCTGATGAAGAAATTTAACCCTGTCTATGTCTTTGTGTCCGTGTGTTAGGGAATTTAGAGTGTAAGCTTCATTGGGGCAGGGACTGACGTGAATGGCAAATATTCTCTGCATATTTGATGGCACTATACCAGCAAATAAATAAACAAAATAACATTTTACTATAACCACAGGTGTTTTAACAGTCGCTTGCCATTTATCTTAATATGGATACATTTGTGATCAAGAAGAGAAAACATGAAGATAATTGTGGTGAGAGCGAAAAGGAAAACAAAAGTGGAACTATAAGTGAAAAAACTATAAAATCTGTGCTCACAAACATAAAATCTAACGAGAGGGAATGGCTACAATCAATCAAGGAAAAAATTAGGGTAGGTCTGTCCAATATCCTACCTAATATCAAAAGGATCTGCCAATCACTCCAAGACCAAATATCTCACTAAAAAGTTACAGAAGACAAGTTAGTTTCTGTTTGTGTATTTTATTGTGATTTATAATTCTTGTGTAAGTACACACTGACAGGCTTGTGCATTTTAGATTTCATATGTGTGTTTTATGTGCTTGTATGTTTTTAATATTAATTATTATTATTATGCTTAAGTACTCTTGGAAATTAGCTCTAATAGAAAATTGACTAGAGGTACCACAGAATAAGATATATAACTTGAGGGTGCTATCAATGAAAAAAGGTTAAAAGTCACTGGTTATCAAGTACAATGTATTAAAATATATATTTTTTTTCTGATTAATTTTTACCGTTAGTGTAAATTTTATTAATATGTTATTAACTAATTTAAAGGATTATCATTATAGTCTGACCCACAAAAAAAAAAAAGTATGATTATATAATCGTATGGATTGATACACTGATTTTACTTCATTACTTAAAGTACCTCAATACTTAAACCAGTGCTACTGGGACCCTTATTTGAAATACTGAATTCCACTGGCAGCAAAAGTGTTACGTCATTATAGGAATAAATAGCTGCTGAGTAAATAAATATTGTTGCATATACTGAAAGATACAATTAAAACGTTTTTAGACATGGATAAAGTCCACTGTAATTGAAGGAAATTAGCATTCAGGGCTGATGACCTGCACATGGTCAGCCATGCTTGCTGTGTAAGCCTGTCTGTTGGCTGTTGCTATAGTTACAAAAAAGCCAATGCAACCCAATGAGGTATCTGCAGCGCTGCTCAAAGGACCAGCCATTTTCCTTACGGAGAGCAGTGTGCTCTATTATGTCTTTCTATATTCTTGATTTAAAGGGAGAAGAGAATATATTGGGAGGTGCAGCAGCAGTGTAGGAAGACGGCCGTGTTTGTTAATAATTACCGAGAATGGCTCCTAGCTCCTGTTTCTACGAGCTGAGGGCTGCTTCTCCTAATAGCTGATCTCAGAGGATGGAATGCAGGCTGATAATGCTGCATGTCCTTTATCAGGAATGGAGTAGGTTTTGTTGTCTTGTAAAGACAAGGTTCCTCTGCAACGTTATCTGAGCGCCTAAGTATTAGCTGTTCACAAGGGAAGCTTAGTGACCCAGACAAAGGGTGTTGCCCTTTTTTGTAAGCTGTGCTTTTTTTTTCTAATACAAGAAGACAGCAGTAGTGAAGAAGCAGGTGTATTACTCAGTGGGGCTCTGTGCTACTAAACACAGCTTCACTGTCTCAGATTTACATTATCCTTCCTGGACAGGTTGGTAGGCTGGATACTTCTGCCTGTGGACCAAGATTGCTGTTCACCTATGTAACAGAGGTAAGACTTCATTCTACATATGGAACAAAATATAAATGATCTAAGAAATAGGAATGAATATTGATGTTTGTTTGAAAAAAAAAATAATTAATATCCTGCTTTGATCATTTTTATTTTCAGTAGTTGTTTATGTTTGTGTCAGAATTAAGCTTTTTTTGCCCATATCAAAAAGGTTAGACAAAGCAAGTGCAATGTTAGTTGCGTACAGGCATGTTTTAAATGCCAGTGAAGTTCTGTTATGCTGGGGATAATATTCCATTTTATTATAATGTGTTACAGAACATTATAGGCACCCATGCAAACTAATGTTCATATTTTATGTCCCTAAACTTTGACTCTTTATAATCACATCATTATAGAAACTGTTATGTTTGTGAAGATTTGACAAATGTCAAAGTACTTGGCCTGTAGGGTTGCTCTCCTGTTTCACCATTGTTATGTTATGTAGGTCAGAGTGGCAGGTGGCCTGTCTTTATTTTAGGATGGTGTTTTGTTTATGCTCTCTAGTAAAAGTTGGTAAATCTCATGTATGAGAGGGGTACTTTTAATACTATCCAGAACAGTTTGGCCATAAAAGAGTTAATGTAACCTAGCATACACCCCACTACTTAGCCTAGCACACCCAATGTGTTTCCTAGCATGAAGTCAAGAGGAAGAATAGGCAGCAATCTGGGAGTGGAGCACATACAGTGTGATGCTATAATAATATGCATACAGTCTCCTTTTCCTCACACAAAAAGGATCTATCACACAATGAAACCAGTCTGCTACTCCTCAGATATTCATAACCACAACAGACCAACACCCACCAGTAATTAATTCCCTACCATGAACAGTCTATTAGGGATAGACCAGCTATCCCTATTGGTAAAGGTCAATACAGGCAGCGGTTATCTGTTAATGTTTAAATTATATTCAGGGGCTACAATTACATACATGGATGACTGCTGGGCACAATCTCACAACACATTTCTAAGCAGAAGGGAAAATGTGCTGCATGTGCTCAACTAGTTGAAATTACAGTTTCAATTCAAATTCAACAAATCTTCTTTGTTCAGTTACTGTGTGTACAAATATTGACATTTGCATATAGTTACTGCTTTACTAGCCCCTTTGTTCATACATTGTATCAGATCAAACATTGATGTTCAATTTACAATTACAATATGCATATTGATGTTGCTGCCATATAATTTATATAAACTTTATTGACATGAGCCTCTGTGCACAATAATGCAGTGACAACGTGACATTTCAGTATCCTCAGTACAGTAAACAGTTTTTTAATGTGTGTGTGTGTTTTGTTGCTTTATCATCTTGCTCTTTTTAAATTGATATTTTGTTGTTTCCATTTGAATGATTATTTGGGTCTTTTAATGAGCAAGGGTTTTCTTCTTCTCTACTATGCATTGTGATGCTATTGATTTAGTTCTTCCCTCCCCCACCCTATACCAAGCTATTTTCCTACTGTGCCATAGATGTTCTCTGGTTGTCTTTCATTGATCATATAAGGTAATATTACTGCAAAATGCAGGAAATATGTGTTTATAATTGTGCACCATTAATTAGAATACTTAGAGGTCATTCTGTGAAATATAATTTATTACCCATGCAAATCAATAATATAACAATGGAGGTGTAAAAATCTGACAATGCATTTTATGTATATGAAAGACTTTTTACTACAGCCTTCTAGTCATGATAAATGAAGGTGACATGAAGTGACGGACACAAGGCCCACCCAAGAATGTGTTATTGTGACTGCTCTATGTACTTACACTTAGGGGCATATTCAATTAGCTTTCGGATTCGCGGTAACGCGCGTTACAGCGAAAAGTGCGCGTTCTTGCGGGTATTACGGTACCGCATTAACGCGGATTTTCGTACGCAACCCTATGGGCTGCGAACGAAAATCCAAGTTATTGCGGTAACGTGTATTACGTTTCGCGGCTGTTCCGGCGCGATCCCGCGAATCCAAAAGCTAATTGAATATGCCCCTTAATGTCTTAACAGTTAGCAGAGCTACATATGTACAACTAAAGGTGATTGTAAGTGAAAATGTGGCCCCAATTTAACTTTTTTTTTTTTTTTTCGTAGCCCCAAGCCCAGACTCAGAGGCAGACTGGGCTGGGGGTCAGGGGACATCTGCACCCTTCCCCCCACTACCACCAGGCATAGTGGACTACCTTGGGCTGGGCCACCTGCATTTTTTTTCCTTTTAAATGTTCCTAATAGGCTTGCCCCCCGGGCTAAAATTTGCCAGACGTCCACTGCCCAGACCGCTTTTTACTTCCCCCTTCCTTCTCTTTGTCAAAGACCACCATGGTCAGTCCATCCCCTGTATCATCTGTATAAATGAAATATGTGTAGTCTAATAGTACTTTCAAGTGAGCGTTGTTTTTTATGCTGAGTAGCATGCATAAGAACACATGTATATGATCATGGATCAACAGAAGCCTGTCACCCTGCAATTCTGCCTTCCTAAACACTGGTCCATGTGACTTTTCCATAAAATCTGGACTTCAGTAGATGTGATCAATAAAACATTTACTCTGCCACTGTAGTAAAATATATCCCAGAAATACTTCACACTAGAGGGGTCCATACATCTGAATTTTTCTTATTTATAAATCTTATATCTTGTCTTTTTTTTTAATTTGCATTTAAATGAACCCATTAGGAGAGGCTATGGGAAACCTAAGACTCTATAGCAAACATGTTTAATGATATCTCCGTTCTGCATATGTCTGAAATGTTAGGTTGGCTTCAATAGAACAATGACTATTAGTGATTGGAAAATGTTTCAGACAATGCTACTTGGGAAAAATATTCAAACAATCCCCTCCCAAAGGAGTAGGGACTTCTGGAAAAAAATTGATCACATGGCAACTCTGTGAGATAATACCTGCCACGTTAGTTGATCATGACTTGCCCACCTGAAGACAGATCATCAGCGCAGGTTGGTTTGGTTGGCAGCGTAGAGAGCTGTAGAAGTAGCTTTATTACAATAATTAGAAGTAATAGGGAGACTTTAAGTTAGCGGAATGAATATTGCCTTTTCCAGAAGTCCTATCTCCTTTTGGAGAAGCATATTTCTATATGTAGGTTATAAATTTTGTTGTCTTTATAGGAGGCCCCAGGCCGAATTGGCTGTGTGATTTCAGGATTATGAGAGAGAAAACGATAATGAGATATTATTACATTAAAATCTATATTTTAAAAAAAAGACCATGGGAGATTTATACTGGCAGGGGCTAGTGTAAGCCACAGGAGCCAAGGATACAACACCCACAAGGTGGGTGTCGTGTCCTTGGCGCCTCAGACTGGGTAGTATGGCACATGGCTGTGACATCATAGCCAAGCGCCACACTCCCCATGCAACACTGACTGAAGGAGCAGCTGTTTCTCCTTCATGTCAGCGAGTGGAGCTCCATATGGGGGGTGCCGGGGGGTGTTTAAATCACAGGAAGAATGATCTGGCATTAGTCAATAACCTTGGTTCACCTAGTTGTAGTACCGCTCTGCTGGTAAGTATATATTCCAAAGCACATGCACTCGTCCACCACAAGCAAAACTACAAATACATATTAAATAAAGGAAATATGGCATTGATTTACAAACTCCTTGGGTACATATGTGGTAAGTGGATGAAAAAGGAGCGGCCTTTCACCCACTGTAATACTGCCATCCTTTGCCCGAGCCTATGGGCCTTACAAGGCCTGTTGACTAATGATAATGGGCCTGATTCATCAAGGGACACATACTGAGCGCAACATGCGTTTGTTTTAGCACACAGAAAAAAAACGTGGTGTTGGGGTGCTTGGCTTGAGTCCCTCTCTAAGCTAATTGGAGTTTACGGCTTATAGCTATGATATACATATTAGTAATTTAACACATGGACTTTTATTACTGGCGTGTTGCTAAAATACTATTCATATGCTAATTGTGTCTCCTTTAGTAGCCAATATCTGGAAAATAATAATGGTCTTTGTTGACAATCATGTAACAAACCCTCTTGAAAATGTGAGGGTTAAATGCAAATGGAGACAGACCTAATCCCTATGATTACACTGTAATGGTCTGCAAACTCGTTTTGTCTCAATTAGTGCAGTCAACAAGTTGGTGGCCTGTCATTAAATTCCTAGCTCATTATAGGACTGAAGACAGAACTTTTTATGTTGATCCATTTCTTTTTGTATACATGGAAATGTTAAGGGTGAAGAAAAAAGAAAAAAAATATCCTCGGATACGTATATATCTGGGGTCAGCCATAGAGTAGGTCTGTATACATTTTTTTTTTTTTTTTTTTAAATGTTTATTTCATTTGTTGCACAAGCTCTTCAAATTGTGCTTGTATTACTGGCTAGAAAGTTAAAAAATAGACGACTAAAATAAATAAATTGTAAAATAATTTTAAAATGTAAAAAAATGCTTTTACAATAATAAAGCTTTTTTCCTGTCTTTGGGAGTCTGCAGTAGGAGGTGGGTGCTAGAGAATAGAGAAGATATCTTTCTATTTCTCCTCTGTTCCCTCTGCTATAATCATCTTGCGATGGCGATAGTTATGGCGCTATCCCGGTGATACATGCTTGCTTGCAGTAACCCCTTGATGTATTGGGAGAAACCATAAGAGCTTATGTCTGAATGATAAATAGACCCCTAAATGTGTCTCAGTGATGGCAGTAGTTCCTAGTGAATGATAGGCTGCATGTCCATGAATATAAGTTAAGTCCACTGTCTCCGTTGCATATAGGTACCCTTTAATACAGTGGTCAGGGAACAGGGGTAAATTACCCCAAATGGGGTAAAAATGAAATTCCTGGGGGTAATGTTGCCGATTCACATGCTGTCAGTTGGATTGTAGACCCCTTTAAATGTGAAATTGCTGTTGTACCAGAAGAGCCTCAAGGGTTGGCAGAGGTACTTCTTAAGCTTTGATGCAATAATGAAGCACATATTGCATTTGAAAACAAAGCAGATCTGTCATATTTTTGGATGTCAACAGCTGCAAAGGCATTCAAAATTGCACATGGGGAGGCAGTCAAAAAGTTGCTGCCTTTTGCAACAACCTACCTTTGCGAACAAGGATTTTATGAACATAAAAACAAAGCAGAGAAATCAATTGGACGCTGAAGACTGTATCCAAATTGCTCTGACATCAAAATGCCCCAATATTAATGCTCTCGTATCAAAAATGAAGCAACATCATTTCTCCAATACCTGAAGTTTTGAAGTTGAAGCTTTGACATTTTTTTTGAATAGATTCAATAAAATTTTGAATTCCAATAATTAATAATATATGATTTCCTTCCTTTCAAATCAAGGGGGTAACGTCGGTGTATTTAAATATATTTGGGGGTAAAAAGTAAAAAAGTTCCCTGACCCCTGCTTTAATACAAGGCTGGACAAACTCAAGAAGCCAGGCGGTGAATGTCCCTTAAAATAAATATATAAAAATAATAGCTGGCGTATAAGTTTTGGGAGTCCTTCCTTTTGATGCATATCTTCCCTGGCTTCTTAAAAAATCTTACTGGCTTCTACATTTGACTGACTGGCATGGGCTGATGTGGGGCAGGCTAGCATCTGCCCCTCAGGCACATACAACTTGATTAGGCTGTTCCTTCTGCTGTTGCACAGTTGAAGAGGCAGCTAGAGAAGGCTCACCACCCCCAACCAGCACTCCTGGTCAAGGAGCAACCTCTGCCTGTCTCTCAGCCACGAACTACGCAGTCGCGTAGTTACTAGGTAAGAAAATTCTTGGCAGTGCTGTGAGTTTATTATGGTAAATCTGTTTAAAAATGTATTTCATACAATAACTGTAAAGTAATATTTTACCTTGCCTTAGTGGTTCAGTGAGTATTGGGCTCATTTGGCGGTATTTATCTGAGCACTGTGGTTTCCTGGAGGGGGTAGGTGGGCAATCCAGGGTGGTCCACTGAACCAGCTGCAGCACAACATCATCGGAAAGACCTGCAATGACTCCTCCTGGGTTAAAATGAATCCACAAGATGCATGACCTGAAGGGCAGCTGTAGCAGGGAGACCACTGTCCCTGGATGTGGCCACCCACCCTCTGGAGTTAATATTTGCTTAGAGGTACGAGCTAGACCCCAGAGTTTCTGTAATTATTTTGGGTGAGAAATCTAAACATTTTCAGACCAGACTTACTTGTGTCAGAGCTGAGAGGTGGCTGAACCCTTTTACCGTGGCAGTACGTGGACAGGGGAGGAAGAATACACACCCCTGTCACTGAGAACAATGTGAAAAGGTGTGAAAGTATCCAAGCTGATTGATATGCAAGATATATTAATCAACCTGTTTTGGCTAAAAGGGTTGGGGGCTGGAGCTAGAAACAGCAGAGCACCATGTAAAGTGTGTACCATCTTGTATTCCTGGATAGATCATCACTACCACATAGTGATGTTTAACAGTCCTTTAAGGGCTATATATGAGCAATAAACACCACTGTGTCTAAGCAAGATGCCTATTATCTTCTGATTCCTGCAACCTACATATAGAGTTGACACTCTAATCTGTTCCCCAGTCTGGTCTTCAACCCAGCGCCCTGAGTTAATGTTCTGCCTGCTACTCTTGCTATACACAACACACTGAATGTGCAGTTCCAGGTGCCGATGAAGGAGCCTGGTGCAACTACTCTACTACAACTGGTGCATAGTTTTACAGTTGGTGAGTGTCTGGTTTCCAATTAACACAACTAGGAGTAGTTGGTAACAGCAGTTAAGTGATTGTAAAGGGACCCACAGGGGTCTGCATTATAAAACCACCAGAGATATTGGGTCTGTTTAGAAAAGCCACCAATGGTTTTAGCAGCCTGTGCTGTAACACCAGATATTTAGGCGACATGAATTACAATGCAACAAACATTTTGGCAACCTGCATTGTAAAACCAGAGGATATTTGGGGTTCTTCATTTTTATAATGGCCTATAGGATTGGTACTGGATTGTAGTCACTACTATGCACTGTGTTTTGTATAATGGTCACTAAAATGCTCTCTGTATTGTATAGCATACTTGCCCACTTTTCAAACCTCCCCGCCGGGGGATCCTGGCATTACAAATCACGGCATCATATAGTGGGTGGCGGGTTATAAGCCCTGCCTCCACCACGGTCCGAGAGGATCCCTACTGAGCTGGAGGGACTTCCCGAAATTCGGGAGCCTCTCAAAATTTCTGGGAGAGTAGGCAAGTATGTTGTATAGAGGTCATTAGAATGTTATCTCTATTGTATAGAAGTTACTACAATGCTCCATATATTGTATGGAGTCCACTAAAATGGTATTTCTATTGTGTATTGTTTATAAAGATGCTTTTGGTATTGTATAGTGGTCCCTAGAATGGCCTCTGTATTGTATGTCAGCCACTAAAATGGTTTGTGTGTTGTATATATGGGGAAGTATATTTAAAAGCGTCACAGTGGTAAGTGTACAGCCGCAACGTTTGATCTGTTACCGCCATCTCAGGATAACCAAGTCACGCATGCCAATACCCCTCAGACTGGACCGGTGAGGCAGTAAATTAACCCTTACCACTCCTGGCCTTTATCACTCCGCTGCCTCTGCAAGAGTTTAATGATAAATTACAGTGAAGGTGATTTTCTTTGCCATGATAAGCCATAGTGGAAAATCCGCCTTATTCTTCTTGAAGTTTTCCAAGGCACAGTGAATGAGCCAGAGACAGTACAGACTAATAAATGGAATCTGAAAATCATATTAATAATTAAGGTGTTTGAATAAAATTAGTGCAGTTCCCTTTTAATTGTTGCATTACTTTTTTGCAGCTAATGTGTAAAAACACACCAGGTTACATATCTTTGTAAAGTAAAATTTTACTACATCAGGCAGTGTATAACCATCACTAATCTACTGAGATCTGAAGACATCAGGAGACAGCAGCTGTTCATGCAATATCCTTATTATCTGAATAACATGCCGCTAATGATATCTTTAAAAACATCCCTGTGGAACATTTTCGAGTTATTATAATTTTCTTAACAACATGTGTGTGACTTGGCTTCTATATTATTAGGATACACAACAGTTGCAGGTTGTCATTGCAACAACTTTTGCAACTACACTTTTGCGACTACAACTTTTGCAACAACATTTCAACTACGCAGTTGCAGGTTGTCATTGCAACAACTTTAAAAAACAATCAAACAAACAAACAAACTGCAGCTAAGAAGCAGCAATGAGTGCTCTGTCACAATCCTTAGCTAGCCTGATTTAGTTTATTAATCTATTGGATGCCGAACTCAGATGTGACCCACAACATGCTATTATCAGACTTCTTTCTGAGCAGCGAGAGTATGTACATAATGGTGCAACACTAATAGTGTGTCTGATGTGTTTCATTGCTCTCTATACCAAATGGACCAGTACAGAGCAGTCATAAAGGTAAACAATGGTGGTCTGGGAGCCAAAAACCCTCCACTGCTAACGAAATACAGCAAACTTGTTCTTTAAGCAAAAACAAAATATATTGGCATATATCAGCTATAAAATAGTCCTGACTCACATAATGAAACCACCAGGGATTTAATTCTCACTAAAATGGAGTTCTCAATAAAAAAAGATGATTGCAAATTGCATAATGTCAACCAAGCCCCCCCCCCCCCCCCCCCCCCATGGCAAAAATGACATAATTGCGCGGCACGGTGGCTTATTGGTTAGCACTTCTGCTTCAGCACTGGGGTCGCGAGTTTGATTCCTGCCTAGGGTCTTAACTGTGTGGTGTAATTGCCGGCTGACAAAATTTACACTAGTCTGTATGTGTGTTAGAGAATTTAGACTGTAAGCTCCAGTGGGGCAGGGACTGATGTGAATGGCCAGTATTCTCTGTATAGCGCAGCAGAATTGGTGAGGCTATATAAATAAATGGTGATGAGGATGTCTACATTGCATCACGCAAGCAGATCCAAAATGATGCGAGTTGCGATGGCACGTCTCCCTCCTCACTTGTACTTCCAGGAGGAAAGGGAATATGTGGATATAAACCTTCAATTAGGCTTATAGGTTAAGCATCTCTTCTACAAACTGTTAGTGGTCAGTAGATCAGGCTGTGATTGAAGCACAGCTGAAACTTTGCAAAGTTGTAAATGAATCCCCCATGTGTACATACCCTTGGAGACCATAGCAGGTTGACCTATGCACTCAGGTAGTGTGTACAATGACATGCGCTACAAAACGGTATCCTCCAACTAATACTACTACAAAAAATGTATAGTTAGCCATTTGTTAACGTCAAGCACTAAATTAAGTATGGCTTTCCAGAGTGGTGTAGCTTGAGACTTTGTGGGTGGGGGTGGTAGTTGAATGCGGAACCAGGATGCTAAAAATGATATTTGATCCAATTAAATACAATAAAATATCATTAAAAAGTTGTTACATTATTTAGTATAATATTAATATATAAGTGGGGGTTTACAGTGTTAATCCAATCAGCCACTTTTACTACTGTCTTCCTTGTAAAACTATCAAATTGTATCCACTTACATTCCCATTACATTTTTCATACTGTCCCTTCTAAATGTCCACTTCAACCATTGACTGCACCCAATAATTACCATTTGCGCTTAAAACAAAAATCTAGCAGTCAGACAGACTTATTTACTCCCATGAAACCCTCTATTGCACCTGCTGGTGGACATTTCATACAGATCTCATGTTGGTTGTTAGCTGCCTCATTCCACAATGCTGACTAAGCTTTATTGTATTTTGGTATGTAAATTATATGAATAAAGAGAGTTAGAAAAATGTAATGTAAGTTAGTGTGTTTGGGTGATTAAATAGAATAAGATAAAATAATGGTATTGTTTGAATACTAGATTACCAAGTAGAACAAGTTAAAGTAAAAAAACATAAACTATATTAAATTTATCACTAAAAAGTAAAACTAAATAACAAAACAATGCAAACTGTACCTGTGTCAGTGGTAGTCTGCTGTGTAAATGTAATTCAAATGCATTTTGCCAGCAGTTAGCGGCTTCTAAAGTTGGTTCTGTATACTGAGGAAGCCACGATCTGGTGGTGAAATGCGTTGTAATTACAAGGAAGAGCTGCCATTAGATCCCCCTCTTTATGAGAGAGTATCAAAGGAACAAGGTACAACTTTCTATTAAATAAAATTATTACTTTTCAATGATTATCCTGTATCTAGTTTCACATAATTGCAACAACCAACCTCAGATATTTACCCCAAAGATTAAGCATCAATTTCACATAAGTACAAGAATGCCAAATATGTGTACTTTTATACAAGATTTGAAAGCATTAATTGGACCCAAGAATTAGGAAACAAATATTGGGGATCAAAGTTAATTTTGGGGGGCTTTGATTCGGTATGATATTTTCGAGAATGCATGATGCAAATGTAAAATGAGCAAGTTGTAAAATGAGCAAGTGTCACAAACAAGGCATCAGTCAATCTTGGCATGTTGGGTATTGTATTATGGGAAAAAAATTTTTTAAAAGAATTATACATATATATATTTTTTAAATTAAATATGTGATTAATTTTATTATTTTGTTAAAATTATTGGTGCTGCTGGTTAGAGCTTAGATTTCCAAACTGCCTATATATTTAAATGTTTTAAATGTACCTCTTCTGGTTTAGTTTTGGGTTATGTTTTATTCCTAATAAATACATTTTTGTTTGTGTTCAAGTTAACAGTCGTACACTTACACAGGTTGCTAGGACTTGGACAATTTGAAACCAGACAGCTCCTTTGAATTACATTGGTGGTGTTATGTTTCATGTGAACATATTATGCCATCACCAGAAGGGACACGTTTTATACAATGAATATGACAAAAACTCAAACTGAAAAGCATGCGTGTCATACATTCTATAACACTTGTCAACCCATTTACCTTTAAAACACAAGCCAGGTGGCTCTTTTGTGACATTAATAACAGTAACACGCATACCCTTGCTAGGCAAGACTGGAACTATGGTTGGTAATTGCAATTGGGCAAAGACTAACTTAGGATTCATTGATCACTTCACGAGAAGACAAATTGTGGATTACTCTGCTAAACAGGCTGTTTGGTTTTTAATTTCACGAGTACAAAGAAGAGAAAAATAATAATTTGGTCAAGAGTGGCTGCAGTTTTCATCAAGAGGGCAGTATGTGGCTTTTTAGGTGACCTGTATCTTTCCCAGAACTGTGGAAGTCTCTACCTTAGTGCTGCTCTGCAATTCTCTTCCATGTCTTATTGTTTATTCCCTTAAAAACACTATTAAGCAGTAAAAAGGATTTAGCACATGTTTAGTGAACGATTTTATGTAATAAAGGCTTCCTAAGAGGTTTGCATCTGGTAGCTGTTAGTTTCAACTATCTAATGAAATAAAAACAGAATAGAGACCCGTTTAGTTTGATCATAAATCAATACTATAAAAATATTACTGCTGTATTTCTTAAAAGAAAATGAAACACAAATAAGGGGCAAATAGCCTTAAATAATGTTAAACATTTAGATAACTAAATGTTATAGTCCATAAATTGTACTTTCAAGGTGTAGGTCAGCTAGCATAAATACAGATGAAGAATGATCATTACAGTACAGAATGCAGAACAATGTTCTGTTCTTCTAAATATTTATGCCATTTTTCCTGAAATTTGGTTCATTTTACCACTGGTTACTACTGTATCTTAAATTGCTCTGTGGATTGAAACTGATTAAATGTTCTAACTTGGTCCATTCTAATGGTTGTCATTTATTCAGCAATGTCATTTTGTGACCCTAGCCTAGACATACAGGGCTCTTTTATACAGTACATATGCAAACACCAATCTATACCTATTCTCTACACAGGAAAGGCTATTATACTTTACTTGGTATAACAGGATGCGGAGTGATCTGTGCTCACTCTTGAATCAAAGTTACCCCCTTGCCGAGACCTTCCCTCAACTGATGCAGACTGTTTTGCAACAGTGCCACCTTGTGGCCAGGAGTAGAAGTACTCTGAGGGAACACCTTATACAGAAATTATTTTTTCCCCATCAGATCCTGCTTATCTCATGACAAAAAAAACAATAAATTATGTAAACACTATTTAGGTGAGTGTCTGTCATTGGAGTTAATATTGGGGTATTAATGTTTCAGGGTGACTGTTTTTTTTTTAGGATCGTTGAGAGAGAATATGTGGTATACTTTGAAGCAAGTTATTTGTTCTTGCCTGAGACATTTAGTCTGCCTGTGTGGGTGTTATGTGGTGATGTGGCATTTGTTGTGTGTGTTTTGGTGGTTACTATAAGTGATTTGTTGTGCGTGGGGGTGGATAGAGATGACCTGGTGTTTTGGGGTGACTTGTGCAAGACACACCCACTTCCACAAAGACATGCCCACTGGGTGATGCGAAACACTCCCCCCTCCAGCGAACCCGTGGCTTTGCCGTGACAGTTTGACCCGCTTTCCAATTTTCAAATGTCCAGAGGTACGCTGAGACACATGTCGCATCATTGAAAATACTTTTAGGGAGAGTTTAATAAATTCACCATTTCTATTCCATTTAATGTGTAAGAATCCTAGTTATTACCACATCATAGCATAACCCCGTCACGATACAACATAATTCAGAATCACATCCCACAGAATACGTTCGAATAACTTTATCATTTACCCAGGACACACGTTGGGCTAACTGATCTGTAATTTCCTGGTTCAGATTTGGTTCCCCCTATAAAATTGGAGCCACGTCTGCTTTGTGCCAATTTAAAGATATTCTTCATATATTAAATATAAGAAATCATTTTCTGTCAATTACTGAACTTAATTGCTTTTTGCACATATGGGTGGATGCCATCTGGACCAGGTTCTTTATCTGTCTTGTCTTAATCTTGTTTAGGCGTAACTGCATACCGATGATCGGGGTTCACAATCCTAACTATGCAGACAGATGACATTTATAACAAAACTCCTAAATACATGTAACCAGACTGACTTGTACTAAACAGCCAAGTGCTGAGGTTGCTATGGAAATACAGGAAGAAGTAGAGGTCAGCCATACCGGAGAGTTTGAGGAGGAGAGAGAGAGGCGGGAAGGAAAAAGCTGACAGGAAGAGGTGCTGGGAGTGCGAGGTGTGTCACAGCAACAAGAAAAGGAGTGTGTGTGTGTAAAGCAGAGTCTGCCGAAAGTGTATAGAGGAAGAGAGGGATACCTGAGCTATGCAAAGAGAAGCTGCGTGTAGATTTGCACAGAGAGGTCTTGTAGCTGGATCACTGCAGAAAATCCACTATCAAGTCACTTAAGCAGCCTGAGATGAGGCTAGGTGCACACTGAAGAATTTTCTGACCAACGTGTTCTCTAAAACAACTTTACCTTCAACCAAAGGTCCGATCGCTTTGACAATTAATGTGTACAAACTAAACGCGTTTTAGACGATTAGCGAAAGATCGACCACCTGGGCAGCGACTTTTCACAGCCATATTGTCATGAGCAAAGATTAGAATTTTGTACACACTGATGCAATTTTTGAGGTCCATGTAACGATATCCCCAAGAAACTTAAATAAAGGGCAGTTAGTACCCACCAACCTCATAAAAAAAAAAGCGAAGGTAACACGTTTTCTTCATACATTCGTTAGCACATGTACAGTGTACATATGTTCACATTTTTATTAATGTGTATTGAGTCTACAATAAAGTGACACATAGCTATAATTATGGAGGCAGACATAATTAATACACACATAAATGAAATGTTGTTTATTTTTTGTTTTCTTTTACGACACTACACTGACAAAGGTTTCTAATTAAAATGGCAGACATATGCTGTGCGTATTAATGCAATATACACCTGCTATTGCTTTATCGCTAGAAGCATCTAATCACCAAATGAGTGACGTGCAGACACCACACTATGTGGGACTGGTACAGGCATCTGAAATTAACATACACACTCCCCCAAAGGAGTCGCAGCTTGAGGAACTATCGGCAGTTGTTCATGGATCGAACGGAAACTTATACACACTACATGATCGTTGGGTAGATTGGTGGGAAAATATTAAACAGTACAGCCAACCAAATAAGCCGACAATCGACACTTTGGAAAGACTTTCGACCATCGTGTCACTTTACACACTAACCTCACTTCCGACCGAATGGTTATGTCGGCTGTTATGCCTGATTATTGGACAATAATGCTCCAGTGTACACCAAGTCTTTACACAGGAATGCGAGCCTATGTGCGAAGTGGGAGAATCCTGCTATTGGCGAATTACATGTGAGCAGAGAGGGACAGCTAGCAAGAGCAGGCTTGCAGTTAGTCCACAGCCTATCCGTGGCTAAGACCCTCTTTTTCAAATGAGAGAGATAAGCAAATAGAAATATACCAAACATCGTGACACTATGAATGCTGCACTATTAATGTCTCTCTATATCAGAGACTGTCAAAGAAATAATGAGTTACCAACATTAATTAGTTAACCTCACAAATTATTTAATATTGGCAGGATTGTAATTATTGTTAATTTATATTTTCACACTGTGTGTGGGTGCTCTGTGGGAGAGTTTGGGGCACCAGTGAATGTATGCATGGCAGACATCTTGTCATTTAGTTATTACTGTACTGTTGTCTTTGATTACTATCCTACCCGCTGTCCCATTTATCCCGTTCATAATTTCCCACTATTAAATCCGCCTCTCCCATTTATTTTCCCCAAAATAAACACCCAGTTGATTGTTTGCAACCATAGTGTGCGGAACATTATTATTTAGAGGGTTAGTGTGGTCGGGTACAAAGGGCTTCCGGAGTTAACCCCTGGTGGATTCATTCACAGTCCACATCCCACCATACTGTACAGAGGACTCGGGTGGAGGCACTGAAGAGAGAGAGAGAACATTTCTTCAGTCCTTTCGGTGTGCTAGGGAATAGGGTACTACATACATTTTAAGAATCTGTAAAAAAAAAATGATCAATGCACCAAGAACATTGTGTGTGTTCTTAGTTACAACATTCTCTTTGTAAAACAGACTAGAAAAACAAATAATTAGTCACTTCAGCATAACCCGCGAACAACTTAAGAACGGTTTTATAAAATGCTATAAATCAGTGGTGATATCTGGTACTTATATTGGTGAAAAGGTTATTAAATAACCATTGACATGTTTAATAGGACATGTGGGTTTACCAGTCATTTCCTGGTTTCATATGCCAACTCTCCTAGAACAGCAAAGGAGCGCCATTAGTAGCGGTAATAGTTTATGAAGTGGATAACATAAGACTAATGTGACCAGACAACCATTTAAAAGCTGGGATGATTAATGTGCTTTATGATCCTATTCCACAGTGAAATATTTGCAAAAACTAGTGGAAATAAAGGCTGTGTTTCTAAAATGCTGGTATTACTACCATAAGTAGCCCTAATATGATATAGCTATGCAATATAAAAAAATAAAAAAAATCCACAAAGGCCTGTCTGTATTCATAAGTCTTTCTAGTGTTGCTTTTTTACCCCACTTTGTTTTTAGTATTTAACCCATGGGATTAGCACTTTATAGGCTTTAAAGAATTTACAAAAACATTGTGTTAGATAACAAAATCTACAGAATATTTTTTTTTCTATAAGAAGACACAACTTTTAAGAGAAAGTGATAAATCTATTGTTCATCTTGTTTTATCTACAAAATATTATGTACTTTGAATATTGTCGTAGATGGCATGTAATGGGATAAGAATTGTAAAGCTGAACCAATTTTTTAAATTAACAAATTCTGATATAATTTTGCAACATTGCACAGGTCACTTTAAGCTGTAATGACATAACGATAATCTGTGTCTATCCAGCAGGGGCGGATCTAGACAAGTGCTCTACCCGGGGCGATTTTAGGGGGGGCGAATTAGGCCCCGTCCCCTTTTTGATTTCTAAGGCTGCCGGTGAAGATCCGGTGAAGATCCGCTTGGCAGTGGCAGTGTGCTGCCCCGCTGCTCTGATTGTGTTTAAAACACAATCGGAGCAGCCGGGCAGCATACTATCACTGCCTCACGGACCTTCACAGTGTGCAGCTGTCGGCAGCAAGCCCCTGCTAGGGAAGGCGATTGCCCCGATCGCCCCCCCCCCCCCCTGGATCCGCCACTGCTATCCAGTCATACAAAGTAAGCAGTATGCCTCCTTCCATGATTATTTAATCTGCATCCATGAGACCAGATTAAAATCTCTAAGGTTGTGCAGCCTGGGACACCTGTTGTTGTATATGTTATATTTTTCAAATGTGGGGGGGGGGGGGGGGTGGCAGTTCCAAGGGCACTTTATGCAGCAAAAAGTAGTAATGTCCCTGTCCGGGCCTGATCAACCAACAGGCTGATCAGGCTGGGGTCTGGGGAGCGCAGTGTCGACAGCGTTGAAGATGCTTTTTACATTAATTATGTGCACCTGGAGCCACCCCTCCACCATGCTGTTGCTCCCTCCTCTCCACCACCCTCCCCCGCCTCCTCCTCACTGGCTGTCGGGCATGATTTCATAATGACATCCCAAAAGTGTCAGTGAGGAGCTGTAGTGAGAGGAACTGACTGCCGGCGGAAGAGAAGAAGACGGACACTAAGTAAGTAGATTTGTGTTTATGCAGGGGTATAGCCGCTGTATAATGGGGGGGACAGCAGAGTGTGGCGCAAGGGGGACATTGTACTGAGGGGCATAGTGTAATGGAGGGGGCAGAGTGTGATAAAAGCACAGTCAATTGAGGGGGCAGTGTGATAAGGGGCACGGTGAATTGAAGGCCAGGGGTACGAGGGTCATGAATTGGCCACTAGGAGTTGAGACGTTTATGCATACATCCTTTTCACTAATATTATAAATTAGCAAATGTAATTTATGTGGGGGGTGCTAAGGTGGATGATTAATTGGCTGTGGGGTAGTGATTAACTTAGAAAGTGAATGATGAAATTGCCAGGGGCATCATAATTTGGCCACTGGGATGTGATGAAATGACTGTTTGGGGGGGGGGGGGCACAGCGGCATGATCTCTGTATTGTGTGGCGTTCATGAGGATGCTTTCTAAAGAGCCTGATCATTGAGGGTTTGTAACATTTTCAAAACAGAACCACAACTTTCCAGAAGACAGCTAAGCGACAACAAGGCTGAAAGAACAAGAGAGAACATATAAGAGACTCTGTCTAAATTTGTTTGCTGGGTAATACTCCTTTAATTTTCCTCTAATGATTTGACGGAGGGGTAGTGGTGCTGCGGGTGTATTGGCCTAGGACGGCTTGAACTCTTAATCAGGCCCTGATCCCTGAATATAGGACTATCAATTCTAAAAAGATAGTAGTGACCATTTCTCCCTTTTTTTTTTCTTTCATTTTGTAATCCCATAGATTGTAAGCTTGTGACCAAGGCCTTCTTACCTCTCTGTCTGTATGACCCAGTATTGTTTTATTGCTGCGTTTGTCCCCAATTGTAAAGCGCTACGGAATTTGCTCTATAAATAAATGTTGATGATGTACAGTATATGTGTACCAAATATCGAAGCCAATATATTGCAAACAGTAATCTTTGCTTTCGCTCAGCATTAGACCCCCTTAGGGGCCTGGTATTTTATTTTTATCATGCTCACTGATGGCATAGTGTTCACTGATGGACATTTTAAGTTTGGCTGTCAAATGGTGGTCCATTAAGATCGCCAAGAGAGGTAAATTGCTAGTCCTATGCAGATTGGGGGCTTGCTGTTCCATTGTGGGAAGGACGTCAGTCTTGGGAATATAGTTGGGAAGAAGAATACCTGCCACCCTAAGTGCACTTCATAATTGACAGTGACTGTGTAAATTTTATATATATATATATATATATATATATATATATATATATATATATATATATATATATCTATCTCTAGCTGATGATGAAGACTGTGTGTGAGATGCATTCATATTCTGTAATGTAACATTTTCTTAAATGACTTACAAAAATACAAAAACTTCTTCAAATAAGCTTCATAAAAATCTAGCTTTATTTCAGCTAAGTGAGGTAATATTGCCGCTCAAATCAGAGATGTAGAGAAATATGAAACCATTAGATAACGTTTGATGTCAATATAGTATAGGAACATAATTAAGTATAAAACATGAAAAATACACTCCATAACAATAATCATGGTGGCTGCCATACTCTCATACACCTGTTGTTTATCAAGTGTTCAGGATCTGAAAAGAACTAAGAAAGAATAGAGGCACCTAATAGTGGAGTGCATTAGCACAAGGTGGTGGCCCCTAAGTGTTTTGTCCGTTTTTTGGGGGACTTGGTTAACTTCTGTATATAAAATATTATTTGGCTCTGTCCGCGCTGATAATAGGAAGCAGCCACCTCTTATCCTACATACATCCACCCAAGTATGTCAAAATTTAGATCACGCACAATATGGAAAACAGGTACGGCGCTAACACTCCAAATGTTAGATACTATAGTAACAATAAAATGATCATACTACATTGTCCATGAGTCCCGGAATAATAATAGTTTCCTTAAATTTGACTTAATGGAAATGTTGAATGTTGAAATTTCAAAGTGCATAAAAAGACACGTTCTTTCTCCCCTCCAAGTATCCAGAGGAGTATATCGATAAAAACTTTTCAGAAACTTTTCTTCCCTCATATAAAACAAACAGGTGCGTGGATTTTATCCAGCTGGCTCCTGATCGTATGAGAAGGTGTAAAGTAAAATCCTACGTGCCTGTGTTTAATCTGAATGGGGTAAGAGTCCAACCTCATAGAGGACGTGTCCCGCTGTTTGTTTTATATGAGGGAAGAAAAGTTTCTGAAAAGTTTTTATCGGTTGTTATTAAATATACTTTTTATTGGGATAACACACTATCGTTGGCCTCTATTTTTCTCCCTTTTTCGGCATTTATTACAAGGCTATATGTCAAGAAGAGAGACGTGATATAATAGAAGAGACATTTATGTGTGTTCCTGATGTCTATACGGACAACTGTTTGAAAATCGTTTTTGTAAGCGCATATCAAAAGTGGATGTTTATTACTCACGTGGTGTCCGAGTTAACATAAGACCACCTATATTGATATCCACTGGTGCAAGGAGTTGTCTGATTTTTTTTTTTAATAGATTTCACTATGATATACTCTTTTTTGGGATCTCTTTTATGTGTATGAAACCGGATGAAAAACTCATCGATATACTCCTCTGGATACTTGGAGGGGAGAAAGAACGTGTCTTTTTATGTACTTTGAAATTTCAATATTTCCATTTAGTCAAATTTAAGGAGCCTATTATTTCTTATTCCGGGACTCATGGACAATGTAGTATGATCATTTTATTGTTACTATAGTATTTAACATTTGGAGGGTTAGCGCCGTACCTGTTTTCCATATTGTGCGTTAACTTCTGTATATGTTTCTCTAACTCCAAGGGACCAAATCTACTACTAAAACTGAGAAATACTGAGGACCCCAAGAATAATACAGAAAAGTGTAATTTACATTTGTATTTGGCTCACAGCCACCCTGTATTTTGCTTATTAGAGCACTATGTCTTGTGCTAATGTACTACACTATTAAGCACTTCTTTTCTTCATTCTTTTCAGAAATCTAGATTCAATAACGTTGACTAGTAATGATTGCTGCAACAGAACATCTTCTAATGACAATCTTAACAGGAGGAGAGCAAACTATAATACATGATAAATACATTCACCAAAAGCTGGCTCTATTGTTTTCTGCTGCTATGAGAAATTCACATTTTCTGACGCTACTCTAGATGGGGAACAGGAGTTGCACGTTCTTGGAACTCTTCTGAGTCAGAGAACTCTCTTGAATTATATTTCCATAGTAAAATCTACTTTACAAAACCGAAGTATTGACAGTCTGCCTAACTATAGCCATGCTGCCAAATAGAGGAATAAAAGCCTGTCTAGTAGAAACATTTAAGCTTTACTCATATGCATGGCTTCAGGGCTTTTGCATTTTCATGAAGACTGGCCAAAATAACAAGCATCTTTCTAAGTTACAGTGTATTTATTTTTTAAGATTTTATCTTTTCAAACATCAGCATGTTACAACAATTGACAGTGTTAGACAGGATGTCAAAAACACAAATGGACCAATAAAATAATTACACATAGTGTGTAAAGTGAGTGAGAGTGGAGGTGTGTGTGTGTATGTGTGTATATATATATATATATATATATATATATATATATATATATATATATATGTGTGTGTATATATATATATATATATATGTGTGTGTGTATATATATATATATATATATATATATATATATATATATATATATATATATATATATATATATATATTTCTAATATATAAATGTCTAGTGGCGTGTGTTAGTCTTTCTGTGTGTGTGTGTGTAAAAAATAAAACCAAGCTGCAGCGCCACCTGCTGGCCGGAGTTATACACTAACCTACTAAATTCTTAGTGTGTGTGTAAAAAAAAATTCAGAAATGGCTGAAATTTGGTATACTAAGATGTTTTTAATTTGTTAATTTAATTTGTTAATTGTTAAGTGTTTATAAAGATTTAAAAAAATATATCTATATTTCTTGAAGGAGAAGTGACAGTTGGGAGTGGTTGGTGGTTGCCGGGGGTGACAGGGGGAAGTGGTTGGTGGTTGAGGCCTGGGCTATGGCCCAAATACATGACAAGAACCTTTTTAACACCTTAAGTAGCTTGATTTGACTAGAATGCATGAGTATCATGCACGGGTTAACTTGTGTGTGTGTGTGTGTGTGTGTGTATGTATATGTATATATATATATATATATATATATATATATATATATATATATATATATATATATATATATATATATATATATATATATATATATATATATATATATATATATATGCCACCAGTCCTAAAGTGCTAAAAGTAATGTTTGCTTACCCATTAAATAAATAAGGATGGCTTGCTGCCCCATGGGCCACACCTACGACATTAAGAAATTATACTGAAAAGGGAAGTTGTATGTGGAAACAGCCATTACTAGTAATTTTAGCGCCCGGGACAATAGAGAAAAATAATGCTCCCTAGTCCTCAACTGTAACTGAATTTTCTAAAATATTTATTATTGCACAGCCCTAGTTAATGCCTTGTATGGAAGTATTGGGGCTATGTTTCCCATACTTTATTGAAAGATTTAGAGGGAATGTGGAGAATATTAGTCATATATTCCATTTTATATATGTGCGAATTTCTATTGATGACTATATTATTGGAGCTTGAGGTTGTTTCAAATCGGCGGCTATTTGGCAAGTAGTTGCTGAGACGATATGTCTAATCATCTTGTTCTGGTAATTAGTGGAAGGATGAAGAGCTTGAGGGACAGGGGGATCAATATTTAGTAAAATGGATGTAAAATTTGCTAACCAGAACAGTGCTAGTTTGGGGCATTGCTACTGTATGTGAGAAAATGAGCAGTCTGTTAGATGCACTAGGAAAGATCTTATTCAATTTGCTGGGACCACCAATATAATAGTTTATACACATCCTCTTTTACTTTTGTACAGATGGTGCTAGAGGCAGAATGTGTTCTCATTTCTTCCCAGTCTTCGTTGTCCAGAGTCTCTCAGAGATCCCACTCCCATACCTGTGTCTGTGGACTTAAGTTCCCAGTACAGAAGATATATTAGGCCTTTAGTTGTTGTCTAAGGTTAACGAAATTCCTCAGCTGTAAGAATTGAAAAAAATACTTATTTAGTATATTGAATTGTTTTTTATATTATTAAATAATTGGGAGAAGAGGTTTGTAGCGATACTATTTAGGAGTCTATTTCTTCTCTCTTTCTGTGCTTTAAAAAGAGAGGTTTCAGCAAGATGGAAATCTAGGATTGTCAGAGTGGAATAATTCAACTGGGGGCTGGAACTAGTTAGAATGGTTTGTATGTTGTATCCCAAAGCGCTACTGTGTGGGCAATAGCTGGATGATGGAAAACTGATTTCAAGAGGTTCTAGAGGAGAGAGGAAACTGAGGAATTACCAAAACCCTCCGCCTCAGTCAAGGTCCAAACTCTTGTTTGAATCAGCGGTGTTCCACAACACATAATGGGTTGTGCTGCCAAATAGATTGAAGTTAGGGTCACTTAGTCGTCCTCCATCTGTAGGGTTTGGAGCATAACTCTGGGATGTTTTCTGCCTCATATAAAGTGAGATGTATAATGGTGTAAGAATTTAAACAGTTAGAGAGGGACATGGATCAGTAGTGTTTGGAAGAGCTATAGAACCTAGGTAAGACATTAAATTTGACAGACTGTATATGTCCTATCCAAGAAATTAAGTGATGATTCCAATTCTCTAGATCAGATTTGACCTGGGACCGCAGTTGTAACTTAAATATTATTTGCAATGGGAATGCAAAGTTTCCATGATCTTTGAAAGCTGATCTATAGCGACAACATAACTGTCTAGTCATCATCATCATCATTCATTTATATAGCGCCACTAATTCCACAGCGCTGTACAGAGAACTCACTCACACCAGTCCCTGCCCCATTGGGGCTTACAGTCTAAATTCCCTAACATATACATACACACACACACACACACACACACACACACACACACACACACACACACACTCTCTCTCTCTCTCAATTTGTTAGCAGCCAATTAACCTACAAATATGTTTTTGGAGTGTGGGAGGAAACCGGAGGAAACCCACGCAAACACGGGGAGAACATACAAACTCCACACAGATAAGGCCATGGTCGGGAATCAAACTCATGACCCCAGTGTTGTGAGGCAGAAGTGCTAACCACTAAGCCATCGTGCTGCCATCGTCATCGTGCACAAATGTATTTCTTTGTTCTGTTTTCACCTTCTGTTTTCCGTATTATTAGTAGTATGAAGGATTATGGAACTGACAAATGCTTGGCTAAAACTGAAAGCTATGCACTATTATTGTGTTTTTCAAGTGAGGTGGATTGTAACACTTGTCTCTGGTGAGGTGTAAGAATTTATTCAAGGATGCGTACCAATTTGATCCAATCAGAGAGGCCATGATTGACAATAAATAATAAATAAGCTTGTATTTTGTTAAATATCCTATATATTTAATAATATATGTAAGAACATTGTTTAAGGCATTGCCTACTCTCCCGGGATGTCTGTGAGACTCTCGAATTCCTGGGAGTCGTTCCGGACACCCGGGAGAGCAGGCAAACTGTTAATGTCTTTAGTTGAGTCGTGGGGGGGTGGGGCTTATTACGCGATTTTTCCATCATTGTGGGCCCACCTCCTGTTATAGACATAAAAAGATTGACAAGTTAGGGGGTGGGGCCACGATAACGCAAATCACTGAGCCCACACGCCCACCTCCCTCCGATCTCCCGCTTCGCAACTGGCCAAAGTTGGCAAGTATGGTTGAAGGTCTTAAACTAGATTAATTTGCAAGGTGCTATATATTGTTTTTGGGGAAAAACATTCAAACGGGTAACTTATCAAACCTAAACAATGTAGGTCAGGCCATCAGCATAAAAACAGAATCCTTATTTAAGATTTAGCACCACTGATATAAGCCACAATTTATATTTGCATTATCAATTTATTTGACTATATTTCTGTATTATTAAATTTTGCTCTATATATTAATTGTAAGAAATGTTGTGTTTGGGGAAAATAAGAAACACAATATTCAAACAAAACCTTTTCTGAACAAAAAATCATGATGGTGGATTTATCATGATTCTGGTCTACTTCGCTGTTGACTTGCATGGTTTGCAATCCTTGGGGCAAAAATAAGATTATTTTACTCAGTATAAAATAATAGTATAGAGCACAAATGTCTACTTTAAGGTGTGTTTGACTAGATTCTGAGCACCTTATTGTATTCGGTCTTAAACTCTTACTCATACAGGATGTCTTCAGTTTTGAAGTGGGTAGGATTGGATCAACCAGTAGCCAATCGGATCATCAGACCTTTCACAGCGCTGGGAGATGTGTGCTGATTATTTACAAGGGAGGCAGTTAGGGACATTTATGCCCATAGCAACCAATCAAATAATAGTTGTAGTTTTTGTTGTGTATTTTAGAAAATGAAAGAAACAGCCTCCAATCGGCTGCACCACAGTTTTTCTGTGCACTAGTTTTCATATATCTTCAAGGGTATGATTTATGCTAGCGAGGACAAGGCTACTTATGACCTGGGCAGTATCATGATGCAATTAGGTTAATGGAGGCAAGCTGGAAGCCACAGATTGAGAGAAAGTGAAAGGAGAAGGGCTTCCCAACAGCACAAAGTAGAGTAACGAGAGACCACTATGGAACTGCTGCTGGAAAACTGATGTCAAATGCACCTTCATATGAAAGAAATTTGTATATCCAACTTTTGAGCATTGATTCAGCGTTGCACACATCGACTTAGGAAACTTTGAAAAATTTCACTTCAAAGTTTCTTCACATGTGTATTTTTGCCTTTCAGCCATCCTGTGGCACATTTACTTCTGTGTTTTAGTATCATTTTCATGCAGCAGTGCCCACATATAGCTGCGGTTTAATTTAATTTAGTAGAATTAACTCAAACAATCTAGAATCTAATTTTGCCCCAATGATTGCAAATCATGCAAGTCAACAGCGAAGTAGACCAGAATCATGATAAATCCACCATCACGATTTTCTGTTTGGACATGGTTTTCTGTTCGAATATTGTGTTTCTTTTTTCCAAACATAACATTTCTTACTTGTGTTGAAAATTTCCACAGTCACTTGCTTTTATAGACCATTATTACACTAGCCATCTAGATTATTGAGGTGACATTTGACAAACTTGATATTCACAGACATGTTCTTTTTTTTAAATCTGTTGGTTACTCCTTGGCATCCTCCTGTGCACACCACTCTTTTTTTAGTGTTTTCCTTATGATGAACCCTCTAAGAGAGGCCTGTCCAGTGGCTCTTTGTGGCCAGCCAATGAGCCCAATATAGAGATTGAGGGGGTTATCATTCATTGCATGTTATAAATCCAACCTGATATTAACCTTGGCTTCCCCTCCCTTTTCTCCTTCATATTACTTCCCAAACTCACAATCCAACTTTATCTAATACTTATTTGCATTTATTTTGATAACATTATTGAAATACAGTACCATTACTTTGTTTTCTGTTATATTTCACAAACAGATGACAATAGAAACATTTGCTCTCCTCAGCAAATATGTTTTAATTTTTTCCAGCAAGACATGATCTGGTTAATTGATGCTTTATTGTTAAATAACCAAAAAATACTGACGGTGTATGAACGTTGGTGTAGACTAGAGGAACTGGTGTGATTAAGTAGTACCATCAATAACAATATGTTTCTATAGTCCCTGTGATTATGTCACTGACCTTGCTAACCTCTGCTCTAGTAGCGTAAGAAATAAGCTGCACTAAGCAACATCCAATATGTCCGGCCATAATACAGATGACATGGCTGTACTAAATTTAAAGCTTACATCATGCATTTTTTATTGGTTCTTACAAACAAGTGAGCTCAGCACAAAATAAAACCCCCGATAATGTATTTCTGGCAATAATTAAACACGTCAATTGATCTTTTTTTTACATTAGCTCTGTAGTAATTGAATTAAGGCTATCCCCATAGAAGCTGCAGCATAGTGTATTTCATTATGTGTCTGGTATAACATATTTACCTGCGCTCAATAGTGTTTGTTTACTGTGTTGACAGAGTACCTTTTGTAAAAGTATAAACTAGCTACAAATTCCTTTTAGCTCTTAAACTTACATTTCTATTGGGGAAAGTGATATCCAATAAATTTAATACCAAGCACTTCTGTATACATTCCTGTAGCATAAAGGTTTCTCATTGTGTTATTACTTGCTGGCCATTTGTGCTGGTAACGTTTGTTTATTATTATAGTTTGTTTCCTTTTCTGGCACTTTTGCCTCCATGTAAATGAGAGGAAAGAGACAGACACAATGCTGGTAATGTAGTGCACTATACTACTGTATCTTTAGGTAAAACAGTAAAGAGATTTTTCAGAGTTTTTCTCCTTTTGTGTTTCCTGGCCAGCAGATTCTTACAGTACAGGTCAAGACTAAAGATTTTATATGAAGCTGGTGGGAGGAGGTCAGAGACTAACAACAGGAAGAGCAATTGACACAGATGTCCGTCCTATAGAGGTATTTTACCAATGTCTGACTGGAGCATGAAGGGCCCACGGGCAATACAATGGTAGAGGGCCATCAGACAGGGTGTGGCCAGTCACTAGAGAGGTGTAACCAAACCACTAGAGGGGGTGTGGTAAGCCCTCAAAGGACAGCTAGCACCATGGTGTAGTACAGTGGTTCCCAAAGTGTGCGCTGCGGCTCCCAGGCGTGCCGCGGCGCTGTCACAGTTGTTCCACGGGCCAGCCATAGATAAAAGAAAAAGAACACGAAAACTTACCAATCCGCACGGCGCCGGGACCTTGCATCCTCCTCTCTAACGGCGCTGCGCGGATTGGTAAGTTTTCGTGTTCTTTTTTTTTATCTATGGCTGGCGCGCGGCAGACGGGGCAGAGTGAGAGGGATCGTGATAGCGGGGCAGAGGAGGGGGGGGCAGCGTGAGAGAGGGCAGAGTGCCTGGGGGCAGCGTGAGAGAGGGCAGAGTGCCTGGGGGCAGCGTGAGAGAGGGCAGAGTGCCTGGGGGCAGCGTGAGAGAGGGAAGAGGGGGCTGAGTGTCTGGATGCAGAGGGGGCATACAACTAAATAAGTATTTCTGTCCTGACCTAAATACTTATTACAATTTTTTGACCCAACTACTACTAAAACAGGACTGCTCAGTAATTATTTTGGAGGGGTGCCTTGAAAAAGTTATGGAGACTCTAAGGGTGCCGCGAACTGCAAAAGTTTGGGAACCACTGGTGTAGTATATAAAGAATGCAGTGTGTATATAAAGAGTACACCGTCTTGACCTGCCCTTAAATTGGGCAGAACAGTCATCAAAAATCGGCATTGTCCCACTAGACTCAGAACATTTGACAGACTATCCTGCTCTTTCCTACCTGTTCTTGTCACTTTCACCACCTATGGCTGCTGGTTTCTTAGTTGCGGCTTGTTTGGATCCTGAAATGTTGGGGATCCTATTTGGGGGAAAAAAAATGGGTACATTTTAGAAAATTCCAACCAGCCCCGGATTTTAACAATTAGTACTTCCTCCAGCCCCAACATTAAAATAATAGTATTCCCATTTAATAATCAAACCTATTTCCCGCTCTCCAAACAGCCCCAGCAATAAATTACACATTACTGTTCCCCTTCATCATCATGCTGTGCCCCCTTATGATCACACTGTGCCCTCCATGCTACTTTTGCTCCCCCCTTCACCTGCCCCCTCTTTATCACTGTGTGCCATCCTGCTCCCCCCCCCCTCCCCTTCCTTCATCACTATGTGCCATCCTGCTTTCCTCCTCATGCCTCCATTTCTTTACTTACCTTCCTATTGGCTTATTTCTTCTCCTTCTTATTTTCTGTCTTTTTGCTTGCTGGCTCCTCTCTGCGCTGCTCCTCACTGAATGTCGGCCGTGACGTGATGACATCACGACCGGCATTCAGTGCGAACGGAGCAAGGAGGAGGGGCGCCGGCGGCGCGATCATGTGAGAGGTTTTTTTTGTTGTGTTATATAATATATGTGTACCCTGCTCCCCCCACCAACGAAGGGGGCAAAGCCATCAGGCGTCTGGGCCCAACGGGGAATACCCCGGCTCCCTGACGGGCTAGTCTGACCCTGTATTCTAATAGTAAACTCCACTCCCTCCAGATGTCCCCATGTCACGAGTACAATGCCTGGGACCCCTGTTTGCAAGATACTCGCTGATGGCAGGAGACATTTTAAATTCTGCTGCTCTGGCACATTTTTTGGCTTGTAAAGGTGACGGAAGGCTGTATAGGCCTGAAGGGGTGTAGCATACTTCCCAACATTTAGACCTGCAAAATCGATCAATGAAACAAGACTTCTGGATCTAGATTTTGTATCCTGACAGGCTCTGACCTTTAGGCCAGCCAGCATGACCTAGGATTGTCTGACCACACTACTTTCATAGACCTGTTTCTTCAGTGACTGACCTGCACATTCCACTCGGCGATGCCCATACTTCCTTGCAGGGTTCCTCGTGAAGACCTGAGGCGTGTTGTACCCCCACAACTCTTTGTTCAGTGGCACTAACCACTGTTAAACAGGCTCCATCCACTAATTCTTACAGGTTTTGTGGCAAGGGGTAAGTTAAGCTCTAATAAAGGAATTCCCGGGACGCTCCCGAATTTCTGGGAGTCCTCCCAGAAGAGTAGGCAAACCTCCCGGATTCGCAGAAATTCCCGGCATTGAATTGCGGGGCTTAATCAAGGCATGAAGACCCCCCCCCCCCCCCCCCCGCTATGCAATATCGTGAATTTCGGCATTTTATAGTGGGGGCGGGGCTATTGTGACAACGTCACCACGCCCCTTCCTACCCCCTGTCACATGACTTCTCCTCCAGGAGATCCCGGGTAGAAGTTTTTGAAGTTGGCATGCATGTAATAAAGAGATGCATCTAAAAATTTGAAGGCTGTAGGAAAGCATGATTGGGAGTGGTATGGAATTTCATAAGTGGGAAGTAGCACAGCAAAAAGTATTGTAGGTGAAGTTGGGATACATGGGTAAGGGGAAAACCAAATAGCAGGCGGTTGCAGTGGGTTGGGTACGGTATCCCGATGCTTTGGATACCGACACCCAGTATAAATACAAAAAAACCCACGAACAGTTCAATAACGATATAATTAAAATGTACTCTTACCTTTACAGCGACAGCGGAGATTACCAAAAGTACTTGTATGCGACTGCTGGTAATTCAGAAGATGCTGGATGCCGACACTTGATTTTGATATACCATAAGTTCCCGACGTTTGGCTCCTGCACCCTAACCCTAACGTACTTCTTTAAACAGATGTCGCCTTCTTCGGTAACGTCAAAATCAAGCGCCGGCATCCAGCATCTTCGGATTTAGCAGCGGTCGCATACCAGTACTCTCGGTAATCTCTGCCGTCGCTGTAAAGGTAAGAGTACATTTTAATTTTATCGTTATTGAAGTGTTCGTGGTTTTTTTTGTAGTTATACTGGGTGTCGGTATCCCAAGTATCGAGATACCGATTACCACCGGATGCAGTAGCCAAGTCAAATGATGATGAAAGAACGAATGAGCGTTTTGGTAGCTCATTGGGTAAGAAAACAACGTATTTTGGCAATACTTTGAAGATTGAGTCGACGGGACTCTGAGAGAGAGTGGATGTGAAGAATAAAGCAGAGGGCGGAGTCAATTGTGACTCCAAGGCAGCGGGCTTGGGAAACTGAGGAAATTGTGGTGAGGGAGGAAGATGTGAGGGGAGGTGGTGTCTCTTGGAGGAGCGACTATAAGAAATTCTGTTTTGGACATGTGCTTTTGACAGGAGCAGAAATGTGTGTGTGTATATAATGTTCTATAGTAATGTTGGCAGAAAACTTAGAAGAAAAGACCTCTTTTGAAGCGCATATCAAATTAGGCAAGCTTCTGCAGGTGACTTTGACACTCAGGAATGAAAGCAACCATTTTTTTGCAGATAAAAAGATCCATGTGAGCCACCAGTCTGAATCCCTTATTTAAATTGGTATCTAGACATTAACACTTTATTGTGTATATCAAATGGTAGTGAGTTATTGCTATTATCACCTTCATAACAAATGTACCAGTCAAGCATATAACCGTGAAGTATGCTCAAAATGAAAATGTGTGTAATCATCCAATAGATTACTTAGTTTTGTTTATTGGGGACATTTATGGCATGTTATTTCCTTTCTAAACAATGGAGGAGAACACACTACATGGGATACTATTACAAGACAATTCTGTAATAACATCCACAAATTACTATGTGAGCAAACCTTTTCCCTGAGGCTTTTACAAAATAAGAACCTGAATAAGCAATTTTTCCAATCATAATTAAAATGAAAATGAGACTGATAGTATAATACCTGCCAATGGCCTCAGTATGTTTCTTAGGTCTGTGCAGGCATTTTATAAAAACTGCACACCTGTGCTTTTGACAGGAGCAGAAATGTGTGTGTGTATATAATGTTCTATAGTAATGTTGGCAGAAAACTTAGAAGAGAAGACCTCTTTTGAAGCGCATATCAAATTAGGCAAGCTTCTGCTGTATTAGCAGCAACTTCAACACCAAACTAATCAAACTGTACATGTTTTATTACGGAAAGTTTATATATTATATCCTTTAATTACAGGGACAAATTTTTTATTGAAATCATCATTATTGGGCATTTCCTGGGACAGAATAATGATTTTAAAAGTACTATAGACTTAGAGGTCTATTCATTGACATGTCGTCAGTGAGGATTTTCTGTCACTGTTTATTACAGCGATATAAAATCTTCTTTTGTCCAGTTTAGCATTAAAATGTCGTCGGTTGAAGGAAACTGATGTTCAGCTTCCTGACGCTAGTGGCTTGCAGCAGTAAGAGGGATCTTTTACATTTTTCTGGTCCTAACCCCCAGCTATCTCCATCCACAGAAAGACAGCAGTGATGTCCTTATTAAATAGGCTTCACGGGTAGACCCTGCGATTGTGATCCCTGGGGAAACTATTTTCCAGAGCAAGGGCTTCTTAAATGGGAATAATCCATAAATACAGCGAGAATTCCCCTTTTTTTCGGATTTAAGGCTTTCCTCTATTTGATAAATAGACCTCTATACATATGTGTTTGTCTTGCTAAATCCGTAATGAGAATTAAGCACTGAATAACTACTGCAGTGATTCTGAATTTGACGTACAACCTTATAATATTCCCATGAACGTCTGATACAAGGCTTTTATGCATGACCAAATTTTAATTCATGTATGTATATTCTATTGTAGTGCTTTATTGACTCCTACCATATGTTAATAAAATGAATTAAAGAACTGCACTCTAACCCTTCGGTATGAAGCAAAGCACCCCTAGCCCTGTACTACACATATTAATATATGTATTCTTCACAGTGCTCTAAGCAGAGAGATTGTATTATATTTTTCTGAGTGTATTATGTAATTTTAAAGTATGACATTGTGTATAATAAATGTATGGTATATCTCCTGTATGTAAAAATTATTTTGGTTTGCTAAAAGATTGAAGTACAGCTGAATTGCAATTGAAGATAAAGAAATACATTCCTATCAATATCAAATTGTCAGGTGCCTTCCCTGTGCTGTGTCCGTCGCACAGGGACGGATGCCTGCTACTACCTCTGAGCGCTCGGTTGCTAGGCAACCGAGTACACTTCCGGGTCGGCGGCCACGTTCCGTTGCTCAACGGAACGCTCTCTAGTAAATCCGGCGGTGGTGTTCAGCGTCACCACCGCCGCTAATTGAGGCGCTATTTAAGGATCACTCTGGCACTAGGAGAGTGCCAGAGTAATAGGTCCCACCTAGCTCCAGCGTTCCTGTGTCCTCCTTGCTCTCTGTGTATTAACCGACTTGCTGACCATTCTACTGCTGATATTCCTGTGTACCGAACCCGGCTTGCTGACCATTCTACTGCTGATATTCCTGTGTACCGAACCCGGCTTGCTGACCATTCTACTGCTGATATTCCTGTGTACCGGACCCGGCTACTTCTGACTTTGGCTTTGATCTTCCCTGTGGCATATCCTGATTCTCTCGTTCTGACCGGCCTGCCTGACACCGTTTTCATCTCACCGCTTCACTGGTTGCTCCCTCTGAGGACCGCGACCTGTGTGTCTCCTGCAGCTAAGACCATACTCCCTTGCGGGGGTTCCTGGTGAATACCTGGAACACGTTAGACTCCACGCCTCTTTGGTGAGTAGTGTCAAAACCAGTAAGCACATACTCAAGTTGTGACACAAATAATTTGTTCTGGGGATGGCACCATAACCTACTGTTTCCCAGCATTGATTGAAAGTAACAGGTCAGTGCAATTAGAGAGCGCAGTATCCAGATAAGAGTCACAACGTAACAGGATTTAATGTAAAGTAAGGAAATGGAACGGCAATGCAACAGCCAGCTTCTCCGCAAAGTCAAAGAAGTCACTATAATTTGTAGTAAATAGTTTATTTTAATGTTAAATGTTTTCCGTTTAGCGATGTCCGTTATGTGTCCTAGCTTTGGGTGCAATTGTATATGGCATTGGCTGTAATTTCTATTTAATTTCTATGGGGCTTATTCAGTTAGCTTTCCAGTTCACGGTGTGCAGTATTTTGACGGTAATACGGTACCGCAATAACACAGATTTTCCTTCGCAACCCTGTGGGGTGTGCACGAAAATCAACGTTGTTGTGGTACCGTGGATTGCCTTTGCGGCCCGTTCTGACGCGTTACCGCAGACCGGAAACATAATTGAATATGCCCCTATATATACAAATATCAGACTCCGGAGCAGCCATTGTTCTTGTAATAGATGATGTGATTGCCTCTGCTTCACTGTTTTCATGGATAAAGAGACCTACTACCGCCGTGTAGAAATGCCAATGTTGTAGGTCTTGCCTTCAATAAACACGTAAATGAGTTCAAAACAAGATTTTGGTCTTGTGGAATATGGAAGTGGTGCAAAATATTAGTTTGGGTTCACTAAGAGGAAAAGGAAAACATAAAGGGCCTGATTTCGTTAAGGCATGAAAAACAAATGGATGGTGCGGGGTTTTTTTTGTTTTGTTTTTTTTAAAAACGCACGTAAATCATCACTATCACTCGGCACTTACACCTGACCTGGTGCGAGGGATGTGACTGAAAATCACGTACCTTAGAGATGCCCAAAGCTTCAGTCAAATGCTGCTACATGCGCTCAAGCTTGGCACTATACATTATCTACGTGCATATGCCCATTCCTCTCCCCATTCTGTCCATGAAATCGTAGGAATTGTCCTCAGCGATTAATTGGATGTTCTTGTGTTCACGGGCGTATAGTTAGTTTTTGGGCATGCACAGTGCAATTTTACGCAAAATATGTCACGTTTCAACATTTACGTACCTTAATGAAACAGCCCCAAAGTAATTAATTTTCTAGTAATGGACAGTGTCTTAACTTCTATTAACACTCTTGAGCAGCTTTCTATATGGTAAAGTCACATGTTGTATAGCAATTCATATCCTTAAAATATAGAAACAAACGAGTGAGACAACATAATAAAAATATGCATAAAATATGTGCGTATAATATATATATATATATAGTATACGCACATATAATGTATGTATTTATTTAGGAGTCAAAAAATTGTCCATGAGCAAGACTGGAGATTAGTTCGGCTGGTACGCTGACCCCTGTTGTTCTAGGCCCATATGGAGGTACTGCAGTCTAATGTACTGTATGGTGCTATGTGTTCCATCGCGTTTCATCCTTGCATGTCAAGACTTGAGAGAATAGTGTTGCAATATATAAGGGAATTAGTGAAAGTAACTTCTTGATGCTAGTTATATAGTTAATGTCAAGGAAATCTTGTTCTATAATAAGTAGCAGCACGGTGGCGTAGTGGTTAGCACCTCTGCCTTACAGCACTGAGGTCATGAGTTCAATTCCCGACCATGGCCTTATCTGTGAGGAGTTTGTATGTCTCCCTGTGTTTGCGTGGGTTTCCTCCAGGTGCTCTGGTTTCTTCCCACACTCCAAAAACTTACTGGTTGGTTAATTGGCTGCTAACAAATTGACCCTAGTGTGTGTGTGTGTGTGTGTGTGTCTGTGTGTGTATGTTAGGGAATTTAGACTGTAAGCCCCAATGGGGCAGGGACTGATGTGAGTGAGTTCTCTGTACAGCGCTGCGGAATTAGTGGCGCTATATAAATAAATGGTGATGATGATGAAGTGGCACGTAACTGTATTGACACATTTTTACTATGCAAACACATTTACAACATGTGCACACTATATACTAAGAACGTTATTGCTTATATTTTGCACTGATCACATCTAACTTGACCAAAAAACTCTCTGCCAGTTAAATTTATGTTTATGCATCTTTCTCTGTGTATATGCTGCTAATACAGTACTTCTGTTTGCAGCAGGTCTAAGGCTGTGGTGCACAGCACGCTAGTGACATGCAGCCCTTTTCGCTGTCCTGCATCTCACTGTTGCTGTGGAGGTCTACCCTCGCAGCCACAGTGAAACCCAGCATTCGTTAGTGAGGTCAGTCTCGAAGCTCTGTCCCTGTTCTACTCCGGAATATGTGTTGCTACAGGGACGGAGAGAGGTAATGTGCTGCTGCGGAGGCAGAATGTGTTATTTGAGAGGGTGATGTGTAATTGCAGAGGTGAGAGAGGGGGGGGGGGAATGTGTAATTACAGAGGTGAGAGAGAGTGGGGGGCAGTGGCGCACGCAGGGGGGGTTTCTGCCCTACATAGCACTGTACTATACTATACAGCAGCCACGGCGCTGTCTAAGAAGTGTCCGCGGCGGTGCTGTATTGTAGACGCTGCTGTATAGTACAGTGCATCCGCTCTCTAGGGGTTTGTTTTTTTCCGGGGGTGGAGGAAACCCCCTTGAAAAATCCTCTGTGCGCCCCTGGGGGGGAATGTGTAATTACAGAGGTGGGGGGGGGGGGGGGATATGCTATTACAGCGGTGAGAGAGGCCAAATGTGTAACAGGGAATGGGTATTGATCACTCCCTATTACAACACCCACTACATGGAATGACCATGCCACCTTTGCACACTCTATGGCAGTGTACATACTTCTGTCACCACAGGGACTGTTTGACAATGTTGAGAGGCATGGCATAACTGTAAAGTGTTTCCTGTTTTTCTGTAGTAATTTAAGTTTTATTGTGGCCCATTCAATCTCCCAGTGTAGTCCTTGGACCAAACAAAGTTGTGCACCGTGATCGAAGGGCTACTAAAGAGCAACTTTGGATATCTACAAATATTTGCATGAAGAACATATGGGCACTCTCTGGTGTTGTACATCAAAACTGATTCATATAAACTAGATCATAACATTTCTATACCATCTGTTTTGCAAGGTCTTGTTATGTAGAACTCCTTTTCAAAATCTTCTTTGCACAGAAAGACGAGCAGTACAGTGCACGTCAGCATGGTCATGATGCACTGCAATAAATACAGGATCATACATACTCTATTCAACAGCAAAGGGAAGAAATGTTTGTCCAACTTATATCATACTTGCCAACTCTCCCGGAATGTCCGGGAGACTCCCGCATTTTGTGAGAGTCTCCCGGACTCCCGGGCGAGTGTGGCAATCTCCCGAATTCTGCCCACTTCACTAGGAAGTGCCCCACTTCCTAGTGAAGTGGGCAGAATTAGATCCCAAACGCCGCGATTCCCGGTGAATCGCGGCGTTTGGCCCCGCCCCCGCTGTCAAATGACGCAATTTGCGTCATGACGTCACAGGGGGCGGGGCCGAAATGACGCGATTTCGGCTACCCCGCCCCTTCACGCCCCCCTCCACTGGCTGGCTCCCGGAAGGGAGCTGAAGAAAGTAGGTAAGTATGACTTATATATATATATATATATATATAGCACCTGGGATTCCAGAGGTTTGGGCTTCATACTGAGGTTAACATTTGCATCAACATCCAAGCTTCAAACAGTGCATGTTTGTAGTCTGAAGATTTCTGGGAAGGAATGTTGGGCACTAAAATCAACAAATTTAAGGTTTAATTTCAAACTTCCTGGATGTGTTTTTATACTACTGCAGGTGCCACAGGAAAAGGAAGAATCGCACCAATATTAATCAACGTATTGGCAGCTTGAGCTTTCAATAAGAAATGTACAAATTCAAAACGAGCTAAACTGCATAACTCTAAAGGTAAACAGTTGTGAGACTCTGTATGATGGTAATATTCAAGGAAGTAGCAAGAAAAAAATAACGCACAGGACCGTCTATTGCAAACAAATAAATACATTTTAAAATCTAATTTTCTCAGTCTCAATTACAAAATTAAATTAAAACAACACTTGAATTTCTAAAATGTTATATTGGAATGAATGGAACCATTTATTTATTTTTTTAAATTCATTTGCATAATTGTTTTAATGAAGGCTTTTCTAACTGACCTAGTATTCGTTGCTCAGCACTACATTCTATTGGCTGGAGTGGAGGATAAGGCCATTGAAAATAGTGGTGCAATTAACAAGTCAAGAATGGTAAACCTTGAAAAATGAATGCTATCGTAAGATCAACAAATAACACTTAGTTTCCAGGCAGAGTTGGATTAAGGTTCTGGGAGGGCACTTAAGACAAGGGGCCCCTATGGTCTAATATGGCTATTATTTTAGACAAATAAATGGGCAATACTGTGTGCACTACTGATGGGTGGATGCAGATCTTCCTTCATGAGCAGAGCAGTGTGAAGCGAAACTTGCCTCCCAATCAGTGCCAGCGGAATACGGTAATCCTGGTATGTGCTGCAGGAGGGCGCCGCATGCGCAAATTCCAGACTGGGGTTACTGGATATGTCAGTGACCAAGTCCTGATTAAGTGGCGTAGTCACCCAGTTTCGGGACTTCCCACCAAATTCAGGACAGTTGGCAGACTGTCCTGCTCTCTCCTGCCTGTTTTTGCAACTTTCCCTACCTGTGGCTGTTTGAGTTTTAGTTTAGTTGCTGCTTGTCTAGATCCTTGAATGTTGGAACCCCAGTTGGGGGGAAAAAAGACAGGTAGATGAAATTTATACAGCTCCAACTAGCCCCGCCATTAAATCAGTAGCACCAGCGCTGAATAATCAGGCCTCCAGCCCAACCATTAAATTAATAGTCTTCACATTTATTAATAGAACTATTTCCCCTAAGCTGCCCAGACATTAAATAGCATACATATTTAATAAATCTATTTGCCCCCCCCCCCCCCCCAAACTGCCCAGAAAATAAATGGATAGAATTTACATTTACTAAATATACCTATTTCCCACAACCATCCCCAACATTAAATAATATATATTCACATTTAATATACAACCCTCCTCCCCTAAGTCAGCCCAACATTCAATGAGAAGCCCTAAACCATCCCATCACCTCATTTTGAATTAATAGGCCCCACTGATAAATGAAATAGCTCCACCATCACCCTGCAAATAAATTGTTAGCACTCGCCATTAAAAAATTAGAACCCACCCACACTCCACTATTAAATTAATAGCCCACCTCCCACCCATATAACACTAAGACCACATCTCCTTCCCTTACACTTACCATGTTCCATCCGCACAACATTGAAAAGGCAGACTCTTTTATCTGCCACCTTTTGCACACAGGGACGTAAGAACGGATCATATGATCCGTGGCTGCCTGAACTAAAGCAGCTAGTCCCAAAGGAAGACAAGCCACCGGGTACCAGACTTACTCCCCCGCCCCCCCCCCCCCCCTCCTTGCTGACACCCATGAAGCCTGTACTGATGGAGACCAAGGGCACGTGCTCCCAGTGCCCACCCCCAATAATCTGTCTTTGCTTCCAGGGGAGATATCCATAGGATTAGCTTCTTCTTTTTTTTTCTTTTTCTTTTTCTTCTTTTTTTTTAAGTTACCCCTATGTTGAGCCTATTTTAGCACTTTTTGGTCTGGTAATATTCCAACATCCATGTTGGTCATTATTCTGTGCAGTACCCACCACAAACCATACCTTGTATTTTTCAGAGAAACTTTATTTATCAAAAGTATCATTGGTTTCTTAATATTGCATGATACTGCAAAGAAAATCTACTGAAAAAGTGTTTTTTTTTTTCTATTAAAATTGCAAGAAAGTAAACTGATAACATATATGTGTGGGGTTCAACCAAGAAACACCTTGTGGTTACAGATTTGGTATCAACCCACCTTTCCAAAACAGCAAATCCAGGATTATCCACACACGCTTTCCCAATAAAGTCTTAAATTGAAAATGATAAAGTAAACTTTTTTTTTTTTTGCTAGTTTGTACCATCTTACATATAGGGTCACATGTTCGAAGCACACGCGACCTTATATGATCAATGTGATTTAGGATATCACAGATTATTGCAAATTTTGTTAAGTTATTGCATCCTGATACTAAAAATAAGTCAGACTTCAGGGGCTGGCTTACCCCCTGCGATGCGGTGTTCAAAACTGTATAAAACGGCACTGAAATGTATCATTATTGTTTCACCTGACCTGATCACTGGTACCTTCAACCAGTGTGAACTGTCCTTGTTAGGACTACTGGAACTAAATAAACATCACTTGCTTCAAAGACCTGCTTGACAACTTCTTCCATGCTGAAATTCATGTGACCCACAGATTAGACTCAACCAGGGGCGGATCTAGAAAAATGCTGTACCCGCCCCTTTCTAACATCTTAGGCTGCCGACGGCTGCACAGTATGTGCAGGTCCGTCCAGCCGTGACAGGCAGGGACAATGTGCTGCCCGGCTGCTCTGATTGTGCTCTGGATCCGCCACTGGACTCAACTCTAATCCGTTCCCGGCTGTCCTGAGGTTTGGACCAAGCTTTCCGGTACCACCGCTCTGCTCGCTACCCAGCAGCTCTGGCCAGTGTGATAGGCCAGGGGGATCCATCCACAACAACTCTGATCTAAAGGATGAGGTCAAGGTTACCAGCAGAGGTGCACCAGCAAGGGAGTACACCAACAGCGACAGTTACCCAGAAGGAATGCGGTTCTGGATGCGGTGAATGAGTCCAGTGGTGGCAGCAGCTTAAGCCCCTCCTACTGCGCATTTGGGCTATAGAAAGGAAATGGTGGTAAAGTAAACCCAGCCGGTTTCCATCAACAGACAGGGTGGCATAAAAGGTGCATTCTGTCACATCATTACTTTACACTGCAATTTATAGTTAAAATAGGATGCACCTCTTTCCAACTCTTAATCCTTCTGTACATTTTAAATTAGTGCTCTTTCACTCCCTCTCTCTCATCATAGCGCAATGTGGTTTTACAAAGGGGCAGAATTGCACATTGTAGCTGGATTTGCTAGCTCTAAATGAGGCCAAAATGCATAAAATCTGTAGAATTATATGTAGGATATACAAACAAGGCACAGTATTTAAGAAACTAAACCTCCTACTGCATCACATTAGCAGTCATTTTTATAAACTAGAGTGCACAGTAGTTTCCAAATGAAATTGTTTGTCATACATCTACCAAAAAAAGTTTGCAAGTGTATTTTTGTAGTGCAGTGAGTATATTGTCTGTAATCCCAGACAAGATACTATTATCTGCATTGGAGACTTCAATAATGTTATGGACAAAATTTCGGACAGGTGGCGGGAACGCCAAACCTTTGACACTACTGGTAATTTGGCCTCTAAAAAATTGGTCAGTGTGATGGTTGAGGCACCCTAGTTCTACCCAGTTTTCCTGTTTCTCACTATCTTAAATTGCTGGTATCTGCTGTGCGTCAAGTTGAATATCTGCCACAGGGGATTTCTGACTACTCCCCTCTCCTCTTACATATTGACATCATGAGGGGTCAAGGCTTCTGGACATTTAACCCGCTTTAGTTGTCTCTAATGGGGGTGAGTTCTGAGTTGGTTACTCAATGGGAAGTCTTCTTTGCTGTAAACACCCATACTGCGATACCCTCGATAGGCTTTGAAGGAGTCCCAGACAATCTCAGGAACATTTTTTCAGATCTAAGGAACTAGAGTTAGAGCAAATTTGTAGGGCACTGGAATCTGTCTATATTGCAAGTTGTGCAACACCTTCTCTTTCCTGGCTCACTGCCCAAAATAGAGTGGAATGATTACCTGTAAGACAAATCTAGACCTAAATTGCTCTTCAGGGCTCCCATCCCTGTCCATCTCATGTGGAGATGGACAGGGCTCGGAGCTTTCTGGCATTCTTGACGTGCCAGTACTGCTGTCACTATGATTGTAGTGACGTAGGAGTTAAGCACATCCTGATGACTGACATAGCTGAAGTCTTTCATAAGTTCTTTAGAGAGTCTTGGGCACATTATAGTGAGAGGGATCTCTCTAGGTACTTATATACAATCTGCTTTCCCGGACCAATTATGTTTACAATGAAAGAGGTAGATGATTCTATAATGTCCTTCCCAAATGGTAAGGCCCAAGGAGTGGACAGCCTCCCATTAGAGCTATACAAATAGCAAAGTGCGTTTTATGTTCCTAAGTTACATGAAAGCTTTAATACTCTGCCTTGTCTGATACCATGGCTGAAGCACTGATGGTAGTACTGCCAAAGCTGTGTAAGGATCCCCTATATCTATCTGTATTCATATAGACCTAAATCTCTCTTGTCAACGGATGTCAAGAAAGCTGAAATGTTGGCCCTTAGACTTAAAAATGGTGATTTTTGGAACTGATTTATTCCTGGAAATTCCACTTCTTTTCATTTGAGGCATTTATTTACTCTCATGCAGGTGATTGGTACGAGTGCCAAGGAAGCAGTGATCGTTTCCCTTGATGCCGCTAAGGCATTTGGTTATATTGAATGGTCCTACATATGGGAGGTAATGAAAAGATTTAGCATGGGTACTGTGTATATTAATTGGGCTAAGCTTCTTTATTCTAACCCGGTGGAGGGGTGAATGTTAATGGATATGTCTCTCTCCCTTTTAAACTAGACAAGCCTGTCCTCTCTCACCCACTCTATTTGCTTTGGCCATTGAGCCCATTGCCTGTCTAATCAGTAATACTCCCACAATACTGGGCCTTAGGACAACTAAAAGAGAGGACAAGGGAGCCCTTCATCTGGATGATATGTTGCTTTTCCTATCAGATGAACAGATCTCCATGGAACAATTTCTCCTAGTAGGGAACAAATTTTGGCTCTTATTTAGGTTTAAAAATTAACTGGGACAAATCCAATATTTGTCTACTTGTGCGTCTATACCCAGAACTCTCCCATAGACTGCTCCCCCTGAAATGGACCACCCGCTTTAAAAATTTAGATGTATGGATCCCAATGATGTAAGTGAATATGTACCACTGAATATCCAGCTTCAAATTTACTTTCTACAATCGAAAATCCACATCTGGCACAAGCTACCTCTTTCTGTGTCGGGCAGTAATATAGTTTTAATAAGAATTATTCTCCCCAAGTTCCTCTATGTCTTGCAACATTTTTTTCTCTCCTCCTCTTTGTAACATTGATCAGTTTCTTTCTTCCTTGATATGGGGTGGGGAAAGGGCAAAAATAAAATTTAAGTGCTTCATGTAAAGCAAGGCATTCAGGTGGCTTCACCCTGCAGAACCTTAAGCTATTCTATTTATACCTCCCAAATGGCTCATCATTTGAAAATTTGGGTGTCCGACCCCGACTATCCTGACCAAAATTGGGAACTGCTGCTCCCCTTCAGATCTTATTGCCCATTGTTTGCCCCAGTTGTTTGCCCCCCTGCGCTCACAAGCTGTAAAAATTTGTAATACTGATCATGATAGATGTGGATCCCTGTGCTCCTCTTTGGGGTCTTACTAAATTTGCTGAATTGAAATTACTGACTGCATTCTCTTTTTTGCCACATGGAATATCTGCTCTGTGACAATTATATACCACTGGCGTCCTAAAATTTTTTGAACAACTTAGAATAGAATTTGCTCACTTCCTTCATATTTTTTAAGTGAATTTGCTACAAATAATCTGTTACAATTAAGGGAGAAGTAGGAGTAGGATCTCGGTCCCCTTCAGGATGAGGACTGGGGGATAATTCTTAGTAGCTGTCATCGCTCGACTGCCTCACTGATATTCCAGCAAATCCAGATATAGTCACGGCAGTAGGGTTTCTGGGAACTATCTCGGGACCCTTGGGACTAGCTGTAGCAGAGGTAAAGTGGAAACGAAGAGGCCAGATAAAGACCTTGATCATGGAGACAGGGTGTACACTATTCTTGACTACCAGATTACAGGAGGAGGAATACTGGACTGGACTCCATAGTGGAATAACCTACTGGAATCTGGACCTGGTGGACTGGAAGTCATGTTTTGTCCCAGGATTTGGAATGGTGCATTCTAATAGAAGGGAGATGCACAATGATATGGTACCGCTGAGTGGCGTTAACAGGGCTAAGACCCCGGTTCATGACATATATATTCTCCACAGTTCATACCTTACCCCCACGTAGGTTGGGTAAATTTAGGTGTGACCAGCCTTCTCACTGTCCAAGTGACCCAAGTGGAACCTTCAGTCATCTCCTATGGCAATGCCCTAGTATCAAACGCTTTTGATCTAGAGTGTTTTTTTCTACATGTCACTTTTTGTGTCTGAAACTTCTATTCATTACATTACTTTGAGCGAGTTTAGAAATGTGCTTCTTGTCAAAAAGCTACATTGTAGTGGAAAATAGGTCTCATCGATACAGCTGGTGTCTAAAAATGACATCACCAGCACTATAGAAATTGCTTCGCCAATCTTCAAATGGCCTCGGCACTAGATAACTTGGGCTGGTTTTCATCTTTTCAGGGAGAACCAAGAGCATGTGGTCTCACTACTATAGTGAAAACTAGTCCCAGGTTGGGCAGCATACAACTGGTGCAATTATGGTGTTTCCCCATCCTGGAGGTTACCAGTTCTGTGTTTATAAAGTGCTGGGGCTCTTTCCAACTCTTCTGGGCTGGGTAATTGACTCTCCAGGGTTCCCTAAGACCTTGCCCATTCTAACAAAACAAAAAAAAAAATGTCAATACAGTGGATATAAAAAGTATACACACACACTTATTAAAATGTGTTTGTGAGGTAAACCCTGAAAGCAAGATAAATCATGTCAGACTTTTTCCATTTTTAAGGTGACCTCGCAACCAACAAAATACAAGTGAAAAGCAAAGACAATTTTTAGGAAAAAGTAGTGAAAATAAAAACCTACAATACCCTGGTTGAATAAGTGTGTTCACCCCTAAATTAATACTTTCTGGAAGCACATTTTGCTTTTATTACAGGTATCGGTTTTTGAATAAGTCTCTATTAACTTCGCACACCTGGACATTGCAATTCTATCCCACTTTTCCCTGCAAAAACGTTCAATATTCATCAAACTGCAAGCGGACTCTCCTGTGCACAGTTCCCTTTATGTCATTCCACAGATTTTCAATGGGATTGAGGACTGAACTCTGACTGGGCCATTCTAAGACTTTGATCTTCCTTTTCTGAAGCCATTCCTTGGTTGACTTGAATGTGTGCTTTGGATCATCATCCTGTTGGAAGGTGATACCCACCTTCATCTTTAACTAACTTTCTGACAGAGTCCCACTGGTTTTGTACCAAGTAGAGATGTTCACTGACCCCCGTGTTTTTGTTTTGGCAAAACCGGCCTTGTGTGGTTTTGGATCTGTAATTTTTAGAAAAATTGCTAAAATCACATAATTTTGCTCTTCTTCCTTTTTTTTTTTTTTCTTTTTTTATTGTGCTTATATTATTATTAACTTTAATAACATTAATTTCAAGTCATTTGTAGTCAATTTTGACCACATCACAGGTCACAATATTTTCATACACTTTCGGACAAATACTGCAGCGACCTGGCTGGATGCTAAGCGACAGAGTAAACACGAGCAACAAGACTCAAACACACAGCAGTTCCTAGCACATCTAAGAAATATTGCCACACAGCAGTGGCAGAAAAGAAAAGTGGTGCAAGATGGAATTGTCCTTGGATCATGAAATCAGTTATGGTTCATTTGATCACTCTACCCATTCCTTGGATAACTGTGGTAATTCTACAGCTAATGCATGGACAGAGTGAAGCGGGCGGTCATGTACAAGGAAACCCTCAAAGGTGGAAAAGGGATCCCGGATATCCCTACCATGCTGCGAGCATTCTATAACTGCATCCGCAGAACTCTTATTGAAAAGAACATTTGCTCTGCTGGGAAGTCCATGTCTCACTTTTTCCTCCGGCCTCTTTGAAGGACCCTTAGTTGGGACAAGTGGGACAGCTCCTTCCCTTTAAAACTGGACTACACCTTGGTTTTACCTGGATGTTGGACAATTTCTGAGAGTGCACCATCTGGAGGGACTTAACCCAGACTTGTGGAAGCCAAAAACTGTCCTCAAGCTCATCAGAGCTAAAGACATTATGGAGTCTGTTCTAGGGTTCTCTGCTGCAACAACAAAACACGTGTGGGAGAATGTGGCCTCTAAGAGGCTAATTGACACAAAGACATTGCATGGATGGCTATCCAGGGAGGTCTGCCTCTCAGGACATTCATACACTTCCGGAACCTGTGCCGATATGTCCACTGCCCCTTCTGCATCACCAGAAGCGAAACGGCACAGTGTATTTTTGGGACTGCACAGACACTGTTGCAGTGGGGCACATGAACTTAAGGACAGTGTGCTCAGAACTTGGCTTTCATACCATTCGGTATTTTATTATGGATTATTTCCTGGGACCCACACCATTGGGGCAATCCAGGAGGCCTGGCACCTTATGAACTGCTTTAAGGATGCTATTTGGCTTGCCAGGAATCGCCTCATCTTGAAAAGGGAGAAGATGACCATCCAGGACTGTCACAGGCTGATCCACAGCCTGCTAAAAGACTATAACACAATTGACAGTCCTGAGGAAGATGATTAATTTTCTGTCTCCCTCTTCTCCTTCTTCCCCTATTAGAATTGGATATCTCCCTTCTCTGAGTGGGAGTGAGTCAGGTCCACGTAAGGTGAGGAGTGAATAAGACTGCTACTTCCTTCTTTTGTTTACTATAATGTGCATGGCATGTGTTTGGGTAGACCCAGGACCTTAAGTCAGATTGGAGATTTGTAGGTCTGTAAAGGGGCAGAAGAAAGTTGTGAGGTAGTCTTATGAAATGGTGCATGGGGTAAGGAAGTGAAGAGTCCCTTTCTGAACCCTTGAGACATTTAGATATGTTTTAAAGGTGCAGCCGGATTAGAAGTGGAGTGACTGGTAATAGGGTGGAGGGTATAGAAATTATGAAATATTGTCATGTTTGCAATTAAAAATATGAATTAACATTGTAAACATTATAAACTTATTAAATTTAAATATTGAAGCAGACAAGAAATATCAATAATCCTTATTAAACATTGACAAACTGTAAGCTAGATATGCTCTCCTGTCCCTCCGGGCCTAGTCAGGAAGGATTAAAGCTTACAGTCCCGTTGATCCAGACTGCATATATTGCAGGTGGGGTAGAAATATTGGATGTGGTCTTTTAAAAAATAAAAATAAAAAAATAAATCCACTCTGGGACATCACCCTACACGTCCATCAAACTTTTAGCCAGGAGCAGATATTCCATTTAATACAATTTCCAAAAAATGCCAGGAACAGTGGATGATCCACAAAGGCCTGTACCACCTTCTCAATCGTGTACAACAGAATTTAACAAACTTCAGAATCTTGTGCACCAGTAATGCATGAAAAGTTCTAAAACTCTAGAAGTATGAGTAGAATCTAGCAGAACCTGTCAGACAGCAGTAGACATATACTTTTGCCACCAACTCCTCAGTAGATGGAAATGTTCATCTTTCCCTTCCACACCCTCCCAAAATTTGTGCCCTTTTTAGTACTTGATCAAAAGAGGTAAAAAAGAGATCACAAACAAGTCCCATTTAATACCGACACCATTTCCTAGGAACTCCCTATCAGAATGCAGATTACCCAAGTAGCGCACCCAACTGCCATCGACAGAATGAAAAAAAAAAAAAAAAAAAACATAAAATGGCGAACCAATCCCTCACCAGGGCAGCAGTCTTGTGATCCAGGTACCTACTTAGGGAAGGTAAAAAAAAAAAAACCTTGCCAAATTCTCCACAATACATGTAATATTGGATCTCTTATCTATTTATTTCTTTAAACATAGTGCCAAAAGATGAACCTGATCCCCACCACACCAAGTTAGATCAATGGTGAATAAAATTTTCGCAATAACTGGATTTTGCATTGTCCATTGTTCTTTTCAGTGCACAGTCACCACCTTCATCGTTACACCAATGGCCCTGCCACAGTTACACTGACCGACACTGGATACACTCCCAGCAAACACGGACCCGGTAGGTGCTAAGCTTCTGAATGTATCAAATAAATCTGCACTATGTGAACTAAATTCGAAGTGGAATGTGATCCCACTAATGAATAAGATAATGTTAAACCGGCTGGAAATAGACTCTGTGTCAGGCTGCTGCAGTGCTAGGCTGCTCCAGATTTGCTCTCTATGATCAGCTGCTGCTTGTGAAGAAGCTGTACCATGGGTGAGCCAGTGTGCTTTCCTCTTCCCTCCTTGATATTATGACTGAAGGCTCCAGCCACATCCTCAACTCCACCAGCAGCACATCCTTCTACTTCGTTATCCCACAGGCCACATGGCGGGACCTCCACTAATGAAAACTGTCTCGGTAACAAATGCCTGGAGTGCTGCTGAATGAAGAGGCCCGGGCAGCACTTGGATCCCACTTGCCAGCAAGATTCCTCTCCGCAACCAACACGGCTGAAGTCATGTGGCCCTTGGCATTCAGCTTTGAGGTTTTTCCAGCTGAGCATCTTCTACCGGGAGACACAGAACAGGTCTTAAACTCTGCAGAGGCCAGACTGGTAAAGTGTGGGCAGGAGGGGGTATCATCATTAGACCCCTGCAATAGCTCACTGATCTTTGTCTCAATCGCACAGAGCCATTGGATACTGCAATTACTTTACTCACTACCAGTATGACCTCAAAGTTTATCTTGCAGGTAAGCCAAAAACCCTGTGATTGGATGGCCACAGTTGCCTTATTCTCATCAGATCCCACACACCCCCTGTCCCACTAAACCAACTATCCAGTTAACCCTCTGAGGGCTTGCCTGCTAGCCTATTCATGCAGTCCCTATAGGCTAGGGCTGTCTATGTATAGTCATAATTGTGCATGTGTCATAGTTAAAACGTTTACTGTTGTATTCCCTACTATTTATATGAACGTTTTATTGTAAGCTTTAGAGGCTCTTAATTTATGGCCGTAATAAGCACTAAGGGTTTCTGCTTTCAACTTGGAGGTCAGTAAAACCTCTACAGGGAAACTGGTCACAAATGGATGTGCAGCTGGAATAGACCTCTAGTTGTTTCTTAGGCAGCTCTTTTGATGTGCCCTTAGGTCAATTGAAAAACCAGAATTGACCTAAATTATTATTTTATATAATTATTGCATGTATTCAACAGGTTGTTTTTTTCAGTGTTTTAAAAAATGAAAATCTAGTATTCATTAAAAAAAAAAAAGTAGCAAGTATGTAAAAGGCACAATTTCATAACAGATAGTTACGTAACTCTTCTGAAGTTAATGATTATGTCTAGTTAGATATTACAGTATAGTCACATTTTACTATGCAAACAAGGACTGTACAAATGGTTAGAGCATGACAATCCGTCATGTATTTTGTATATTTGACATTTTACCCACCATTTAATATCCTATATAGGAAAGCATTTTTCATTCGCTTAGTCAATATTTTTTTTTTTTTTTTGAGTTTCCGAGACCAAAAGTATCAGAAATGGATTGTGTGCACCTCAAAGCTGGTATGATACATTTTATTGAAGAAATGCAATATTTCAGGAGGTCATCCTCCCTTTGTCAGGCATAAGGCATAATGATATAAAACGCATATAAATACTTTAATTGCAAATAATTCCATCACATAAAAAATTTGCATATTAAGTTATTTAATGCCAAAAATCAATGAAATGGATATCCGTAATAAAATGCAGAAGCCGATTTATAATCATAAAACGAATAGTTCAGCAAAACTTTGTTCGTAAAGGTACATGACGATTTAGTATTAAATTTTCGAAACTCAAGGAGCTACTAAAAGAAAATGTTGTCCACATTGTGTGTTACTATAGGGAGTTTATATGCAGGTGACATTCAAACCATAAATGGAGGATGATCAAAACCATTATACAGCTAACAAATATAAGAATTATATTTATATATAATATAAAATAATATAATAATAATTTATATATTATATAAATATAAGAATTATATTATATAGTCCACTCTGACCAAGTGGGATTCATTCCTGGTCGTGAAGCAAGAGATAACACAACTAAGATTATCGACCTGGTCCATTCGGCAGTGAGCTCTAATACACCCTCTATGTTGTTATCCACGGATGCCGAAAAGGCCTTTGACCGAATTGACTGGTCATTTCTCGGCTGCATGTTATCCCATATGGGCCTAGGATTGCCCTTCATTGGATTTTAGCTCTCTACCGTACCCCTACGGCTCGTATAAAAATGAACGGGTCTCTCTCGGATGCAGTCTTGATTGGAAATGGCACTAGACAGGGGTGTCCACTCTCACCATTGATTTTTGTACTTTGTATGGAAGCCCTGGCTAGGGCCATTAGAGCCAACCCTGATATTTCAGGAGTGGTAGTGGCTAAAGTGGAATATAAATTAGCGCTTTTTGCAGATGATCTCCTAGCTGTGGTTACCAACCCAATCATTTCAATTCCCAATCTGGTTAAAGAATTCCAACGATTTGGTTCTCTATCCAATTTCAAAATCAATTATTCAAAATCGGTGGCTTTGAACTTATCTTTAGCTCCTCGTGTGGTTGAAGGGCTCCAGTAGGCTTTTGCATTCCAGTGGCACCCATCACATATTAAATATCTGGGTATACTTATTTCTAAAGATCTGACGCAACTGTTCGACCTTAACTTTAGTCCTCTCATGGCTAAACTTCGTAAGGATCTGGGAGAGTGGCATAACAAGGCCTTTTCCTGGATAGGTCGTATCAATATTATTAAAATGAACATTCTCCCACGTATCCTTTACCTCCTCCAGACTCTTCCAATTCACATACCAAATAAATGGTTTAATGACCTACAGAAATTGCTGAGAGACTTTGTTTGGAGGGGAAAGAGGCCCCGTTTCAAACATGACATTTTATATCGACGTAAACACATAGGGGGACTCCCACTTCCACACTTCCCCTCATACCATAATGCGGTGATGCTGGGAAGGATCCTGGAGTGGTCAAATGCTAATAGTGAGAAGCAGTGGATCGTTATTGAAGGATCATACCTTCCTTCCTCACCTCTATTTACTCCATGGTTAAGCAAACTACCTATCATCAGACACCCCATAGTTGGTCCTACCATTTTAGTATGGTCCAGACTTCGGATCCTTCCACACCTCTCCTCTATTATTTCACCACTGACCCCCTTATTTGATAATCCTCTTTTCCCCCCAGGCGTACAAACTGGCCCCTTTAAGACATGGGTGCGTGCTGGGATTACACGTGTCAGCCAGCTGATAAATTCCACCGGTGTGTCCTCCTTTCTTGAGATCCAGTCCAAGTGGGAGCTTCCGGGATTGGAGATTTGGAGATACCTCCAGATCAAGCACTTCCTGACCTCGGGATTACCTCGTAATGATATAACTAGAGCCCTCACAGCGTTTGAAACATGGTGTCTAGCAGATGGCTGTCTTACCCACCTGCTCTCCAAAATCTACAAACTACTTATAGAAAACCTTTTTAGCTCCTTACCCAAATTCACCACTGCTTGGCAGCAAGATCTGGGAGAGCAGGTCCGTGAAGCAGACTGGTTAGCCATTTTTGAGACCACACATGCTTGTTCTGCTATTGTCTCTATAATAGAAACTAATTACAAGGTTACAACAAGATGGTATAGGTGCCCAGCCCAACTAGCAAACTTTTGCCAGGGTGTTTCTGACTCCTGTTGGAGATGCCAGAATGCCCGGGGCGCTACTATGCATATCTGGTGGGATTGTGAGATACTCAGACCTTTCTGGTCCAAGGTCATGGAGGTCTCTGCTGAAATATTAGGAGATGATGTTCCTGATAGTCCCGCCTTCTGGCTTCTCAACAAGATCGACGTTCCAATTTCCAGGTTTAAAAAAAACATTTTACGTTATCTGATTTCGGCTGCGAAAGCAGTGATTCCAACCCATTGGAGATCTCCTAACCCCCCAACCATCCGGGAGTGGTTCCAGAGATTGGAGTTTTATAGAGTTATGGATGAGCTTTTACTTTCATCTGCTGATAAAGTTACTGAATATTACTCCATTTGGAGCCCATGGCTCGAATTCCAGGACTCCGATAAATTTAATCATTTAAACAAACCAGTTCTCTCACCTACTCTCCTTGCTAGGACTTGAATTGTTTATTTACATAATCTGTACTAGGAAACATTGCCCCCCCCCCCCCCTTACCTATCCCCGTCTCTGTCTTTTCCTTTTTCTCTTTCTTCTTCTTCTTCTATTATAACATTTATTTGAATGTGTTATTATGACATTTTGTATTAATGAGGTGATTTTGTTACCCACTTATCTGTTCTTGTGAATCTCTGTTGAAACTGCCTTAAAAACTTCAATAAAGATAAATATTATAAGAATTATATGACAATCAAATTAATGTTTGCACAGTAGATCTAAAAATTACAAACAATAAATCAACTGAATTGCTGCATTTACTACAGTAATATTATACTGGAAGTGCTTCTGAATTGGATACAAAGGGATAATCACAAAGGTGCAAGTCATAAATTGAACATGTTTAGTTGCTCAGAGGAAGCTACCAAAGTTGCAAAATTAATTTAGAATGGTATGTTTTCACCATAGATACGGTTTCACCCTATACATCAAGCTATTGCAGGTGGAAGCCCCGCCGGCACAAAGATTTGCTGGTTTTGGCGATGAAAACTTCCCAATGCAAAGGAATTTTGCTTTGGGTTTTTAAAGCCTTTATTACAGCAGGTGTTTGCCATTCGTGGAGCACATTCAAACATAATCAGGAAAATTGGCACTTGGTTCACTAACGGGTCTGTTTATTAAGCCTAAAACCATGTAGATATGTCTGTTTAACTATGGTTTAAATAAAATTAAGTGATCTTGCTAATTGATATTAGCCGAATGTAGGAGATATCAGAGATATCCTGCATTAAGCAAACTACCGCAGTGAACCAGTCAGCTAATGCCGTACTGTCTTATGGGAAGATCATCACAGGAGCGGGATCGCCCATATTTGTGATCACTTTATTATAGGCTTATCGATTTTAATAAGTTACCACGTTAATTCATTTCCTTTCATTGCGATAATAAATTATAATGTGAGCAATAATGCAATGGGTCAAAAATAGACCCCTAAAAATTAGAAAAGAAAGTTTCCCATCTCCTTGTTGAACTTACTTTTCTTAGTGTCCTCTACCTCTTTATGGTTTTGTTCACAATGGATTTCAAGAATGGTCTATAATCCTAAAACCCAGGGTCCCTTTGGATTTCATACATAGATACTAACTGAATGGAGTATGCTTTACCCAAATTATGGTGCTGTTTTCTAGCTGCCAACTTCATTAATTTGGCTTCATTGATCTTGATAGTGTCTGCCTTCCCTATGCTTACTGTGTGAAGTAGTTGGGAGAGGTATTTTCAAAGAACCTTGTTACTAAAATTTGGGAACAATAGCGGGTGTGTTGCAGCTTTTTCTTGCATGCTATAGAATAGATTTAAATTAAAGCTATACAATTAATAAGCTAAATTTCTCCTTGCTTATTACTTCTTTAATCATAGATATTGAATAGGTTGACCTGGGTGGGCCTCCCCTCTTTCTCATAAATCTATAAATCTGGTTCGCCTGCTGTCGAACGCCTCATTGCTTCTTTTTGTCTGTTAATGTATCTCTCCTTGGAAATGGCAAAAGCTAAACGTGATAATATAATGGCAAGAAGGAAATAAATATAAACCATGTAATAAGTAATAACTACAAAAGGGATCATTTATAAAAAAAAATATTAACATATATTTAATTCAGAAAATATTTATTCGTAATTATATTTCTGATACTGGGCTGAACAAATGTTTGACCTGAAGGCTCGAATTTTTGGAATGAAGAAAGTTGAAGGAGGCTACCACATGAAATGGGGATTGTTGATGTTTCAAAATAATGCTATTTGGAAAGTATAAAAACACAAAGTTAAGTGCGAGTGCTCTGGTGACAGAAGAGGGCAGAATCACTTGAATTCCTGAGATTGCTGTAGTGAAGTGCATGGAGAAACCTCCCCCTGTCACAACAGCTTGAGAGAGATTTATAGAGGTCACAGCCACAAAGAATTTTTCACAGTGGCGCATGCTGCTGTAAGTGAGTACTAATCACTACTCTGTCTTTGAATTTTGTTTACAGTTATCCATTTGACTTAATAGACAGTTAACACTTACACGGAAGCATAGGAGATTTCTTCAGGTGTGACATTATTATTAGCACCGTAGTATAGTTTAAAATAATTCTATTCAGAATGTTGGTGTTGTTTTGATGGGTAAGGTTTGTGCCCAAGGTCAATATGATTTTATATATGCATATATGTGCCAAATTTACATAAAATAACACACTTGCAGCTCTTCCTCATTTCAAACCCCATTGCATCAATTTGTATAATATAAATGCATTTAAATAATATCCATCCCAACTCCATTAATGGTTAACTATTTATATTATAAAGATATTAACTGTACAAAGAAGAAACAATGTGAGCGGAGCACTGCATCTCTACTGTCCTAGGCACAGGCCTGTGTTGCCTTTCCACATATACAGGCCAGGGCCTGTGTGTGTATGTATGTGTATGTATGTGTATATATATATATATATATATATATATATATATATGTGTATATATATATATATATATATATATATATATATATATATATATATATATATATACACATACATACACATACATACACACACAGGCCCTGGCCTGTATATGTGTATATATATGTGTATATATATATATATATATATATATATATATATATATATATATATATATATATATATATATATATATATATATATATATATATATATATATATATATATATATATATGTGTATATATATATATATATATATATATATATATATATGTGTATATATATATATATATATATATATATATATATATATATATATATATATATATATATATATATATACAGCTAAGCAATTTTCAAGAAACCCTTTTATACAGAAAGCTGCTGAACACCAGACAGAAAAAAGGGAACTATTGCTGATATTGTGATTATACAGGCACTGTATGGAGCACTGCTAAACATGTTAATCCATACTTGTCAACTCTCTCAGAATGTCTGGGAGACTCCCGAATTCCAGGTATGTCACTCAAACTCCCAGTAGTGTAGGGCATCCTTCTGCATCTGTCCACTTTCTATTGAAGTGGGCAGAATTAGAGCTGCAATGATGCGAATCTCAGGGAATCCCTTTATTTTGACCCTGCCCCCACTGTAAAATGACACATACGCAGCATTGCATCATGGGACGGTGCAAAAATTATGCAAGTACCCAATCCCCCGCCCCAGGAGCTCAGGGGCAAACGCAGGATTTTTAAGGGGGGGTTTCCTCCCTCCCCCCCAAAAAAATATATATAGAGAGCTGCTGTGCAATTCTGTACTGTACAGCAGCCGCGGCGCTGTCAAAGAAGCGTCCACGGCAGTGCTGTATTGTAGTACAATACAGCACCGCCGCGGATGCTTCTTTGACAGTGCCGAACAGGAACAGGAAGGAGGTTAATATAAATGGTGCCAGACAGTCATGGTTGCCAGCAGCTGACTGTCTTTAAGATTTCTACAGTGACTGGTTCACCTCCAAGGCTCTGACATCCACCATCACTCCTCAATCCAACCATACCACACTGGGATATACCAGTCACCAATGGCTGCTTTATTATTGGTGGCTGATAATGCTTCTTACAGCCTCACATTTTTACCACCAACAGCTGCAATTGTTATTCTGACACCTTATGTATCTCAGATTGTAAACTCAATTGGACAGGGCCATCTTTGCTTTCTGTTTCTTGTGTTTTGTAGATCAGTGTTAAACGCTGTGTAATATGTTGGTGGTTTATTAATAAACAGTTATAAGCCAAACGTGCTTGGATAATGTTAGATGTGATTAAATTCTGAAGTAAATCCCAGCATGTACAAGTGTGATAGGTTCTGATATGGGGCATTTGTGATGATTAGTTTTTATTATTCACTAAGGTACATACCACTTGACAGTTTGACAAATCGGAGTACTGCCTTCATCCTGATCAGTCAAGCGTAGAAAGAAAACAAAGAAAGGTATTTTTATTTTACACCTGATTAGACAGCATGGAGGCAGGTAGATCAGACAGCTGGTATAAAAGGCTTTTATGACATCATCCCCCTTAATATAAAGTCACAAAAGAGCACACAGAAAACATAATGTATTCAATTAATGTAATCTGTTTATAATACAGTCAATGACAAAACATTGTCTGATATGAAATACATTTATTAGGCTGTTATGATTGTTTATTGTACTGTCCACTATTCTATGTTTCTATGCATACACGACTGTCATGCTATCACTTGGCATTATACCTGTCCTGTAGCCGGTACAAGTGATACAACTGAAAAACACCTATCTTTTGAGATGCCCAAAGCTTGAATCAGCCGCTGCTGTGTGCTCTCGAGCTTGGCATGCCCTTTACTGTACATTGACTAAGTGTATAAGTGTATACAACCATTCACCTCCCCGTTCTGCCCATGTAAACGTAGGCTGTAGAAAGGGTCCTTTGCTCTCGAAGATGAATTGGATGTTGCTGATTTCTCTGACATAGGGTTCAATTATGGGCTTGTGCAGTGTGATTTCTATGTATCTGCATTTGCGTTCCTTTATGGACCAGGCCCAGTTGTTTGGATTTACTAGGTTTACAGAACACAAATGTAACGCCAATGCAGACTTAGTGTAGATCCCGGACAATCTTAAATATCCCAGAAAATGCCTTTTAGGGTTTATTTTATTTGCCAATACCCACCAAGGTGTTGTAAACCGTTTCTGACATTTCTGACTTTATCCATAACAAACATTACATTTATGCAGAACACATTTAGGGGTATATTTACTAAGCTGCGGGTTTGAAAAAGTGGAGATGTTGCCTATAGCAACCAATCATATTCTATCTTTCATTTTGTAGAATGTACCAAATAAATGACAGCTAGAATCTGGTTGGTTGCTATAGGCAACTTCTCCACTTTTTCAAACCCGCAGTTTAGTAAATCTAGCCCTTGGTGGTGAGATTTAACATGAAGGGTTAGTGATGTAACTTTAGAGAGTGTTCTACAAAACACGCATAAAGCCAATAAAGAATGTAACCAAAAGTAAGCAGGCCTTATTAGTGAGTACATTGGGACAGCCAGACAGATTGGTAGAATATGATGAATGTGAAATACAATTTTAGGTGTTAATAACAGCTCTCATGATATACAGTCATTATTTAATGTAATATAGTATCACTTTGCTCTAATGTCTATGTAAGTCACTAGATTACACATCAGAACATAAGCAAACCTTCATGTGACAAAATAGCTGTGGTTTCTAGTGACAGACATGAGATGCCAAAAGCTTCCAGTTACAAATAGTCAAAAATAGTTGACAAGATGAATGATTAAATCTGAAGTGGAAACTAGACAGAGTGGTGTCATAAGTAATAGAAGCCCAGTTGTTTTGCCATATTCGTAACACATGGATCCAAAACACAAAGCTACTACCAGCTAACAAAAGCAAAACAAAAATGGCCCACAGCCAGTTTTCACAAACACTTCCTGAAGAATGTAAAGTATGAAATCTTCTAAGTAATGAGCATGTACAATTAACTGGGAATGTTAAACAATTCTATGCTGCTACAGGAGAAAAATAAGGCTTTCAACACAAAGGAAATTCCCACTAGAATGTAGGTTAACAAATCGGTAGAGGGCTGAATCTGATCTTTTCCCCAAATAAAATTGTCTTTTATTATGCAAAGATATCGCCAGCAATGAGTTGTCATAGCAGCACAAGTATTTTTATAGATTTCTATCCTTCATAGTTACTCTTTTGAACGAAAAAATGCCTGTGAAAAACATATAGCAAAACAACCACTCCAGATATATTATTACATTATTATTATATTATTATTATTACAGTACATTATTATGCAAAGGCACTCGTAGCTGTATATTTCTGAAATTACTGGCAATTGCAATTATACTACTGCAATATTTTCTGATATCAAGTGTCCTTACAGCAGAGTACAGATATTGGCCATGGGTCTAAAAACCCGATCAAAGAGGAGTTTGACCAAACTAAGTTATCTTTGGGGGTTACATACATAGATGATTTTTTTTTTTCCCCCTCACATTCATAGTGAGGGGAAAAATAAATAGATATAGTGCAGTACATTGAGAATTGTGGCAGCAAATAAATAGCCCAATGTATAGGTCAATGATTTTTTTCTCCAGCATTTTCAGAATGTGCTTTCTTGCTCCGATGAGGGGGACGCCTTGTAAGCTACAACCAAAAGCACTAGTATGCCTCTTTTCCATTGTGTTTTATGTAGAAGCTCTTTCAATGCTTTTCGCTATTTAAGAAAGGGTTAAGCCTATTACCGGAGCTTCCTGCAGTCCCCGTAGCCCTCTATGGGGACAGCAGCACTAATCTCAGGCCGCTGGTCTTTTACAATGGGATCCAGCTGAAGACTCTCCTGTGAAAGTACTATGCACAGCACTGCCTCCATTCCCGCTGCTGGTAAATAGCAGAGATTTTGTGAACCTGTCTTCGCCAGGCTCTCAAAGCAGCCCCGGTATGAAAAATTACAGCAGTGTTTCATTATACATCTCTTCACTTTGCAGCAATGCATATTGATTGTCACCGCACTTTGTTAATAAGTAGATCCTTAAGCAGCAATACATTTTGATACACTAGACAAAATAGGTCATTATACCAGAAAATAATTAAGATTTTTTTTTTTTCTCATCATCCCAAGCCCAGTTATAATATATTGTTGCAGAACCAGTAAGATTCTCACACCAACTCTTGAAATTACTGCCAGGAATGCAATAGCTTTGCGGCCGTAAATTTATGCACAGTAGGGGTCTCCTTTAAGAGTGTAAGTCCAACACTATAAAATGTTGCTTTGTTGATGGGAATGAAGTCTCCCAGGAAATTCATTGCAGTCACATGTCACACAGGTTAAGATATACATTTTTCAGGGGTGGTGCTGTGATGAGGGAGAATCAGGCTGCTGCATCTGGAAGCCCAATCTGGAAGACTACAATGTTTAAGAGTCAGTGGCAGGCTGGGCAGAGGGGTATCTGGTGCCATAGGGGGTTACCTTGGGTTGGGTCATTGGGCCACCATTTTTTTTTCCTTTAAAATGTTCTTAATAGGCTGTCGACTCGAGTCTTGCTCCCCAGGCTCAAATTTGCCTGCCCTTACCTGTTAATAGTGGTCAAATATGAGCTGATCCTGCTGCTTGGTGACAATATTAGGTGTCCGATTTAGCCAAATGTGGGCAACCAAATCCAGCTTCCTTACACCTGGTCAACCAGCTGGTCTTCATTTTGTCATCACTGGGACTTGGGTCCTGGGACTTGTTATTGCAGTCAGAAGATTAAATTATGATGTCAGGTTTGTTTTATAGCCATGGGCAGCACGGTGGCCAAGTGGTTAGCACTTCTGCCTCACAGCACTGTGGTCATGAGTTCAATTCCCGACCATGGCCTTATCTGTGAGGAGTTTGTATGTTCTCCCCATGTTTACGTGGGTTTCCTCCGGGTGCTCCGGTTTCCTCCCACACTCCAAAAACATACTGGTAGGTTAATTGGCTGCTATCAAAATTGACCTTAGTCTCTGTCTGTCTGTCTGTCTGTGTGTATATTAGGGAATTTAGACTGTATGCTCCAATGGGGCAGGGACTGATGTGAGTGAGTTCTCTGTACAGCGCTGCGGAATCAGTAGCGCTATATAAATAGATGATGATGATGATGATACACTACAATAGTGGGCCAGATGCCTGTTACTGCAGCTAATATTGCAGTGTGTATGCCCAGTACAGCGAAGCTACATAATGTAAATTGTCTTCCTACATGAGTTTTATATTAGTGGTATCTTTCTAAGTGGTAGTAGTACAATAAAGTAATGTATTTTAAAGTGTACACTAATACAAATATATATGCTCTGGAAGGGCACCATTTAGTTGTTACACCATACAGTTCCGATAAAGGCTCATTTACACAAGGGCTTTTTCTTTCTGGCCCTCATTGCATTCTGAACACATGGTGCCTGAGACATTAAGGAAAGTAAGGCAAAAAATTAATAAAAACACATTGTTCCATGTATGAAAAATTTAAGGCAAATTATTATAGACTGATCATAATGTTTGATTATATATTTTAGATTTAGAGTATATGTTCTCCGGGACAAACCATGTTACAATGCAAGGGGTGCAAATTCGTTTATTGTTTTTCATATCCGTTAAATACTGGTTATTTTTTCGTGTCGCACACAAATACTTGATAGCTTTATTTTCCTCCCCATTGAATGCAACATGGTTTTACCTAGGTGCAAAGTTACTCCTTTTCTTTTTTTCTACTTGGCTCTCAATGATTCTGGCCCATGGAGAGCAGTGACAGTGAACTTCATACACACAACTTCTGTCTCCACAGCTAAGCAGTGAAAACTGGATACATCTCTTAGAACAACGTTTCTCAAATCATGTCCTCTGGGCCTGCCTACAGTGCATGGCTTCCAGGTCTCCTCCCAGAACTAAAAGTGAAATAATTAATGCCAACTATGGGTGTTTAAAATTTGTCAGTAAATAATACACATGTGCACCAGCTGGGAGAAAACATGCTATCTTAGTGGTCCATAACAACTGGATTCCAGAAACACTGGTACAAGTCACAATGACAAACGGTAATAAAATGCAAAGTGTAAACTAAATTCTTTATTCTAGAACTTTCATAGCTCTATTGGTACACATTACATTTTAGGCAACCCCTAAAACTTACCTTTAAGCATATCCCTAATCAACCATAAACCTATCTTAAAATGTGAAATGATTTCCAGTTTTAACAGCTTTCTGATTAACTTTTCATATACTTAAATGTAAGTAACAAAATATAATACCAGTGGCAATCGAAGCAAAAGAAAAAAGTGTTGTGTGTGTATGCATATATATGTATGTGTGTGTGTGTATGTATGTATGTATGTGTATATATATATATATATATATATATATATATAAAATAATTAGTGTGTGTATGCATATATATGTATGTGTATGTGTGTGTGTGTGTGTGTGTGTGTGTATATGTGTATATATATATATATATATATATATATATATATATATATATATATATATATATATATATATATATATATATATATATATATATATATATATATATTATATATATATATATATTAGTGTGTGTGTATATAAAAAAAAAATAACGTTTGTGGGCATCTTTAAGTGTACCAGTCTCCAACCCACAGTGGAGGCTGGGCATGTTGTGAACTTAACCAATATTCACAAACACTGCCTGTCGCTTCACTATGAGCTAGTGATGGCACTTTGGCTCAGTGGTGTCATTACTTCCTGCTAAATTGGTAAACTGAATATTTGTTTCATCTCCAAAGTGTTTGCCTCCATTTTATGTAGATGATAAGTACACTGGATAGAGTACTATAAGGAAAGTTTAGTAAAAATATAAGTTTAAATGTGATTATTTTGAATAAGTAATCATTTTTTAGTCTTTTTAAATGATATTTAAATTTTTAGAAAGTCGAACCTAAGTTGCAGTATCTCCCTACATATCTCCCTGCTGCTGCTGGTTGTGACAGGAAATTCTCATTTGTGTAAGGAGAGAAACAGGTTATTGCAGAAAAACAGAGAGAGAATGTAATAAACATAAAGGTTTAAAGCAGAGACCGGTAGGAAACCAGTGGCTCTGTAGCTGTTGTTGAACCAGAATTCCCAGCATGCCCAGTCAGTCAAAGAAAAATGCTGCATCGTGTAGATCCACACAGGCTGGAGAGTCACATATTGCACAAGTCTGTTCTAGAGGATACACTGAGCTGGGTCTGTGCCAAGTGTACGTGTAAAGAATGAATACGAGTGATAGGTGTAATCTATTACACTATGCGTTCTGTGATCTCTGTCACTTCTGTCTAAAACCATCCATTACTACTATCAAGCTCCGTCTATGTCACAGGTAAAATGTAATGCAGACTGGCATGTTCACTGTGTTACCTCCTTTGACGTTAATGTTGTGGTAACAGAGCCTGTTTGATAGGTAGCCCCTAGAGAGGAAGAAAGGGAGGTCTCTCATGTCTGATTGCAGACAAACCCTGCTTCGGCTGGAAATAGCTCAATGCTCTGAGAACAGTAGCAGCTGAAATTCCTGCTCCCTCTGACCGTGTCTCTCTTCCTGCTCCGTGTAGGCACACTCTGGATTTGGGCAAAACCGAAACTGTTACAACTGAAACCCTGTTTAAGTAAACACAGACTGCATAGCCGAGAGCAACAGTAGTACCTGGCTGCACTTGTCCCGGGGTTCTGAACGCACCTGCCTGGTAGGTACAGTCATATCAATGTCTCACTTTCTGCTTTGAATACTTTAATATGATATGAGGTTCAGTGTGTCCTAAGCGTGTCAAAGGAGAGATAGTTTGTGTGAGTTTGGCCAAGTGAGGTTAGGAGTTATGTTCTATTAGGATGAATGTTATAATTGTTATTCAATTTCTTAATTGTGTGTCACATCAATCTGCAGCAATGTAGGCACTGCAACTTTGACACATACACACTGCATCAAACTTAGATTTCACTGGTTATTTTAAGAGTAATATATATTAATCATCCACCGCTTAATAAAGACTGCAAGGCACTATATAGACTGTATTTCCCAAATTAGAATTACCACCCTACTTTCTGTAAAAATGTCATCCAGTAATGTTTGGTAGTCTTTGTCTAAACAGCTCAAGTTCAACTACAACCTCCAACATACTTCATACAGTATCTTATATAGCCTGCTGGGATTTGTAGTTCTGTCATTGTAATGATATCTGTGGATATTTAACATTCATGGTTTGTGCAACTGCAAGTACCATTGTATGGCTCCATGAAAATATAGATTCCCACAAGGTAGGATTTCAGTGTTTGTGTGTAGAATTAAAAGTTTACTCTTTACTTCTAAACAAGAACAGGACCCTCCTTTTATCATTTATTTAGGCATGTCCATTAAATGGGCATCATTAATAATAATTTGCAACTATACAACAAACAGCACACAAAACTAAATGCTCGTGGTTTTAGTTAGATATTGTGACATGGGCAAGGAAGCATACAATGTCATTGTGCATTTAAAAAACTTGTCATGTAAGCAGGTCACTATAGGTTCTTGTCCTCACTGCCCCCCCAAAAACCAAGGACATTCCTTAGTGTACTCTGCTATCTTGTATCACTAACCACTTGAGTCATCCCAAGCACATCCCAAATTATTATGGACTGGAGTCCTTTCTCAAGACTGTAGACGCCGAGCCTCAATTAGGATGCTTTCCTTTTTTAGACACCTGCCCACCTTGACTTCACACTGCAGTGTGGACAGTACTACTAGCAAACATTGGAAGTCTACTCCTTTTTCTAGCATCGAGGTCAGACTGTAGAAGTCCTGTTGTGCATACCTTACAGATTCTTGAGTTTCCACCAGATAAAGCCTAGATTGCAATTCTGTTCGTCCAGTACTTGAAATGTGTTCATCTTGGTTACTGTACAGTGCTAAAGGAAGCAATGCACATTATATAGTAAATATTTATCAACCCATAATGCCTCTTAATGCTGTTTTACACAATTGTCTTCACTGTCTATAATTTTCGGAGACAGACTTTTGCTTTTATTAATGACATTATTTTAAATGTTAAGATATTACTCTGTGCTGTATTCTGCCCAATAACATTATTTTCAATTGATAGCAAGTATGGACAAAGGGCAGAGAGAGCCTGTTGTTTGGTTTTGGACAGATGTTCATTACTGGAACGTTGAGTGCAGCAATGGACCCTGGCAAGCTACCAAGGATCATTTCCAAAGATGCGCTTATGCAGTGCATATGTTTGTGACGTCTTGCGCCTGGTTCTGTGCAACTGCGCCCCATTTTTACAGAAAGTGTTTGAATCTGCTCTTCAGTATAACATTGTCTATTGTGGGTGCAGAACGTTTTCATCTTCTGATGGCCAAATTGGGCAGATAAGGGCATTTCCCCTTGTTTGCCATGTATTGCACGCAAGTACAAAAAAAAAAGTGAATTTGTTTTGCAGGCCAGGATAGTTTAATGACACTGTAGGGTGTAAACGCTTCCTATAAAACACCACATAGATGAGCACAACTACAACTATACCATAAATACATATAAAAGGAATATGTTTTATTTACTTGTGGGTCATAATAATGTGAACAATTAACTAATGTTAAAGTAAGCTTCCATGGGACATAGTTATCAAGATATACAGTACATGATCATAGGATTAGTTGATAGAACCATGGAACGCGCCCACCAGTCATTCACCACCCGACACGGTTGCAGCGTGTCACTAGAACAAGAGCCGGCGGCACTCAAGACATCATAAAGACTAGTGTAAGGTGAATTATGTGGATTCTCGACAGATGGCATCTATGAGAGTGTGTCCTGGTTAACTGGTGGCCGTAGAGCCTCTTTATCACCACATAAGGAGGTGCCAGTAATATGGATTGTCCTGATACTTTCATCATGATGGGTTTTCTACAACTAGGCAAATTTTGTGCAGGTACTCAAAATACCTGTGTAATAAAACTTTAAATATGCGAAAATGTTAAATGTAAACGACAAATATATAAAAGTCCTCTCCCATCCATGATTAATTTAAGACTGGAGCGAGCAGAAGTTTGGATGAAAAATCTGAAGGGGGTGGTCCCAAGATGGTAGCTGGGGTGATTTTGAAGTCCATGTTTGTACTTTTCCACCAAGCGCATTTACAGAAGGATTCACAATACAATAAAAATAGTTGCATTCCGATTTTCTGGCAGCAGTTCCCAGAATTGTAATGTTGGTCTGCACCTATGTATATGGTAATCGGGCAAATAGGTTAAAAATTTGCAGTACATGTCTTTTTGCTGTTTCATAAATGACTGGTAGTAAATACACTTTTGCAAAATAATGTCCTTCAGAATAATAAACTACTGCCGCAATTTACCATGCTGGGCCTACTTTTATTTATATAGCACCAAATATATTACGCAGTGCTGTTCAAAAGATATGGGGCTAGATTTACTAAGCTGCGAGTTTGAAAAAGTGGGGATGTTGCCTATAGCAACCAATCAGATTCTAGCTGTCATTTTGTAGAATGTACTAAATAAATGAGAGCTAGAATCTGGTTGCTATAGGCAACATCCCCACTTTTTCAAACCCGCAGCTTAGTAAATCTAGCCCATGGTGTCAATCACTGCCCCATTGGAGCTTACAATATGAATTCCCTACCACACGTGCACTCTCTCTAGGGACAACTGTGTCCTCATTTATTTATATAGCGCCACTAATTCCGCAGCGCTGTACAGAGCACTCGCTCACTTCAGTCCCTGCCCCATTTTAGCTTACAGTCTAAATTCCCTATCATACATACACAGGAAGAACATACAAACCTCACATAGAGAGAGCCCTGGGTGGAATCAAACTCATGACCCCAGCACTGTGAGGCAGCAATACTAACCGTGCTGCCACTACAGGTCTAAAACTATTAATAAAATACACACACATCAGTGTCCTGATAATAATTTGAAGTCTCACAATAAAATTAGAAGTCTTTTTGTATTGAATTAATTGCATAAGATAAAAATCATGGAAAATATTTTTTATTTTTTTTGCAGCTTTGTCCTTATACACTGTCCATAAATAAAATAAAAATATTTACTTGACAATGATACCAATAGAAAGCCAAATCTGTCCTGAACAAAATATAGAAATAGGCTTGTGTTGTATAAAAAGTGAACAAAATCTACCCAATGAGACACTGCAGAGAACAAGTATGGAAAATGATGTGGTCACCTCTAATAGCAAAAGGTTTAATTGTAAACTGCAGTGACCTTTCCACTCCTGATTTAGGCTTAAGCACCTTTAAGTCTGTGTTTTGATCTACAAACTTTTTTATGCATCTTAAAACAAAAAAAAAGCAAAAATTGGAGTCCTTGGGATTCCTATAAAGCAACACAGTAGTTTTTCTTAAAATGCTTGTAAACACCTAAATCCTGATGAACCTTGAACGTTGCCTGCTATATTTTAAACCTATATAGTATGTCACAATTTGTACCGTGCTGGTCTGAAAAATAGGACTATAAAGTAGTGCAAACAACATTTTGCTCTTTAAACATTCATGTTATTGTGGCACTTTGAGTGTGAATTTTCTACTTTGATTAACATCTATATAGCATTTAGATGCTAGTCTAATTAATCTGAATTATTTAGTGCATTATATGAAGCTCTCCCTGAGAATCTTCTCATTTTCCTAGCAGCCCATTGGTTAAACACTTATTGCAGAGTACAGTAAAGGTCATGGAAGGTAGACACAGGCCATTCATAGCAGCCCATATTCAGCTACAAGAAAGGAGTCTCATGGGAAAACTGGAATGCCTTTTATTTGCTTCAATTTACCTCTGGGCTCAGAGCAGCAAACAGTAACATTTTGTGCAGGTTTTTGTGACACAGTGATGCCTTTGTGAACTTTCCAAATGTGGTGTCAAATAGATTGGGAAAAAAAGTTATAAAAGAGGGATAAGGGGTGCTTGCTATGCATTTTTTTTAAAAGATACACTCCCACAGAACAGTGGAGCCTTGATTAACCTAGCAGGGACGCATGTATACACAAGTGGGTTACCAATGTATTCATATGCATGTCTTTTTGTAGGACTTGGCAGTGCTTGACACCATAGTACAGGAAGCCAGTTGCACCTGCCCAATATAATTTTATTATACTTGGTATCATAACATACAATAACAAGTATTTAAATGCATGAATAGTAAGGAAGCTCAGCATTGGTATCTGAGGCGCAGATGAATATCAAGACTGTCTTATATACTGTTTCTATTGTATTTACATATACAGTGTATGTGTATAAGGTAAAAACCCAGCTAGTCTGCAGGAGCAGGCTGCAGACAGGGTTAAATTCCCTCTGGGTGCTTCTTCCAGCACACACACAGGTGTACCACATGGGTGTAGTAATTGGTTTGTTGTGTTGTAATTTGTATGTAGTGCTAGGGTGGAGGATAAAAACACTGTCGGTATTTGTGGGTGGGGCCACTGATGCTAGTTAGTGGCCGGCTAGTAGTGAGGAAACTACTGTTTAACCAGACGTAGGGTTATGGGAGAATTGTGATGCTTTACTAGAAATGTCTGCTGTAGCCACTGCTAAAACTGTTTAAGTCATCCTGAGAACGTCAATAAACAGTGAAATGGTTCAGCGAAACCATGTGAGACTTCAATGAATGATGTGCTTTATCACAGTATGTATGTTTGTATGTATGTGCGCGTGTATGTATATCTGTGCATATGTGTGTGTGTGTACTAGTACTTTTATTTTTTCGGATATGTAGGCTGGCTATGGTGGCGGAGTTCCAGGGTGAAAGCATAATGTCCACATCACAATGGGACATGTCTAGCGCATCAGAAGTTCTGGGCTGCTTCCAAACACCCCTCCTCTAAGAACACCCTCGAATTGCACCTGTTGTGCTGCACTTTCTTGTCATTGGCGAGATGGGACAAACCTGCTGGCCGCAGGATAATCCCCTCAAATTGGGACTGTCTATCCGAAATCAGAACAGTTTGGAAATATGGTAAAAGTTCTGCCAATTGTCTGCCTTTCTCAAATGCAATGCATGAAATTATCCGCTCTGAAACCTTGTGTTTAAGATATGCAGTGGAGAAATTCTCCCGGATCAAAATCACCTTAACAATCCTCCATTACCGCATCCATTCCAATTTTACATTCTGTAAGTGAACTTACCATATCACATGGTAAGGATTCCACAGCTTGACTGTAACACCGCTCAGTACAGACATAGCTAGGACCTGACAGGCACAAGTAGGGACTAAAATAACTAACATGGACCTGGAATCTGTGTCCTGACTGATGATACAAGCAGTAGATGCAGAAAGAATAGCTGAATAGACTAGCCAAGGTCAGGAACAGGAGAAGCTAGATAATCAAGGTCACATAGGCTAGGATTGGAGACAACCTCGCTAGCTGAGGTTAAGGTTTGGAGACAACAGGATGGATAAGCAGTCCAAAGTTCAACAACAGTAACCAGAGGTAGAAGAGTCCTTCTAGCTAATGCTTAGTACTAATACCTTTGTCGGACAAGGAATGATAACAGTTGTGTTAAATAGGACAAAACCAGGTGCATGCGCTAATGAGGTGTGATGTCATAATTCTATGCCAAATACAAGAACTATCAGCAATGATGGTTAGATATTGTTACCTAACCACCCTTACAGTAAAGGACTTCAATGGTCATGTGGAAAACGTCATTCCCAGCTGATGATCCCTTGTCCTTTGCCTGGTCCTTTGTACAATCGTTTAGACAAATCATTGTATTATTATGAAGAATTAATTTATAACATGTCTATTTAAAGGGGCCATCCTTTTTTTCGTTGATTAATTACAACCCTTATTATCTTTAATACTAGATCTTAAATGTTGCAGCTGTTTTGGCATCAAAATCACCAAGAAAATGTCCCTGCCATTATTCTTGTTATATTAACCAGGGATATGGAGTTAATGTAAGAGTCATGGCTGGTGCCAAAGAAAGGAAAAAAGCTGACAATACAGCGGTGTAATATTATGTCATACAATGACCCTTTTCTAAGTGGAAGCTGACAGCTTATATTAGAAGTGTTCCCAGTCTCCCGGGGCAAGTCTGTCTGCAAGAATGTATTTGGATTTTGCAGGATGAGCCTCAGTCAGAGATATGTGTCTTGGACCTCTGGACAAGAGGACACCCCATTTTAATATACACAGGTACTGTATATAGGAAAATGTGTGTACATTATTATTTTCTTTTGCCGCAGCTAGGAATTTTAAACTAGTGTGATGAATGTAAAAAGAATGGTTTGTTAAATAACTATTACTTTGTTTATCAGTATGTGAAAACCTTTCATAAATTATGCAGTACTTGTGTTGAAATGTTTGTGCTGTCTCTGTTGGCACAGTCACAAAGTGAATAGTTCAATTCTTCGATCTGCATCACAGCCAGCACAATAAATCAAACATCATTCATTTTATTGATAGATTTTCTGGAGACAGAAAACGCATACCTCCCAACATGAAAGTCCCCGGCAGTGACCACGTCATGATGGGGGCGTGCCCATTGTAAAACTCCCTTCCCTGCAATATTTCCACCCGCGGACAATCATGCCCCAGTGCGGTACAGGTCCCCAAAATCAGGACTGTCCAGCTGAAATCAGAACGGTTGGGTGATATGGAAAACACAGTGATTGCTAGACCACTTGGACGAATTAACACACACATGCTTATCCCAATTTTGGAGCATATATATGAATGGGCGAAACACTATTGTTATAGACCTTTTTCTCCCTTTGCTCAATTAATGAAAGCGGCTACTGTGTTATTGCTGATGATAGCCCTGTCAGCGGTAATACTTTGCATGAAGAAGCCCATTTTAGGCTGTCGCAGTGGTATTTGTACCAATGTGATACCTATTCGGGGGGACGCAACAAAACCATTTTTTGAAAAAATGCTGATTGTTTGACTAAAACATTTTTAATACTTAAAATACTTAAAATGAAGTTTAAAAATAGCTTCTATTAATTTTTTTTTATGCTTTACTTTTGGGGAAGCTTAGTCAGAGGCTCATAATCCCGCACACTTTGGGTTAATCAGAGTTGAGTTGGTTTCTTGATTTGGGTCTACTACCATGAAAATTTGCTCTTTGATATACAATTATGTGTGTGTGTTTTATAATGGAACAGGCAAATGCCTTTACTTCATCACCTTTTGTTACTGTAGCAAAATAACCATGTCTTTCATAGGAAAGTGATGCCTATAATAATGTAACTTGAGTACTGTAGTTTTAGAGCAGTTGCAGTTTTTATGGCGTTTACTGCCATAATGTCTTGTTACCAAAAGTACACAACATTAAATCAACAATAAAATGTGCTGTTTGCAAAGGGTAATAACCATTTAGGAAGCTATTCATACTCATATAGGTTCCTTTAACAAATTAACAACTTCACTCTCTATGCTTTGTATAATTTGGGGAAAATCCAGAGTAATTCCTTTTGATAATTATATGATGTGGATTATGCTTTATGGAAAGTATGTTAATGTTTCAAGTACTTACCAAAATAAAAATTGAACATTGGAATGTTTACAAAAACAGAGTTGCTGAGTATGTATCATAAAGAGATTTATTCAGCCTTTTTGGACATTTAAAAGATCTTTTACCGAGCCCAAATGGAATCCATTTATTGCCATAAATTATAGAGGTATGAATAAAAATGGCTTTTACACATATTGAATTATGTAGGACATCATTGACATTTCCCAATTATTTTGCTGCTTTCTTCAAATTCTATGGACATATAAGGTGAATTTGTGGCTCTCCAGTTTGGAGAACTCGTACTTTTAAGCATACCTCCCAGGGGGCGGCCATGTCTAAATGGAGCGCTAGGTATCCTCTTACCCTTCTCCCATACTCTGAGGTCAGCCATTTATAGGTGCGTATGGTACCCCTTCACTACTACTACTGTTTGTGATTCAAGATCACCTTGTCCAAGGAACTTACTGAAAACAGGAGTGACTGCAGTCACTGTTGGGCATATTGTGATCTGTTTACTGCATACATGCCAACTTTTAAGATTTGGGGGATCCGGGGGAGAAGTCATGTGACAAAGGGTAGGAGGGGGCGTGGTGACATTGTGGCCTCACCATAGCCCCGCCCCCACTATAAAATTTCACGCCATTGAATAGCGGGGGCTGGACTTAATGACGTGATTGAGCCCCGCCCCCTCCATTCAATGCCGTTAATTTTGGCGAATGCGGGAGCTTTGCCTACTCTTCCGAGAGTCCGGGAGGACTCCCCGTAATTCGGGAGCCTTCCGGGAGAGTAGGCAAGTATGGTTTACTGGTCCTGTTCTGTGTTATATCACCCTATGGATAATCTTCTTTTATATGGTTTTGTAATTGGGCCAGTTGTTCTGATGTCTAGTTTTAAATGTTGTCTAGTGTTCTTTTTAATTTAAAATTGAATCTGAATTCAAATAGTCTAAATACTGTTGATGTAATACAATGGTTATCGTGTCCTACATAGTTCTCCTGATTGAGTTCTAGCTCTCTTGATTGCATTTCAGTATATCTCTTGCTGTAATTCAGATAGATTAAAATAGATTTGTTAAATATTTACACATTTATTTCTTTAAGTTGAAGTCTTCACTAGTGAAACCAATGAGCTGTGATTATACGAATGTGTTCAGCAATATTACATCCACTCAGAAGTTTTTGGTATGCCAGCAATTTGTTTATATATGGCAGGAAGAGCAACCTTTTAAAATATAATGAAAACAACAGTAGTAATTCTATTCTTTCGAAAGTGTTTGGAATTTGCAAGCAGCAAAGCAGCCATGAGGGTATGAAATGAGACGTATGTTATCTATTTTGAAATTTTAAAAAAATATATGTAGATGTTGTTACGTCGCCTGTAAGATAGCGCAATAGGGGGTACATTATCCCATGTATAATGTTTGCTATTTCTAATTGGAATCTTTTCTGATAAGAAAGGAGAGAAGAGAGCTGTCAGCAGGGGCAAAGAAACCTGGGTAGAAGATGCAAAGTCCCACTCGGTATGTAAGTGGTAAATGGCTCATGATTGAACACAAGCGGCTGTGAATTCATCGCACTTATTCAAACTTGCCTACTTTTACTTCCTCGACTCCGAGAGATCCCGGGGGGAAGGTAAAGAACGAGCATGGAGGGGCCGGGGGCCGTGTATTGCGTTATTTTTGCCCCGCCCCATCCACAATTGTGGCATTTCACTGGGGGGAGAAGGGGCAGGCTACAGTGACATGATACAATGCAAATTGCGTCATGTAGGCCCTCATTCTGCCCATTTCCCTAGGAAGTGGGTGGGATGCGGAGGAATGGCCTGCTCTCCCAGGATACCTACACGGAATTCGGAAGTCTCCAAGACATTCCGGGAGAGTGGGCAAGTATGCGTTTTACTACATCCCATCATTGTAGCTGCTTACACACCTTGAATGAATATGATTCTCCAACACTATAAACTCTCTCCTCTTTTGCTGTCGGAGCTGGCAACAGTGGAGGTCCGATACCATGAGTTGCGGATAGCAGTGTTTGCCTAAAGGTGGACGTCCCTTTTTAAAGTGCTCAATAAAGATATATTTAGCAGAGAACAAAGATAATGTGGTGATGATGAAAATGTTTCTGTTTCATCTTTAAAAATGTGACGCATAAACAGATTAAAACAGGCTGTGGTTGTGTACATGTTATATATCCAGTCTTTATTTACTAACCCAATGCACATCTGGGACAGACTGTAGCAGGAATGAAGCTGCACCTATTGAGTAATTTTTGAACGGTTTTCCAAATACACAGTGACACAGTGGTTAGCATTGCTGTCTCAGAGTGCTGGGGTCAGGAGATTGATTTTGAACGGGGCCCTATTTATGTGGAGTTTGTATGTTTTATCCATGTTTGCGTGTTCAAGGTGCTTTGGACAAAACGTGTGTGTGTGAATGCGCAGGGCCGGTGTATACCTAATAAGTCCAATAAGCAAGGCAGGAGAGTGCTGCTGTTACCCAGGTCTCCCGCCAGCCCGCCCTAGCCGGAAAAAAAATTAATATATTTTTGACATGGGTGTCTTTCCCCCTTAGCCTTAGAGTCCGCGTTCTGAACAGAGTAAAGATTGGACTAGGTGCCTGGGTACTGGGTAACTTCGCTCCCAAAAGAGCATCTCTGGCAGATTCCGGCCAGCATCGACCGCGTGTGTGTGTGTGTTTAAGGCTGTAAGCTCCAATGGGCCGGGACTGATGTGAATGATTACACAGGACAGTTTTGTATTATTATTATTATTGTTTATTACGTAGCAATTTACAGAGACTAAGAGTCCGTGCCTGGAGACAAGTGGTTTGTGCTCAGTGGCAGCCAATGTACAATCACTTCACTTTTGTGTTTTTAGCTTTGTTGTAGTTTTAAAAGCTGAGGTTCATCTTCTAGAGCTCGGTCATATGGGCACTTTTTACATTTCACACTATGAAAGTAGAGAGAAAATGCTGCTAACGTAGGGATTATTGTCCCTCTCCTGATACAGAGCAATGATTCTCGGGGCTGCTGTACACTTTTCTGTGTTTTTTGCTCTTTTTTTGTTATTGCCTGTATTTATGATATCACATTGTATAAAGATTAATGATCCCAATATAGTGTCTTCACTTTTGTGTGTGTTCTGTTAGTAATGTGGAACATTTTAAAATGCGTTCATGTGGACAAGCCCTAAAACAATTTAAAAATATACTGAAATATAGACTGTGTGAAATGATTGTGACAAAAAAAAATATTTATTAACTTCAACTGTCAGAAATAGACCCATAAATCTCTTTGAAAAATATTTTGAATCTTGAACACTGTTTGGCTGGAAAGATTAGCGCTACATCTATGTTATTGAATGTTGTTGTAAATATTGCATTTTATTTAAACCTCTAATATTTTGCAGTATTGTCCCTGCTGACTAGAGCAGTATAACCTGTGAAACTTCAGATATTGAAAATAACGGGAAAAAAAAGACGCTAATTATCACACTGAAACAAGTGATGTGATGGATTACTCACTAACGGTGCCTAAAAGAGGTGCACCACTCACCACCACGTTTGTACAATAGAAAATAGAGACAGCGCTAAATAACCTACTAATACTATTACTGTTCTATAATTATACACGGTGGTTGAAGTGATAATTTAGAAGTGGCGGTCTAAAAATGTAAAGGTAATGTAAGTGAATGGAATTTGATAGCTTTACAATGAAGGCAGTAGGAGAAGTGGCGGTATGACATACCACCATATACCATCCACTTCCACCACTGATTAAACATATAATATTTACGGTTATTTTATTTAACTCAATTGGTGAGAGTGCATAAAAGTATGTTTATTACATATACATATTGATTTGGTTTTTCTCTGTTGCATTACACACAGTAGTTTGGTGGTTCACGAGTCTCTATTTTCTGATGTTCAGATACTGAGAGCATTTATGGGTAGATTTAATAGAATTTGTTAAGAGAATGGTGCACTAATAAGTGTAGTTGTAGACCTTAAGCTGGGTACACAATCGGGGTGTGCACCGGGCACTTTGTGTTTTGGGTTTTGGGTTCTGATTAGCTTGAGGTTTTGGGTTCTGATTTGTTTTGCCAAAACACCTGACGAAAGGTTTTGGTTCTGATTTATTTTTTAAAAAGCGCTAAAATCCTGTTTTTTGGTTGTTTTCCACTCCTACGCTATTATTAACCTCAATAACATTCAATAACAATCATTTCCACTAATTTCCAGTCTATTCTGAACACCTCACAATATTGTTTTTAGTCCAAAAGGTTGCACCGAGGTAGCTTTCTGGACTGCGTAGTGGAGTGGGCCCGGTACACAATTTGGTACCGGGCCACAATACCTCCGCCTTCAAATGGTCTCAATTCCACTGCACAGCTGCCTGCTCCTACATCATCCTCTGCAGCATATACAGGGTGTAGTTCGAGCACGTCAATACCTCTTGTTTTTGACGATGACAGGTCATTTTCATTAATTTTGGATTTGGCAGCAACAGTCAACATTTTTTAATATCTGATACGCATCTGTCTGGACTGCATAGTGGAGTGGCCCCGGTAACCAATTTGGTACCGGGGCCACAATATATCACCCTCAACTGGTCTGAATTCCACTGCACAGATAAAAACAAAGAACATAGTATTAGAAATGGTAGTTCCTCTTTTTTGGAACTAATAAAAACAAAGAACATAGTAATAGAAATGGCAGTTCCTCTTTTTTGGAACTATAAAAACAAAGAACATAGTAATAGAAATGGCAGTTCCTCTTTTTTGGAACTATAAAAACAAAGAACATAGTAATAGAAATGGTAGTTGCTATTTTTTGGAACTACAGACAGAATGAACGTAGTACTAGAAATGGCAGTTCCTCTTTTTGGGAACTACAGAAACAAAGAACGTAGTAATAGAAATGGCAGTTCCTCTTTTTTGGAACTACAGAAACAAAGAACATAGTAATAGAAATGGCAGTTCCTATTTTTTGGAACTACAGAAAGAATGAACGTAGTAATAGAAATGGCAGTTCCTCTTTTTGGGAACTACAGAAACAATGAACGTAGTAATAGAACTGGCAGTTCCTATTTTTTGGAACTACAGAAAGAATGACCGTAGTAATAGAACTGGCAGTTCCTATTTTTTGGAACTACACAAACAATGACCGTAGTAATAGAACTGGCAGTTCCTATTTTTTGGAACTACACAAACAATGACCGTAGTAATAGAACTGGCAGTTCCTATTTTTTGGGAACTACACAAACAATGACCGTAGTAATAGAACTGGCAGTTCCTATTTTTTGGGAACTACACAAACAATGACCGTAGTAATAGAACTGGCAGTTCCTATTTTTTGGAACTACACAAACAATGACCGTAGTATTAGAACTGGCAGTTCCTATTTTTTGGAACTACACAAACAATGACCGTAGTAATAGAACTGGCAGTTCCTATTTTTTGGAACTACAGAAATAATGAACAGTATATAAATAAATAAATAGTAAATAGCAGTACCTATTATTTTTTTGGTACAGCAGCAACAGTGAACGTAGTTTGACTTTGAAATAGTAGTACCTAGTATTTTTTAACTAATTTTTTTTAGCTTTTTTTTTCAATTATTTTTGTATAAGTTTTTTTTATAATTTTTTTTTTTTAATTTTTTATAACTTTTGAATAATTTATAAATGACAATGCCCTTAGCAGAACAGAGCACAGGACACAGGCAGCACCACTGGACTCAGCAGGACAGAGCACAGGACATAGCACCACTGGATTCAGCAGGACAGAGCACAGGGCAAAAGCACCACTGCACTCAGCAGGACAGAGCACTGGAAAAACCTCCCTCTTCAATGATCTGAGTCCGACTGAAGATGCCGGGCGCGAGCGGGGAATTTATGCAATCCGAGTCTCGCGAGATCCCACGCGAGACTCGGACGTCAGAGCCTCAGTTTAATTTTTTTGGGCGCCGGAAATACCCGAACAGTGCTCGGATCCCGTCGGATCCGCTCTGTTCGGGTGGGCTCAGATTAGAGAAATCCGAGCCCGCTCATCCTTAGTACACACTACAGTTTTTTTTACACGATTATTGTGCCAATCACACAATAACATACTTGCCAACTTATGGCAAGTATGAGCCGGGAGCCTGCCAGAGAAGGTGGGCGTGCAGGAGGCGGGGCTCCAAAAATTGCGGCATTTTGGCAATTCCAGCTGAATCGCAGTGTTTTGAACCTAAATCTGCCCACTTCACTAGGAAGTAGGCAGATCTGGGAGATTGCCACACTCTCCCAGGAGTCCGTGAGACTCACGCGAAATGCGGGAGTCTCCCAGACATTCTGGGAGAGTTGGCAAGTATGCACAATAAACAACTGTTAGGTGCGATATGGCATTAGTGTGCACACTTCCACGATCATGTTATTTTGTACCAAAGCGCATCATATCCTTTGATTTGACTTTATAACCGGGTTAAAAATCCCTATAAACAATGGAACGATGTAGGGCAAATTCTGCGGTGTGTATGCACTCGCATCCAGCGATGTAGGCAGATCTCCATAGTGTTTATAGAGTCATTATCTTTCAGCAGATGGTTATGACAGATGAAGAACACAGATCTGACGGTAAATCGTCTAAAATTGTGTAAGTATGTACGCATGAATCAACATGCTGATTGGGGCTTTCAGTTATTGGTAAAATCGTTAAAGATATCTCATCGGGAGAAATTGTCTGTAGTGTGTACCCAGCTTTACTGTAAGCTGTGCTTCATTTCTTCATGTTATTTAGTGACAATCTTGTATTACCAATATGTTGGTGCTATTGATATTTGTATATTTTCATTGTTCATATAACTAAACCTGAACAATTGCTCATAGCATGCTTCAATATTAATGTCAATGTCGGCCTCGCATGTCAAAATACTGACTAGTCAGTAAATAAACTCTTTGCATCTACACATTGACCAACAGATTTCTGATTTTTGCTCTATATTTCCATTTACATGTTGCATTAAAAAAAACTATATGGAAGTAGCCATAATTATCTCACAAAGTGAAGAGCCATGACCGTTTATTGCTGGGCTATTGTTTTTGAGGAGATAACTTGAGAGTGCTCAGGATAACTTCAGTATAACTGTATATCAGTATCAGTGCAGTCACTGTTATCTTGGAAACATGCACTATTGTAATTTATTGGGAGCCAAATACACTTACTTAATGTGAGCACCTTTCATTATACCAAAATGAATTCAGATTCCATCTATTTCAGAAATGTTCCTTGTTCTTGTCTGTGCTTTTTCAAGAACTACAGTTGACTAAGGCTTTCTGGCATGTTAATCCTAACTAATCGCAATTAAACACCATCTGGTTAATGACTTGTTATTCCTATCAAACAAATGCTGACATTGTAAGGTAACAATTAAAAAAAATTTTGTTATTACATTAAACCGCTTTTTCGTGCTTCCCAATGCAAGTTGCTCTTTTCTCAAGAAGATAATCTTTTGATAAAGAGTAAGATAGGAAATGGACTTGAGTATTACAAATTACTGGGTTTTAGGTGAGAAACAAGGAAACACTAGATCACTTTACAAAGGTTTGTATTGGGGTCATATCAGGTGTAAGCTGCCTTAGTTGGAGCCATAGCAGTCAAAATGATATTCAATTTGATAAGCCAAGTGCACATATAACTTCCAACAGTTCTGAATCAGAAAACAATCGGAACAGTTAGTCTGGTACCTGATGTGACAAGGCCACGCCCTTGTTAAAGGCCATGCTCCTTGTCCATTAGGTTTTGTCTCTTTTGCCTGTTGGAAATCAGGATCTGCGGGAAAATGGGACTGTTAAGGGTTTCATTCCAAGTAAATATCTGATTGGACACCATGGGTTACAGTTCATTTGTGTGCTTTAAATAAGCCTTATTATTTGTTGTTGTTACAATTGGCAATTAAAATATTTTATTGGTATTTATTGGAGCTGATTAACACCTGTACTTTTCAAGATCTGTATAGCAAAAGTATAATTTTCTCATGTCAGAAATGTTTGCGTGTTAAGTAGCCCTGTGGCTCTTGCATGATCAGTGCCTGGGCATCAACAACTGAAATAATTGTGCAAAGCAGCTGGGCCTTTCCTGCATAGTATTTGTTTCCCATGAATCATAATCATTAAGAGCAATAACTGTGCAGTCAACAGTGCAAATGCCTTCCCTGTCTCGTTTCTTGTCACTATTCCAAATTAATTCTCCTTCGTTACACCACTGCAATTTTGGCTGAGTATTCACTGCAACAATTGTACAAGTTGGTCAACGGGGAAAGTAAAGTTCCAAACTGGTCATTATCTGCAAGAAAACATTTTGTACAGCTGTATGCAGGATACTGATATTACGCAATTGCCAGACGGGATACAATTCAACATCACTTGCATACAAAAAATATTTTGGCCTTCTCCAACTTTGATACATATGTGTCCATTTTTTAATTGAGCATTGTAACGTCAGTAGCTTAGGATAAAGAGATAAAGTGCTTTTTATTAAAAGCTACAGCTACCACAAGAGATACTATTAGTATCTTCATAGAGACAAAGCACTTACAATTAGTAGCCACAAAGCGAAACCTTATTAGACCCTGGGCATCATCATATAGAATTTACAAAATATAATACAAAGTATATTTGTTTTGTGGTTTTTTTTCTTCTAATATATAAATCACTGCTTGACTAGTCTCATTTAAAGCTTTGTTTAACGTGACCATTTGAGTGGTACTGACTTTATTTAGCGAACAGATTTTTTGTGTGTGGTGGAGCATATAGGACATTCTTTTGGAATTAATAAATTTAGCGCTAAAGAAAGTTTGATATACTTTAGCAAAGTTGAATGATTTTTCTCACCCTGCTATGACCATGAAGGCTCTACATTAACACAACAGAATTACTACAATTACTCCAGCTAAAATAGTAGACACACCAAGGTTTTAATCTCTGGATATTTTGAACATTTGGAACTGCAGCTTTGTTACACAATTGTATTGAAAGGTTATGTGCAAAAAAAAAATATATTTTTTTTTTAATAATTTCTCTATTACTGCTTAATTTCAATGCTTTCTATTTAGTTATATGCAAATGGGGAAACACACACCAACATGTATTCTAATATTGGCCCCAGCACTCTCCCCAGGTGCACGATGGTGCAAATTGCGTCATTGCGCAGTGGGGTGCAGAGCCATGATGACTGCAAATACGTTCGCCCATCTACCACACTTGCCCCGTGAAATTTAAATTAGACACCAAAAACATTGGGGTTTTTTTTTCCGTTGAAGCCAGAAGTGCGTGCCCCAATCGCCCCGTGCAGTGGCCAAACTGTGCTGGGGGCGAGATACTTGGGGTCTTCTCCCCTTTGCCCTGGGCTTTACATGGCAGTGCTTAGGACCGATGGAGCACATTTTGCTTTCATGGGACAGTTGCTTCATAGATGAATTTTTCTTTTTTGGCTCCATACAAAAGTGCCAGCAAATTAAGAACACTCCCAAAATTACTCTGTCTTTTTTTTTTAGAACTATTTAATGATTAAGCTATGGGTATTTTACCATAAATTGGTTCTGAATATTAGTGGGAACAGGCTCAACTGGTGATTTTTATTTTTCTCACCCAACACTGGAGAAAAACATGCACTGAGCTATTTCTGCCACGTGAGATGATGCCACATATGGGTGCTTTAGTAATGACTGAACAGATGAATAGGTGCAGCCGAGGGTGGAAAATGTTTCCATGTCTCCATTGCTGATTTTTTCGCTTATGCAGAAATGCAAGAAAAAAAATAATATATATTTATTATGCAGGTCGCACACTCGTTCTCTGCTTATTATGCCACTGTATGCCCCCACATAGACTTCTTATGCCGACACATAACTTTCCTATGGTTCCCTAGAAGGCCTTTTCATGCTCCACACATGGCCTCCTCCCCATCCCATCAAGTCGACTTATGCCACCACACCACAGCCCTATGCCACATAGCTCTTACCCATGCTGGACAGTGTTATGCTGATTTGATTTTTTTTCCCCCCAACCTGACATATGTAAGTTAATTTGCAAAGGTTCGCTATAAGGAGGAAAACTTGAAATCCCCCATGTGAAATATGTCCAGAATAAAGAACTAACTTGCTCTCTCTCACACAAACTCAATGCGGTCTGATTCTGTCTTTGTGTGATTAAACCCGTAGAGGTGGGATGTGTTCCCTTCTCAACTGCTCAATGCACAAAAGAGGAATAATAAAGGCTGATTCTCCCTCTCTACAGAGCTCCTGTCTGCCTTACTTCCTGCTCTGTGCACAACTCGTGCCTCTTAATCATTATCCCTTTCTATACATGCTTTGGTTTTTTTGTATCACGCAATGTACAACTGCAATTAACATCTTTTTTTATACCTGCTTTCTGTACAGTCCTAATACTCTGTCCTAAATGTTCAGTGCATAGTTCTCTTCAACATTCTTGACCCTTCTCTGTTCAAAGGTAACTGAAACCTGTCTACACAGATTCTATTATTCAAACACAATCTCTTTCTTCCTTGTGCATGTCAAACTGAGCAGCCCACTCCTCTTCTGATGCATTTGAATTTGCTATTAAGGCTTAAACGCTCAGACTTTTTATTAACCACATGTAGCATGCTATAATTGTACAGTATAAAGTACATGCAGATCAGACGTGGAAGAAAATGGATCAGGTATGTTCAGTGCTTTTTTTTGTAAGAAAAAAGGTGCCGGAACTCACATAACTTAGTCATTCACTTTACACACACCCACAAACGTCAGTAACGAAACATAACGGTCGCCGCCCACAATAAGCTCTCAGAGCGAGACCACATGACCAATCACAAGCTGAGCAGCGCCACAAGCCGAGCAGTGCCATCACAACCAGTGCGGACTAAGTACACATGCATTGGACTTCACACAGAAGCAGCCTGCATGCACCATTTTAATGATTTTGCCGCCAACCTGCTACGCTCGACAGGGTGATTCAAGTTCACGTCGACCAAACATCAAATGTTCCATAGTTCATTTTAAAACTTGGAAAATCCGTTGTAAAAAGGTGCCGGAACTCGGCTCCGATGAGTTCTATGACAAAAAAAGCCCTGGGTACGTTGATTCCTATTATTATTTATTCATATAGCACCAGCAGTCTGCTTTGTCTGTACAGATGAGGTCTTGGGGAAATGGACCATGGGGCTTGCAGAGAGCCAAAGAGAACATGCACAATTTTCCTCTGAAGTGTTTCCCAAAGTGTATTGCACAGAGATAATAATTTCTAAGCACACTGATTTATCTGCATATCTGATCCGTATGGCTTCCATGTGAATTATAACAGAACACAAGGAGAACTATGTTTATGAAACTGATTGCTTTGAGAGGTGAAATAAGACCCCACCCACGAGAGCCATAGCTTAGAACTCTAGCACCTGGGGCTAGAAAGCCAGATGTCGCCCCCCTAGCCCTCAATTTTAACCAAATGAACCTAAAATATTCCTAAATAGCGCCCCCTTCAGCTTTGCATCCTGGGCGGTCGCCCCCTGTCGCACAGCCCTAGTTAAGAAATTAACTTATCAATTGTTGGGGGTCAAATGCATGAATATTATTGGATAGCAGGATCATTTTAGGTATGAGTTTTGGGTAGGGTACGGTGTGTACTATTAAGTAATTAAGCCTTGGTGCATGTACTGAAATTAGTGGGGAATGAACCAAACATAATACACCAGCTATTCCCAGACTGTACCAAAATGTAACAATAATTTTTGATTTGTCATATCATCTCTAGTGCAGAATATTATTATAGCTGTTGTGTGACATCATTGGATTAAAATTGCCAAGTTTCTTTTTTGATATATGTGATGGGATTTTGTGTTCCTTACACAGAATAAAAGTTTAGCTTAAGTCACCATTAACAAAGTAATGAATCCTCTCTTTCAGGCAGTATACCGTGCCCTGTATTGGTGTCGTGCCATCACCATTCAGGAAATATCTGCAGTGCAGTGAAATGAAGTCATACTGGCTAAATCGTATGCTTCAGGATCCATGTGCTGTATGTCTTCTGCAGATATGGAAAAGGGGTTGTTTCAATATGTAGCATACTGTTGCCATGACGTCAAGACCAAGAGAAATGTGTTGCCAGACAGCATGTGTAATATCTGTGTAGATTCAGACAACCAGAATTGCTATATGGTACCGACCATGCATATCCTAAATATGGATTTATTTTGTTTATTTTTCCCGAACATCTGCAGTTCTTACAGGACTGCATGCATGCAAATAAGTTCTCTCCTAGGGACTGATAAACCACTGTTTATACACACAAATAAATAAATAAATAAATATATATATATATATATATATATATATATATTTATATTTAGAATAGATAAATAAGTGTGACCTAAGTTTTCCAGATAACAGCATTTGTACAGTGCCCATATATACTACCTTGGCATTTCCCTCCTCTTTATATTGTTTAGAAGTGCTCCTTAGAGGAAACACTCAGTGATCCAGTCTGCCTGTATAATATATTATCCCAGAACAGCAGCAAGTATAGCAATAACCTGGTATTGAAGCTTTAATTTAGGGTTAGCTCCAACTGTTTGTCATTCTTTAGACCCGGTTTGATAAGAAATTTTGACAACAGCCTTAAAACATCATGTTGCAGTTTACAAACAAACCTCTGCTTGTTAATAATCCACATTTTCCAGGGCTAAACACTTCAAGGGATTCTCACAAGACACTGGAGACGCACAGAGCAGTTTGCCTGTAAACATGTTTTCAGTAGCTGTGTTTAAACATTCTTTTACGTGAAGCTTGAATTCACTGGTATATCACTTCACAGGCAAATAGATTTTCATCCGTGGAATGTCTTTTATCCAGGAGGATCCTTTATCTCTGTGGTAGGCTGTCAGATTCCCACCAATCTCACATTAGTGCATTGATTTGACATGGAGGCCCACTGGAAGTACAAGTAATTTAATCTTATGTGTACAGGGTCTTCCTTTCCGTTTAACTCCATAATGATTTATGCGCAGAGAACAAAGTATGGCATTGCAAACCTCCTGTAGCTCGCTACAATATCCATGGCCTTGTTTACTATTGTTGTTACCCCTTTACACCTTTGTAGTATTTGATATTCTAGTCAGTGGTGTTGTACCTATATATATTACATTGTCTGTAATAATCGTCAACAGTCTATGCCTGTATAGACATAACTGCATGTACATCAAACTTCATTGTGCTAGTGGACTCTATCATGGGTCTGTCTGATAAGTAGTGAAAATAAATTAGAGCACATCCAAATGATCAGACTTTTGTATTGTTTGAGGTTGAGTTACTTGGTGTATAAGCGAGTTAACATGTATGCAACATCAACTTGTATGTGCAATGGTCAACTGCAGATACATTAAATGTTGTTCAGGATAGATATTTCTGTGCCAATAAATCCATTTACTGTAACTGAAAATATTTGTTTCATATTAATTAGATATTTCCTAGAACACTGCTTGTAGCTTTGTACTCTTACAGCTGTCACATTGAGAAGCAGCTGCAGCATGCGTTGGCACCATAGATGCATATATTACATAGGCTTTATATGTGACGCATTTTACTGCAGTTAGTGCTTGAATATGGCAGATAGCTGCAGAACGATGGAGAACTGTCCGACTCCAGTACTTGATTTATACAATATACCTATGCACCCATCAACCCATTATGTGGATTGTGTGGCTCATATACAGTGCTCTTTTTAGAGTTTAAAGAAACCCAGTAGATCATTGCATTACAGCATTTTTATTCCTCGTTCCCGGCAAATAACTAACCTCATATTTACTGTACAGAATCCGTATCGAGAAAATGGTATTCCTTGCTTTGTTTAACACTCAACATTTGTATAGTTTCAGAGTGCATGATGGATAGGGAAAAGTCCTGTTTCTGGAGAAAATGGGCTTTGCATCCTATAATAAGTAGGCTCGTTGGAGAGGAGAGTATAAGTAAGGTAACTGTCTGCAGGTAGTTGTCCATTAATTAAACATATAGCACAATAAGCAAATATTGTAGATTTTTAGTGATTGAAATTAAGCCCTGTTTAACAATACCACAGTTGTCAACATTCAGTCCCTTCGCTTGCCTTACCTTGCACGAACTAACTCTGCACTTGTTCAGATGCAGACCATACGACAGTGAACGCAATTGCATGTAATTATTAATGGCTGAACGCAAATGACACTTATGGCTGCCTACAATTTGAAGGGAGGGAAGGTGCAGACGTATGCAGACAGTGTAAAGTAAGGACTGGCCGAGGTAGTGTGGACACAGATGCGGCCGATTCAAGTCCTGGGTTTCTCATAAGTGCGCTTGTTTTCAGGCGTATCATTTGCACCAGCTACAGGGCAGGTGTAAGTGCTGACTGATAGTGATGAGTGACACAGTATTGTGTGCCTCTAGATGGCACAAAACATGTCTATGCAAGTAAGGCTATAAAATGCCATTGTATGGACAGTATGCCTTTATAATATGTTGGCTTATGCATTTAATGTAAAAAAATCAAATCTTTTTTAAACAGCCATATTTGTATTAATGATTATAATGTTAAGAGTTGTTTTATATTACAATATCATTTTTTAATTTTTTTTTAATCCGCAGACATTGCAGTTATTATTTGGCTGCAATCATCATCATCCACAGCATAATGACACTGGTCAAATAATGTATATGTCAGTCTTCTATTATGATAACCTTTTCCGTTAGTGTCCAGTAAAAGTACCTCTGTAAGGCAATAATACAGTATATTCATAAAGCCTATGTTAGGTCGATATGTGCTTATTTGCAGGGAGCTGTGCAGCTTCTTCCAGTTGGTTTCCTTAAAATAATTCTGTTCAGCTACTTGTCATTATCTCACAATATGTACTAGCTGTTGTTGCAACTTGCGTTTTATAACGGATGAATTAGCATTTCAAAGTGCAGAGAGAGGGGAAGAGATAGAAGATGCAGTGAACGGTGTGAATGATAAATAGACGTAGATAGGATTAAGTAAAGTAATGCAAAAAAAAATATTAATTTTTGTCCTGTTAAAAATTAGAGATACTTCGGCTCGGTTCCCCAAGAACCGAACACACCCGAACTTAGCAGATCCAAGTACCGAGCCTTTTGTGCGCCCTTGGAAATTGAGAACGAGGCAAAACATCATTGCTGCGTCGTCGGATCTCTGATCTTGCGAGCTTTGGATTCTATAAGTACCGCCCTCCACAGCGATCCAGCGCCATTTCACAGAGGGACACAGAATGAGTAGCACAGTTCTTGGCAGTCTGTAGAGCAGTTGGACAGCGTCATAGGTAGAGTAGAAAGAGGAGGGGTAGCAGTGTTCTTCAAAGTCTACAGTGAAATTCAGGAGAGCTCCATTGCGAATTGTCATTGCTGAAATAGAAATAATAGGTCTGGCAGGCTTGGTCTTCTAAATATGCAGTCTTTGTTTGGAAGTGTAAGAAAATAATATTGTAACCCGTGAGGTGATCAAATTGACTGCAAATGACTTGAAATTAGTGTTAATGAGGTTAATAATAATGCAGGGGGGCAGCAAAAATATGTGATTTTAGCAAAAAAAAATTTTGGTTTTAGGAAAATATCAGGATCCAAAACCAAAACACACAAGGGTGGTTTTACCAAAACGCAAAGTTAATCTAGATCCAAAACCAGAACGGGGGGGGGGGGGGGGGGGGTCAGTGAACATCTCTACTATATACTGGCCACTAATGTTACAAGGTGATCAACCAGAAAGCTCTGCAGTGCCACAAACAAAATATGCCATTATCCCAATATTTGTATTCTGTACTCTGTACGTTTTCAGTATGAATGAATTCTGTTTTACATGATTTATATTGTTTTGCAGTATACAGCACTCAGACTACCCTACAGTGCATTTGTTAAACGTTTAAGCCCTTCAGTAGCAGTAAAGTGTGTGTTACTGCTTTGAAACATTGCATTTTCATTTTTATTTATTAAAAAAATCATACATTTTTATCTTTATTTTTTTTATTTTTTTTGGGTGTTTGGGATTCCTATTGCGAAAGAAGAGTGGGTTGCTAATTTGGCTACAGCACAGTGGAAACTTGTTTAATGAGATGTGACATCTAACATGTTATTAAATAAGCCATATAAAACTACATATAGACCCAAGTGTCATGTTTTAATTTTTACATAAGATAATAGAGATTAAAGGGTATACAGGGGGTCTTAAGCATTGATCAGTCTTGTGTAGTGTCGATTGGATTCTATGATGTTTGAGTAATGCTGACTTAAATCTGTGAATTTTCTGAGTTGCCTGCAATTCTGTCCATGTAGAAGGTAAGTCATCTATATATATTGACAATAATAACTCCTGTGGACATACGTGTCAACTAAATCCAGCACTGGTAGTGATCCAACATAAAATGTTCCTTCAGTTTCTTCCTCCGCTCCACCAATCCCCTGTATATCTCCCGAGGTGGCTATTTTCCAAAATAAACAAATGTCCTTTCTGGTCTGAGGGGGAGTAGCGGGTGAGAATTAATATGACCTTCCTGTGTCATTCCCGGGCTTCGGGGACCTGGTTCTTATGGACTTCAGGACTTATTCTTTTGCTGAGTTACTGGCACACCTGTGGTGGTAGACTGGGGACTCGCCAATGCCTAACTTACTCGGATTCCTTTCAAGGTGGACAGGGTTTGGGAGGCCTTCCTTTCAGGCCCTGCTCGGCACCCGCGTTACAAGGACCATCCCACCGTTACTCAAACAAGCTTTATTATTTGGAATAGAATGCAAAGGACATTTGATGGTGTAGGTATAGATCTTGATGCACCACTCTGGTTCAACTTCTCCCTCCTGAGCCTTATAAACTGCAGCAACTTCCCTGCTGGCGTGTGATGGGTGTCACTTTCCTTGGCCAACTGTACTTTAATGGTACTCTTAAGTCATTTGCGCAGCTGCAGCTGGACTTCCCCTTACTCAACTGTTTATTCTACAACTATCTGCAGCTCCGTCATGATTTGGTGGCACAGTTTAGCAACTACTGTTAATTTTAGTCTTGCCCCTCTCCGCTCGCTTTTCTGACAAGTAGGCTGAGTTCACACCATTTCTATACTTTATGCTATGGTGATTTCCCTCCTCAGTAATGACAACTTGGGTGGGATCAGCTTGAGCTGGGAAACAGACCTGTGCCCCTTAGTTGATGACAGTGCTAGGTAAGCCACCTCCTGCACCAGGTACAGACATACTGCACCTGGTATACTACTTCCCACACAGGTTGCTCCTAATGGGGGCCAGGAATGACTGCGTGTCCAAAATGTTGGGATACTCACTCTACCTTCTGGCACCTGCTCCTGGAGCTGCTCTGTAGTTGGGGACCTCTAGTCGGAGATGGGGGAGGGTATTCAATACACTAGTATTGATTTCCTGCTGCTGATTCCTAAGACGTGTTTGGCCTGGGCTTGGATCTTCTGTTGGGTAGGAGTGCCATCAGATACATGACGATCCTCCTAGCATTGGCCAAGGTGATTATCGCTAGATCCTGGATGGCTCAAGAGGGACCTGGTTTTGCTGCGTGTCTGGTCTTGGTTAATGAAGCTGTCGGACATGAGCGTTTCACATACTGGTCCCGCATTGCTATCTCCAAATACTATTAGGTCTGGTCTAGATGGGCAAAATCGAGATATGCAGTAAGGTTTCTCGGGCTGACTTCGCTCCTGTCTAAGTGTTTCCTCTCGGCTTGATGTTCACTTCCTCCCTCCCACCCCATCATGCCTTGTGTTTATAGATACTGTGCACTCTTCTGTTGCACCCCTAAGTTGATGTTTATTATTTTCTGTGTTATGGGGAATGGGAAACCAGAGATCATCTTAATACATCGGTTAACCACAATGTAATTACTGTACTGTTTCAGGATTGCTTTTAGTAGGGATAACTTTACCTAGGCTACACAATGTTATTTAGATAGACAATTTGTTTTTACTTTTTTGTATTGTCTAAAAAATTTCAATAAAAATATTTTATTTAAAATACATTGCTTTAACATTACGGTTTCTGTATCTTTATTTCACCAGCAGCACTTCCCAAGTTAGGAAAACATGGGATAACAGATTTTGTTTTGGCTATTTAATATTTAATATCTGTTATGATGGTTTAATTCCACATTATACTCAGGACTTAAATAATTTAAAAGATTGTCTTGGTGCCAAAAAAACAATTTACAGCCAAGTGTGGCACTTTCTCTGTCTAAAGATGTGTAGTTAATCCTGTTTAAGTAAAATACACGTTGCTGTGAACTGCAGCCAGGCATTTAAATCTATGGAGACATGAAATGCAATTTAAAGCAATTTTTGTAATGGGGTTTATAGCAGTTTGAGAAACTAATTTTCAAACAACGTTGCACATAATGCAGAAAACTTACAATAATATATAGGCTCAAAGTGCAGAGCAAGAAACCTCGTTTTATTAGAGATGTTCACTGACCCCCTTGTTCTGGTTTTGGATCTGGATTAACTCCGTGTTTTTGGTTTTGGCAAAACCGCCCTTGCGTGTTTTGGCTTTGGGTTTGGATCCCGTTTTTTTTTTTCTTTATCTTTTCTTTTTAAAATCCCTATATTTTTTTTTGTTTGCTAAAATCACATATTTTTGCTTTTTTTTTTTTTTTTTTTCCTCCATACGTTATTAACCTCAATAACACTAATTACTAGTCATTTGCAGTCAATTTTGACCACCTCACAGGTCACAATATTATTTTCATACACTTTAAAACAAAGACTGCAGCGACCTGGCTGGATGTTAAGCGACAGAGCAATGACTCAAACACACGGCAGTTCCTAGCACATCTAGGAAACATTGCCACACAGCAGTGGCAGAAAAAAAAAGTGGTGCAAGATGGAATTGATCACAGATCAAGAAATCAGTTATGGTTCATTTGATCGTTCCACCCGTTACTTGGATAACTGTAGTAATTCTACAGCTAATACATGACGACGAGTGCTGCCCCCCTCTGAATGCGTGCTTTTATCAGACCCAAACCAGTCCAAGGTGCCAGACAATGCACTATAAAGAGCCATTGTAATTCACAGCAAAAAGCAAGTTCATCACTGAGCTTCGGATTAGCCCCAATTCCCAAACAATTATAATATACCGTATATACTCGAGTAGAAGTTTTTCAGCACTTCTTTTGTGCTGAAAAAGCCCTCCTCGGCTTATACTCGGGTGATGGAGATGCAGACCTCAATAAATAGTACTAAAGGGAATGGTGATATATCCGGAGGCTCCAAACTGTATAGGACATAACAATAAGTAACAATGCAGAGCAGTGTTGGTGTGTATAACTCACGATTTCTTGATAGCAGTTCTCAGTCCGTCCACGGTATTCCTTAAAGACTGCAAGATGATTCATTTACCATTCATCGCTTCACATCCCATTCATCCTCTGCCGCTGCAGCGCTGGACTGCACTGACAGCCTGTTTAGTGAGACATGAGGAAATCAGTAACAGCCGGGACGTCAGGAACCTCCTGCACAGGCGCGTCTGAAGAATGGAAACATCACTACTTCAACCAGCGCTATTGGAGTGGTAGGACCAAACGGAGCTAGGAACTTTCCTTCAAAAGACTTTGTGTCTGGACGGCTATTATAGTCAGCGCACCCCATCTGTTTGCTTGCAGTCTTTAAGGAATACCGCGGACGGACTGAGAACTGCTATCAAGAAATCGTGAGTTATACACACCAACACTGCTCTGCATTGTTACTTATTGTTATGTCCTATACAGTTTGGAGCCTCCGGATATACCACCATTCCCTTCAGTACTGTTTATTGAGGTCTGCATCTCCTATATATCCTTTGTGATATATTACATGTTGGTATTGCTACACCAGTCAATCATCCTATTTATTTATCTAGTCTGGGAACAATACATTTGTTTTTATAGATTGTATATATCATTTTTATTTTTGAAATTTACTAGTAGCTGCTGCATTTCCCACCCTAGGCTTATACTCGAGTCAATAAGTTTTCCCAGTTTTTTGTGGTAAAATTAGGTACCTCGGCTTATATTCGGGTCGACTTATACTCTAGTATATACGGTAGTTAGGTACCTTTGACATAAAGTGCAGATTACAAACGTTTTGTGTAATACTGATGAACCAGCAGCAATGTGGAAGGTAATGCATATACACGTCTATTTAGACATTCATGCTTACATTACTTCTGCAAGCAACGTTGTTCTTTATTAATAAAACTGTTGTCTTTATACCGTTCACAAAATTTAAAAATAACCCTCCACCATTCTTTGAGTGTTGATAACAGGATCAGGTGGAGTTACAGCAGAGGTGTCACTAATTCTGGTCAATTATTTTACAGTAGACAAGACCAGGTGTCAAAATGTTGTGCTGAGTCATTGGCATTATCAATGGGTGTTTTGATGTGTGCTTTGCAAAAATCAAAACAGTATATAGCACATGTAGTTTACCTTTCAGCTACCACTGTGTGCCAATGTTAAGTGCAAGATGGAATTGTATGTTGGATCTTAAAATGGAGATGCACACCTTAACAAACCAAGCACTTCAGCGACAGGGAGTGCCACTTTTGAGGCTGATGTGCTTGGTTTGTTTGGGCCCTCACAAAACAAGCTAACAATGGCCTTAAGGCACCTAAGGTAACAGTGCTGTTAATGATCTCTACTGTGGCAAGATGTTGTAGTTGTTGTTATCCTCAGCCTCATCCCTCACACTCATCAGTTTATACATCATCCTCACACATTATTAATTCATCACCGCTGGAATCAACCATTACAGAAGTCTCAGTATTTTTATGTAATTGACGGGAAAGGCCTTCCTTGTGGAAATTGATGTTCATTTTTCTGAACATCATCTTTTCCACATTTTGAGGAAGTAGCCTCCTATGCCGATCGTTGACAAGGTACCCGGCTGTCCTGAAAACGCTTTCCGAGTACACACTTTTCCTCCCAGTTTGTTTCTATGCTGTGATGAAAATAATCCTCCACCATCCTTTGGATTCTGATAGTAGAATCGGGTGGAGTTACGGCAGAGGTGTCACGTTTTTTGGTCAATTCCTTTAGACCACACCAGATGTCAAAATGTTGTGCTGAGTCATCTGCATCATCCCTGGGTCTCTTGGAAAAGCTAAGGTTTTTCCTAGCAGCAGTTGACTGAGAAACTGAAGGAGGAGATGTCGTCCTGTCACATAACACTTGAGATGTCCTCTTGCTCACCAGGAGCTCCTTGCATCTCTTCAGATCTGGGTCAGTGGGAAACAAAGGGACATAGCTCTTAAACCGACGATCAAGCACAGTTGCCAAAATGTAGTGATCTGATTTCAAGATTTTGATAACTCTTGGATCCTGGCGAAGCGAATAAAGTACTACAAGTCCGATGTACTTAGCGTAATTGCTTTGTTTAATCTCCTCCTTCAGTTTCTCAAGCTGATTTTCCAAAAGTCTAATTAAGGTAATCACTTGGCTCAAGCTAGCAGTGTCTGAACTCACAGGTGACTACTTCGAATGGTTTCAGCACCTTGCACAACACTGAAAGTATTCTCCACTGCGCTTTAGTAAAATATATCCCTCCTCCTTTCCCAATGTCATGGCTTGTGGAGTAAGCGTGGATGGCTTTTTGCTGTTCCTCCATCCGCAGAAGCATATATAGGGTGGAATTCCACCTTGTTACCACCTCTTGCTTCAGTTGGTGGCAGGGCAAATTAAATTTTTCTTGTAGCGCTGCAAACTCCTACATACTGTTGCCAAATGCTGAAAATGTCCAGATAGTTTACGGGCCACAGACAGCATCTCCTGCACGTTCCTGTCATTTTTTAAAAAGCTCTGCACCACCAAGTTTCTTGTGTGAACAAAACAGGGAATGTGATGGAATTCACTCGTTGTTTTAATGCTGGGAGATTTGGCTAAAGCAGTGTTAAGCCTATCGGTGCACTAGGTATTACTTTAATTACTAGTTGAGATTGATAGCCTGTATTCCATAATTAGCAACTGTTTAAATGTTTCGACGGAGGGGAAGGGCACGGTGAATCGCCTCGTTTTGTCCCCTCCCCAACATCACAACAATGTTGTTTTGTCATGGGAGGGGCAGGGTCAAAATGACGCGGTGCACTGTGAATTGCGTCATGGATGCTCCCACCCTGCCCACTTCCTAGTGAAGAGAATGGTCTGCTCTCTCGAGAGCCCGAGAGACCTACCAGGAATCTGTGAGTCTCCCGGACATTCTGGGAGAGTGGGCAAGTATGCTATATTTTTATAAACTAGCTGAGACCACAAATGACTGTCTCATTTTACACTCCTGGATACATTTGTAGAGGTGGTACTCTGTTGCATGGAAAACAACTAGACCACCCTCCTGCTCTCTCCCAGAATCCTGTTTGAGCTCCAGCATTTTCAGTTGAGCCACTCATGTACGGAGTCACTGAATTAAGGCTCGTCTGAGAGAGAGAGAGAGGCTTTGTTAAACAATTCTCTCCAGCCACACAGCCCTAGTGCACTGATGTTTGTTTGCACGCTTTGGCTGTGGTACCACACACAGTGAGTCATTCTGAGATGAGACCTGACTGTGTGACACAACTGAGCAGACTGTATTCTACCATGTAGGCCCAGTGATATAATATAATCAAAATCACAGTTGTGCTAACTAAAACAATATCAAAATAATTACTACCTCCATAAAAGCTAACATTTCTAAATATTTGTGGGTGCTCAAGTTTATACCTCTACCCCCGCCCCATCCCACCCGCTTTTTGAATTTATCTAAATATTTGCGAATCATGATGATTTTTTGCTCCAAACTGAAATTTAAAAAAGCAGTGTGCTGCCGGCCCTGATGACAGTCGCATGGACACAGCTATGGATACCGCTGCTAGTTACACCTTTGTCGTTAGTAGTATTTGAAGACTATGTATATACAAAAGAATGAGTCCCTTGACCAATTGTACTCCTGGGCCCACGTCTTCTGAGAGGTGAGTTTATTTTTTTCCAAAACTTCTAGCGAAGGTCCAATGGTATGTTCTCTATGGTGTGTGACTCCATGAGCCACGTGCAGATTTGGATCAAAGAGTTATGGGGGGCTAATATCAAAGATTCACAGTTCCCTTGACTCTGGTCAAATGACTCTCTGATTGTAGAGGAAATGTGCGCTCTGTTTATTTTACCTCCCAGTTGCTTTAAAATGACTGGGGAACGAGAGAGAACTTTTCCAGTAAACCTCTACACCTGTTTTACGCTGCTACTTTTTTCCGGTGGTTGGTAAGCTTTGAACTCTGTAATCCAAATCACTGCAGGCCACAAAATCAACTGTAGATGGTCTTGTAACTATTATTGTACTGTAGTAAACTAATTTATTGGAACTATTAAGTAGCAAAACCGTATATATGTGGTGGGGTGATGGAGTGATTTTCTCACTTGAAAAATGACAATGCTGTACTGTATGCCGGCAGCTGCACGACCTGTTCGTAGTGTGACCGGCACCATAACAATATGGTCGTGACGCATGGGACCGTGAGCGTTCAGGAGCTGCGTAATTGAATGTTTTGTCAGCATGTTTGAATTCTTCCAGGCCTCAAAATATTAGTTACAGTGATAGTCGTAGGGTCCTCTGACATCACAGGCCCTGGTGTGCGTCCTACCCCCCATATGACGCACAGGCTTAGATTTGTATAGCTTTTGAATGCACAGCAGTTGAAGGACTCGTCCTTACAGTTTATTTTATATTGGGAAGACTACTGCTTCCATGTCCATTTGTCCACTCATAAATCCACATTGTGAACAGTCTTGATGACGATAAAATCACACTCCAATAACCTGACCCTTTGTAGTCATGTATCATCCTTTTTTCAGCAATGCACTTCATATTAATTGACTTTGAACCTGCCAAACCATGAGGTGGAGATATCACCTGCAACATTAATCTAATATATTTTTTCATGGACGACTTTCTTTTTCCATGGTGTGAATGCTTTTTAAAGCACTTATTCTTATTTCCTCTCAAATGTTTGTTTTCTGTTTGGTTCGTTCCATCTCGGCTATAGGCAGTTTGCTGTTTTTAACTTTGTGGATCAAGCTACTAGCCCTTTATATTGCTGTTATTGCTGCTGTGACAGTATAATTTATGATTTATTTTATTTTATATTATATTGGGTCACATAGATCTGACATCACATTTGATTACACCACAGGTTACATTATTTCATTCATATACTAGTTGCCTTTCTGCGGAGATCAGTTTGCACTGTTTTCAATATCCATTCCAGACATGCCCAGAACAGCAAACACCTTGAACCTCGTTACTAGTCTCCAACTTGACATTTTGTATCTGTATTTCCTGAAAGCTCATATATATGTATCCCTGTAATTACAAATATTTTTGCATTGGAGATATGTGTTTGTTACCATGTTTTGGCCATATCTATTCACTATTTTACATGGATTTCACATTTACATGTTGTATAACGTTATACACGACCTGTACCAAAACATATTGGAGACAGACAGGAAGTCCTAGTGCAAGTTAAAACAGTTTTAATTGTTCTTATTACAGTAATATGCATAACCCTATTGTACTGTAGAAAATAAATCAGGCAACAACAACAAAAAGATCTTCTAAGCTAACCAGAACTCCGGAACTGCACATTGTTTTGTTATAACCCATCCATTAATCAGAAATAGCAAGTTCAATTAAATTGGTAAACTTCACAAGCCAGTTCCTTGCTGTAACATTTGTTCCCCACTCAGATAACCTTGGCATGTGATAATTACTAATGGAGAGCACTGATTGTTTTGGCAGCCACCTTTGAACATGTTTTTAACTTGAGAAAGGAATTTTGATTCAAAGTAGCAGCACAAACATAAGTCAGATGGGCAGACGGATATAACATAATTGTTGATTAAATCGATGTCCAGGACATAGTATTAGAAAGAGGCTGCAATGTATGTGGCACATTATTCTGAGATCTTTTAAATGCTGTAAACACTATGTATTGGTTATAGAACAAACCATTTCACCTTTTGCTTAATTTACAGATTAAATATCCATGGGATTTTTATATGTAATTGCTAAAAATCCATACTGAATATTAATGGCACTATGATGTAATAAAAGCTTTGGAAGTTGTTGTGCGATCTGACATTTTTTCATCATTATATCTTAATTTATAGTAATATATGCCATAGCTTAAAAAAATGTAGGTTGAATAGAAGGATTTATTATGGAGAAAAAAGTCTGTAAGATAATTTGTAGACTCTTCCCAGCCTTAAATGTATTACCACTTATCCCATCTGCCCTTTCCACAGTCATTCTAACCATGCTCCCAGTTTCTGTGACATTGCCCACAAACTATTTTATTTTTTTTTTCCCAAAGGATGTTGGGACACTCGCACTAAATTGGGACAGTTGAGGTACACTAAAGGCAATTGTACTTCGATCATAGCTGCCACAGGGAATTCGTATTGGGCACTTTTTGGCATTTCTCATTACCAATATAGAAAAATGGGTGCAATTACATCTCTGTACTGATTTTGGAGTGGTTGTGACCTAATCACCCCAGCACTAAGTGCAGGGAGCAGTGATATGGGGGGAAGGGGGTAATTGCTCCCTTCATCTCCCTAGATCTTACACTGAATAAAAAAGTGTAAAATGAAATCTTAACATGCAAAACAGGTAATGCGTTTGAAAATATGTCTTTACCGAAATAAGAGTAGATGTCTCACATAAACTTCCAGCAGATGTTGGGAAAAGTAGATAAAGAATTGTTCATAATGAAAAAGTTATAATTGCAAAATAGATGGGTTAGTTTATCATTTTTATCTGCTGTCAATATCCTATGGTCAGATTTGTTGTAAAACACCTTGTGTGAAATCCCTGACTGTATTCTGCATATCTAATCTTTCATAAGGTTTAGCACCCCTGTAGTAGTTTTGCTATATTTCATAATGTACAAGACTGTCAGTGTCCACAAAATACTGGTTCCTGTATACCTGCCAATCCATCCCATTACTGGTCTTGAAACTCAACCTAAAGTAATAAAGTGTGGATAGTTTACCGAAAGATTGTTCAGACTATTACAAAGTAGCCGCACAGCTTTTTCTACATCTCCTGGATGGATGTTGTTGTTATTGCCGCGAATATGAAATGAAGTCCCTGGTGACTCAGAAACATCTGCTTGTCCTTATCTAGAAAACCTGCCTCCGGAATGACTAAACACTGAAATTATGTATTCCAGCTAAGGTGTTTATAGCGTTTTAAAACTGATGTGCTAATTATTTCTTACAACATATTATGTGGGCTTCTTAATGCCGGACACCATGATACCAGCAGCTGACCTCGGCAGGGAGTTGTAGCGCTTGCAATTATGTAATATTCAGCTGTTTACAGAGATCGGGAGGCTAATCTCATTACAGCTGATTAATAATTATTACTAGCTTGTAAGTGCTCGTTTAGGTGAATGTCTTGTTGCGCATTACTGGTATTGGCCAATTTACAACTCTAACAAGCAATTATGATACTGAACTTTTGAACTAGGGAATCAATGGCAATTGATCTGATAAAACGTATAATATCAAATTACATCTATCTAGCTCTAATATGAAGACCAATTTACATGTTACAATAATAAACCTGTAGACTGGGCACACACTACAGAAATGTTCTCACAATGTGTTATCTATAAAGAGTTTTCCAATGACTCATAAAAAAACAAAAAAAAAGTCCCGATCAGTATACAGATTCATGTGTACACACCGTAGAATTTACTGTCATAACCATCTTAAAAGTTTTTGACTATGTAAACTCTACAGAGATCTAGTTGTGAGTGCATACACACTGCAGAATTGGAACAACATCATTCCCATCGTTGAACAAGGTTTTTTTAATTTGGTTATAAAATCAAGTGAAATGATATGATGTGCTTTTGGAACCATAATTGTTCATCGTTGCAGTGTACATGCTAATGCAGTATCGGGCTGAACAGTCATTTATCAAGTGATTGGCCCAATAATCTGCTGAAAACCCTGCAGAGTGTATCCAGCCTTAATCACAGGGAGCAAGAAATTGTATCTTCAACTGCCATTTCTGGTCATTTAGGGTGCACAATGATTGGTTCATAGTCTAACGAAATAGTTTTTCTTTTATGGCAGTATTTCATAACCATGCAGGCACATCTCCCCCTCCCCCTAAAAATAAGATCATGTTTATATTATACTTAAAGCAGTATCTACGTTTATGATTGCACCAGATTGGTTTTTACAGATTATTATTAACACTAAATTATAGTAGCAAAATATATTAACTAAGATGTGTTGCATGTTGAATACTACATACTGTGGTATGTTCTTTTTAGTGCATAATTTTCAGGTTGTATATACAAAGTACAACTTGCAGGCACACCTTGCTGTATAGCAGGTATATGTATTATAACGCTATTGTTCTTACTACTGTACTGCAGGGGCGCACGCAGGGGGGGTTTCTGGTTCACCCACCCCTCCGCGAAGAACAGTGTCCCTACATAGCGCCACTGTACTATACAGCAGCCGCGGCGCTGTCAAAGAAGAAATACAGCGGTGCTGTATTGTAGTACAATACAGCACCGCCGTGGACGCTTCTTTGACAGCGCCGCGGCTGCTGTTCAGTGCAGTGCCGCTGAAATGGAGCTGCTGCGCATGCGCGGCAGCTCTCTATGTTTTTTTTAAAAATCCTGCGTGCGCTGCTGTACGGTTTTAGGTTTACTACGACTTCTTTTACTGTGCTGCTCTATATTTATTACTACTGCTATCTTAAATGCATGTGTTTAATAAATAAAAACATAAAGAATGCACAATAAATACAGGCACTGAAAATTGCATATACAATACACATACATTGATACTGAGCACTATCCAGTTACATGGTTAAACTAGTAAATTTAAGGTAAAGAATATGTGACTACTTTGATGTAATGCTCATTACACCTAGAAAACTTATTGCAATATATTATAACATTCCTGTTTTCACAATGAGAACATGTTCTTTTAACTTGTGCTTCATTATCTAGGTGAGATAGTATTAATCTTCCTTCTTTATTAGATATACAGTTTGCTACAATTTTATTTGATCAGGAGTGACAGTTTATTAATATTATCATCTTAAACAGGCATAGGGGTTGGTGGAGTAGTACTGTATCAAGACTACTATCATGGTAGGCTAAATTTATTTACATTACGAGGATATGGTCCCGGGGAGCCCGCAACAAAGCTAATTTTATAGGACCTTATAGGAGTTGAGGTTTCTAGAAGTTTTCTTCTTTTTTAAAAATTGTATCCCATTTAAATTATACTTGCTCATAAAAAGTACTATACTTGTCAAAAGGATACAATTTGAGGTTTTATTTTCCTTAGCTGGAAGCGCGGCGTTCTCCATAACTTAGCTGGAAGCGCGGCGTTCTCCATCCCTCAGCTGGAAGCGCGGCGTTCTCCATCCCTCAGCTGGAAGCGCAGCGTTCTCCATCCCTCAGCTGGAAGCGCCGCGTTCTCCATACCTGGGAACATAGGGGTAAATTTGTCAAGCTATGGGTTTCAAAAAGTGGAGATGTTGCCTATACCAACCATTCAGATTCTAGTTACCATTTAGTAAGTGCATTGAACAAAATGACAGCTAGAAATTGATGGTTGCTATAGGCAACATCTACACTTTTTTTAAATTCCGCAGCTTGATAAATTACCCCATTGTGTTCACCTTCTAGCTGAACCAGACAATTTATACACCATTTCTTGATTTTTGCGATGCAGCCTGCTACTCATGGTGATAAATTTGCTGCAAATGTATTAGATGATTTACATTAGTGGTTGTGTTAGTGTAATTCAATTTTAGTTTGTGCCGTTCAAATTTCACTCTCACTAGCTTAGAATTAATATAAAACAGAACTGTGGCACTTTACAAATCTATGATAATATAAATTCCCTATAGGAAAAAAAATACTGCACGAGGTGAGACAGACTGCTGTAGTGTAATGGCAAAATTGTATTTTTCATAAAAAGCAAGTAAGTACAAAATAAAGCATTCAGTTCAGACTAGACTATCTATTCAAAACCATTTGTATACATTTAGAAAATCCTTCAAATATCACAATAGAGGATATCTTATTTTTTGGTCTGTCCCACTGATTGAACCCCACAACTCCTTACTTCAGCTAAGAGTCAAAATAAATCAAACCTCAGCCAATGTTACATCTCACTTAAAACATTGGTAATGGTTGTATTGGTCCTTGGATTGTTATATTTTCCCTGCAATTCGCTTACATTGTGTTACGTTTAGAACACAACTCAAGAAGTTTGGTCAAATATACACCAGTTGGAATGAGTATAAACATTTACCTGGTGTATCAGAATAATGAGGGAAGACAATAAGACAGCTTTATACCTTCTGACAATAACCATTGCATCTGTAACACAATGGTATGCTCCAACTTTTATGTTATTCTCCAATTGCACAAACCTGACCACAATGAATTGATTGTAAATCTAGTGTGTGTGTATGTAATATATATATATATATATATATATATATATATATATATATATATATATATATATATATATATATATATATATATATATAATTATATTGATTGATTAGTTCAGCATTGGTTGCTGCAACTAGAAAACAGAGGAGAACCAGAAGCTTGTGTCCCTCGCAAGATGGTCATGATAAACTATGGAACTTTTTTCCCATTTCTTTCAAAATGTTTGCATTCAGTTTGTGCATTATGAATCCCAAGTCTATATCACTTGCAATGTGTTTTCCTTGTGTCACCCATCCACTCAAAATGTTCTGTAAGAAACTGTAAAAGTGCAATAAACTGCTTGTCTGAAAGAGCATTAAATCGGATATATTTCACATTCTCATAAACATATAAACATCCATGTATTGAAGATTGGCCAAACCAGCTACAGGTGAAAAATTCTTCAAACTTGAACTCCTCTTCTGGGATAAGCCGTTTATTCTCCACCTGTTACGAGTCGCGACTGTGCTCAGCCGCCATAACCCTCTCTTCCGCATCCAGGCCGTCGCTATGACGACCGGGACGTCACGTCCGGGTTTCGTCCCGGCCATTGCCTAGGCAACGGTCGGGACGCTGCAGGGCATAGCGCCGCGTCCCGGCATTAGATGCAGCCGGGCGCGCGCGCTAATCATCAGGTGCGCTTTGTGGGCAGCCCATAGAGGGCTAATTGTATCTGCACCCCCATTGGCCAGCTTTGCTTTATAAGGGCTTAGCCTCCCTGCCGGTTATAGCTCAGTGCCCCTGTGTCTAAGCCTGTTCCTGTACCTCAGCTGGTGTATTGCCCTGGATTTCTGATTACCCGACCCCTTGCCTGTTACTGGATTTTGCTGTCTTGCCTGTGTCCCTGATCGTTTGGCCTGTACCACAGATTCTGCTGACCTGCTCGTGACCCTGACCCTTTGGCGTGTTGACTTTTCTTTTCTGCTAGTGACCCCTGACCTCGGCCCATTCTCTGGATTAACGGTCTGCCATTACTCTCCGTTTCTGGGTTCTCCGCAGCCAGTACCCATCTCACAACCCTCAGCTGTCTGCGGCCAAGTCTGTCCCCACCACTAGGGGCTCCAGTGAAAACCAGACATCTGAGTAGACTCCGGGTTTTGTGGTGCTGACTGCTGGGGTTCCTAACACCACCCAATATGAACTGTGGTGATGTTGGTGCTTTCAGCTTGTAAAGGACATGAGCAAACTCTCTCAAATTGTGGAAGTGAACCATGACTGCATAATACATGTTATTTTGCGAACATTTATTTATATCGCTCTAGCATACTTTGTTATGCTTTACATTTTGAGATAAGATTTTAAATAGACAATCAATGTTTCTATTTAGCTCTCATATATATTTTTATATAGTCTCTAAACTGTAGAACACTGAGGGGTCTCTTGTGCGGTAACAATCAATTTGCATCGCAGTGATGCATAATGACCTAGCACTATAATTTAACATGCCGGGGCTGCTCTGGGAGCCGCGGAAAAGACCCTGCTCCACAAAGTATTTTTGCTATTTACTGACAGCCAGATGCTGCCAGCGAATTGAGGAAGTTCTATGTGAATACACATACAAATCACTTAGGGCACCTAATATACAGTTAAAAAATGTTCTCTGTTATGCGTTGAGAGAGGGACCCAGGTACGATGCTTTTAGAAAATATAGATATAGTCTGTAAGTGATACAATATATCCTTGTAAGACTGTATGTAACACATTAGTAAAGGGCATTTACCATTGCCCTATTCTGTGGTTAGAGCTGATCTAGTTGTCATGTACTCTTTCTGACAGGTAAATAGAGAGAGAAACAGTTAAAAGTGCTTTTTTTGCTCTAGCATGAAATGTAGCCAAGAAACATATCAGTTCCAGTCTGCCAAGCCCAACAATGCTGTGTCTGATCCAATCCCTGATGTCCTTTATGGACAAATATGACACTTGTGAACCTTGTCTAAGGGTGTCTAAAGCTCTTTACTAACCTACATTTATAGCCCTGGGATTCACCATTTTAATCCAATCATAAAAGAGCTAAAATATAGAGCTTTCCCTAGGCGGACCGCTGCACTTTTATTGTGAATTTTTCATTATCACTGCTGTGCAGGGAGAGGAGAGAAGCTGTTTTGTGACTGACGAGTGAATAATTGTCAAAGAAAATGTGAGACCTCAGCTCAAATATAAAACTTCAGCTCATATCCACATAGAGCATATAGCATTATGGTCTGGGTAAAGGGACCCTCAGGACTTGTATTGAAGGAAAACCTAAACCGTATTTTATACAGATCACCAAGAATAACATGCCACGGCTCTATGTGAGTTACAGTAGGCTGGAACAGCTCTCAAATTATCCATTTCTTGGATTATTGCTACTTTTTTTTATTAGTTTGCACTGTAAAACAAAAACGTATCTTTATACAAATGCATTGTCTCACAAAGCAAACTCCGGTGTCAATCCAACAATCTGAGAGACCGTAACACACAAAGATTAAAAATATCAAGTACCTATTGAAACACGACAGCACATAGTTGCAGGAAGCCTGGGTTTTTATCCTTCACTTCTCTAGTTCACTTTTGCTATGTCAAAAACTAGGCCAGAGCCAGTGGCCTTTTCAGCAGAGCTCAACCTGTGTTACATGGCTGACTCTAATGTCTGTATAGTATTGCCCGGGCAAAAGGTTAAGGCTACTCAATATCTGGATACTTTTTCAAACCGAGCTTAAAAGTATTGGTTTGTAAACAGCAGTATGGTGAACTGATCATGTCTTTCCCCTTTAACCTGAAACCAATTGCATTTTATTGTTGCGATCACTTGAAATGCAAACAATGAAGGTTTTTTTTCTACACCTACGCCCTCTTCCTGCTCCCAGCTTAAGGAAACGTGCCTCTCCAAGCTGACAGCAGTGATTTTGAGCCTCCGCCAATATGAGAACAAAGTGTGTGGCATTTAAGTTGCATTCGGCCACATCAGATCATACTCGGTACTACAGAACTAGTTCCGTCTTAGAGTTTGGTTTAGAACGGACAGCCAAGCAGTAGTCCGTAATATTCTCACCTTAGATGCTGAAAACGTGAGTTTTATCAGTTTAAAATTGTTTAAGGAATAAATATCATTAAGTTGTGTGTACAACATATGTTTGTGCTCCTTCTAGCCAAATTAAAGCAACTCTTTGGTGTTCTGCTCTTCTCAGTTTTTTATGTCCGCAATGACGGACTGTGTGATATTATTTATGAAAATCTCAGGTCACTTGTCTGTTTATTTTGGCAATTCCCATAGCCATTGGTGTAAATCCCAACTATTAACATATTACTTCCAGTGCTTCAAGAGAAAATACACAATTTATATAATTTATTGTGTTAGACTATATATGTTATTTATTTATTTTTTCATTTTAGATTTCATTTTATACATGAATAATATTGTTCTTTTATACTTTTTTGTATAACATTAAATATGAAAATATAATAAACGCATATGTGGCATCATTTTGACATTTATTTTGTTGTGGACAGTCTATGTATTTTTAGTGTTAATTCTTAGCCCATGTTTTTTTTAAAAATGTGGATAAAAAAAACAACTTATTTAAATTTTGGCACCTGTAAAGTGTAGAAACACCACTTCAAACGTGAACTCCATCCACCTGTCAGAAATTTTACTTGAGTGAGAAGGAAGCTGACTCAAACTTATTCGAACACTCCCCCACCCCCTACCCCCTACCCCCATTCATCCATACTCAAATGGAATTGGCACAACACAAATATATGGCTGGCATCCAGGGTAAAAGTTCTTTCAGACCTTTTAGCAGTTGCCTGCCACTCTAATGGGAATAATGGCTGAGGAGGAACAGGGAGAAGGCAGAGTACTGGCAGACAGGTGGGCACAGTCTACATTTCAAGTGATGCCCATATAATTAACAAGTAGCGTCATTTCTGCATTAGGAAATTAACTGTTATTTTTATGTCCTAATATTACGAATTGATATATTGGTCTATATACTATGTTCAGTGTCCATGGGTACCAGTGGCATACTATTTGCGTTAACTGTTGTTGTGTTTTTTTTGGTTGTTATTTTTAAACTCTGGTGAAATGACATACAAATAATTGTTGTTTGTTAATATCCGTCTTTGTGGTTGTAATTGTTAATATTACATTGTTGTATACCTGACAACAATTACAGTACAACGTCACTTGTTCCGAGAGGCTACAGTTCCAAGTAGTTGTTCTTGTTGTGTATGCGGTAAGAGTTAAGATTTATGGAAGATAGATATGGTTAAAAATATTTATTATGTTGCATGCATATATGCACATTCCCAGTAAAGCAATGTCCCTGGAACCAAATTTTGTTATGTTATTATTGATCTAATTTTCACAAGACGGCTAGTTACAGTTCTTACTTCACAGCACTATTAATGTGGCTAATCCCACGCAAATGTTTTATTCTTTGTTTAACTGTGATGGGCAGACACAATTCTTCTAATCCCTTTAATCATCTCTAGTAGCAGCTCCTATAACTAGATTAGTCCCACATAAAAGATACCGCAGAAGATTTCCTTGGAAACAGGATCATCAGGTTTTTGTGTAATCAATCAGGATTTGTGCCTGTAACTGGGAGCAGGAGGGAAGCTAATGATGGCACTGTTACTCATCGTGTTGTGATTGAGCTGTCAATGTAGCTTTACACCTCCAGAACATGCTCTTCTCAAGGCCTGTTACATTTCAGCTTCCATGACTCTTTAGTACACGTTTTAAGGGGGTGTTTATTGGCAGCGATATTATTTCAAGGGATGAAGATTAATAATGGAAAATTTTGTTTCTTGTTTAACATCATCTATAGTGCCTGGGGCACTGTATATTTGGGTCAGAATAAGGCTAGGAACCCTGTCAGCCCTGACTGTTCTGCTGAACTTGGAACATTGTCCCTTTTGATTTGTCATGACTTGTACAAAATAAATGGTGTACATACAGAAACCATTTACAAGATTTGTTGGTAACCAGTACGGTCAAGGGGCATGTGCGTCTATATAAACACTCATGTGCGTTTCTCTCCATTGGGAATTATTTGATAAAATGTGTTAGAGAAGTTAGCCTTGAAAATAGCAAGACTTCTGAGAAAACTGTTTTATGGGGCTGTGTTTATTACAGCTTATAATAGACCCTTAAAACCACACAAAACTAAAACACGAGCCGGTAGGAAGGGGAATCGGACACCTTTGGGAGTCGAGGTGAATAGATGCAGACTTATTGCACTTGCAGTTGTAATTTGAAAGTGGGGTGTGTGATGTTGCGAAAGTTGGGTATAGAATGGTTACCGCTGGTTGCCAGGAGAAACATAAACTAAGGAATGGAGTACTGGTGATTTCAACAGGATTCAAAGACTGCCGTAAGAATATCATTAATAATGATGATGTTGTTGTTTTTATTATTAATTATTTATGATGTATTATTAATAATAATAATAATAATAATAATAATAATAATAATAATAATAAATATTTATTATTGTTATTATTATCTTTTATTTATAAGCGCCCACAAAGGGTCCGCTTCCATACCTGCCAGTGGTCACTGTTCTCTGCTTTCAAAGGGGACATAATCAAGAATTTTGGGCTGTGGCCAAATTTGTCCAGGTTTTCCAGGTTTAGGATTTCCTAATCCGCACAAGGAAGCCTATTTATTACTAGAAGTCACTCTGGTATATTCAATTTATTTTTGTGCACACATGGCAAATTGTATATTTCACTGTTTCTCCAAGTTAAAATAATTTAGCAGAACATCTGTGTGGTAAAAACTCAACCATGACATTTCTGCTTATTTTGATGTACAATTTACTGAATGTAACAGATTGGAAAACATACAATGTAAAACAATGAATGGATCATAAGAAAAAAGTGAAATTTCGAGCTAGACACATCTTGATTTATTTTCCTTCCCCTTATTTGTAACAATCAAGTTATCAGTGGTGTTTGAGAGTTGGCACAACATCCTTGGAGGTTTACTTGGCTTAATTTAAAAGCTTATGGAATCAATCGTGTTTTGAATGCTTAAAAAACACACACAAGTATTAAGACTTCAAAACGTGATTGATTTGTTAGGCCTTAAATTAATCTAGGTGGAGTCCGTTCCAGAGTTGAATAAATACTTTGACAATCTCTTGATGTTGTGCCTACTCTCAGCAACCACTGGCTGCTATAAGTTGCATATGTATATTTCAGTATTTTTATTGCATTGTTACTGTAAATGTGTTTTCTGGCATCGCATGCGCCTGGAAAGTGCAAAAGGCCTTCGTTTAAATTATGGCTGATGTCCAATCCCTACAACCTACAAGGAAATAGAGAAATCAAGTCCCTTTGCTGACGTTAAGAGGCCCTGCATTACATCTGTTACAATAAATGTGCACTCTTCACTTCACTTAATTATATTTTTCCTGCAACATGAAAATGTGTGTTTGCATGCGGGACCAATACGAGGTGCATGAGTACATATAGCTTATAACAGACATGGCCAACATGTGGTTCTCCAGGTGTTGTGAAACTACAAGTCCCAGCATGCCCTATCAGCTATTGGCTGTCTATCTACTGGCAAAGCATGTAGGGACTTGTATTTTCACAACACCTGGAGAACCACAAGTTGGCCAGGACTGGCCTATATTAAGCAGTGAAAGCCTTGATCTGGCCATGTATAAACAAGAAGCGCATTCACTAAAAAACAGACGTATGACATAAGATATCACTTACAATGTAGGGTCGTATTTATTCAGATAATTAGTGGACAATGTAATGGAGGGAGGAAGAGCAGAGGGGTCTCTCACTGTCCGCTAGTGCATGGACAGCACCAACAGCCTACTAAAGCTGTTCTCAGAAAATATGCTGACATTTCCTCTTATAATACAGCTGAACGTTGCAAAGTCTTCAGAGCACTTTTAATCGGAATGCATATGGTCTTGAATGTCAATACACTCTAATGTTTTAAAATGTATGTAACATTTTATTGATCTTTGTAATGCATTAATGTGTTTATATTTAGAGAAACGCATTAACATTGTAAGCATTTACATAGAAAACATTTACCATAATTGAACATGCCGGTTCTATTCTGTCCTTGTATAAGGTAACAAGTTATGGCTGTCCAATGAAACCAACATTAGAGGACCCAGGAAGCTCAGACCACTGTTTATGCAAGACAACAATAACTCATGTTACCAAATTCTTTTTACCACAATGATAACACTTAATATATTTTTATATTTGTATATTTACAAAAAAAACTGGGATGTTCTCCCATGACCATCCCCTTGTTGCATTGAAATGGTTTGATGGTTTCCTTTAAATGTTTTCTGGCTGCTAATAATCTCTATGGTACTGGGTACCAAGATCAGGCTCTCTGCACCAAGGGGAAAATATGGAAAAAAAATAAGTGTGCTAAATCCGTGGGAAGATTTCACTTCTGTATATTATAAGGATATTAGGAGTTTCCAGACCATATAAAGACATGAGGCTGAGTGCTTTTATACAGGTCACGGAAGTCTGCGGTGACTTCTAAGATCCTTAGCAGTACACAGTGAGGCTGTGTTTTTCCTTGTAATACACATATCTTCCTAATGATTACTAAAACTATACCATCGGGACATACCGTTTATACTGATATTATGTAATCACATTACTTGTGCATTATATGGCAGTACAGGTTGAGAGATCACATTCCTGGTTTATCAGTCATTCCTCAGTTGTGCCAACTTATCTCAACTCTTAACACCTTGGTTTATCAAGCACAGCAGAATTATACATGACCTCTAAGTTCATTATCTATTTTCAGTTTGAGTTTTGCTGTTTTGATTGACAAGCGTTAAGTACCGGTTTAACCTTGTGTTACCACCGGAAAGCAGAGTAAAGGGCAGGGAAACTTTCTACATTCCATCATTATCTACATAACATACACAACTTGAGGTTCCCTGTCCACCCATGGCTCTTGGTTTTAAATGTGGTAGTGCTAAAGGTTTCCTGCCTCTAATACTGAACGTTTATATCAACTGCCATGGCATTATTATTACATGATGAAGTTTTGTAAAGTGTTTTTGTTCTGCCTCTACACTACTATTTTCTTTAGAGGTAACTCCTGATAGCAGAGAGTAGTTGTACACCTTGAAATGCAGTTTGCAGACCATCCAGGTGCACCAGGTGCAAAACAAAGGTGTTTACATATAGTGCGCTTTGTAAATGACCTCCAGTGGAGGTAGCAAGTAATGACCTCCAGTGGAGGTAGCCAGTAATGACCTCCAGTGGAGGTAGCCAGTAATGACCTCCAGTGGAGGTAGCCAGTAATGACCTCCAGTGGAGGTAGCCAGTAATGACCTCCAGTGGAGGTAGCCAGTAATGATCTCCAGTGGAGGTAGCCAGTAATGACCTCCAGTGGAGGTAGCCAGTAATGACCTCCAGTGGAGGTAGCCAGTAATGACCTCCAGTGGAGGTAGCCAGTAATGACCTCCAGTGGAGTGCCTCATGCCGCATTCCTCACTGATGTCTCTGTAATGAATTAGATTGCTTTATTGGTTCAGCCCACAAAATCTGTACCTCCATTTTGATCCATGCCAGATTAAGGACCATAGGGGCCTGAAACCTGTGATTGGCTTATTACTAGTGGTGCCGTGCCACTGGCAGTGGTGGGACTAGTGCTGTGGAGGTGTGGTCAGTACCACAGAGGTTGTAGCTAAGCCCCAACAAATGCTGCCTGCCCTCCACCCACTTATATCTCCCTATTCTCTTCCTTTATGTGGTATGTGGAAAATTTGTAATTATAGCCATAGCAGTTCATGTGACATTAACATTATGAGGGCTGGACTATTGGCAGTTTTGGACTGGTTCTGGTGGGTTTATTAGACTCAGTGGTATTTACTCATTACAGGTTATAGTGTTTGATCCCCCGATGTTTGTGATCTGTATTATTCCATGTGGCTTGTGTTTTAGGCCACTTTTATTTAACTGTTACTCTTGGATGTCACCTGCACTGATCTCCCCTTGTTATAGGATATTCTGCGCTGCCACCAGCTCGGTCTTCAGTTTGTCTCCACTGGTTTGCTGTTTGCAAGGACTTCAGAGTGCTACAGTTAATCTTGCCTGCTGTTCTGACTGACATCTGTAGGGTTATACTTTGGGTTTCTTCATATGTGTATGTATTGCACTTTAGCCTATAGCCTATAGAGTTAAACCTATATTATTGCACAAGGGGACGGAGACGGACGGACTGAGTACCGGTGAGCATATCTAGCGCTATGGAGAATAAGGGCTGCTGTAGATGAAGATCTTCAGTCCCATATGTTTATGTAATAGCTGGTGGCATTTGTTACACTCTAACATTCTTCTTAACATTTATATTGCGAGGAAGCTTCCTTGAGCTTATAATTTCTTAATATTGTTGTATTGTTCAAGAGGAAATCTTGCCTTTCTCCCCTTTTCCACCCCTTATGTTGTATCACTTTTTATTTTCCCCTTGATTGAATAAAAATCACAGTTTTCTATATCCTTGTATGTGTGTTGTATGTTTGCATGTATTTCATTACATTGCACTATGAGAAATTGAACTTTTGCTGCAGTTATCTTCTGCGTAGAATGCTGCTTTGTTTTTGTTTGCAATTGTTAAATGCTGTTGTTACAAAAACAAAACAAGTCTCTGCACATAAAACACATAGGGCCTGATTCATCAAGGCGTGCATATTGAGCGCAATGTGCATTTGTTTTAAAACTAATGTAAATTAACTCTGCGCACTCCCGAATTCATTAAGACCTTGTCTGAGGATACGTGCGCTGATGAAAGCAGGTCTGCTCTGCTCTACAGTACAAGACCCTGAAGGATACGTCCAAAGCCCATGTAGATTATATATTCTCCAAAAATTCTCAGAAAAAAAAATATATACTTTAAAAATGTAATGCAACCTGTTAATAATATAGGCATTGATGATAAAACAGTAACAAGGAAAAGAGGGTTATTTTTTTTTATGTTTTTGTTTCCATTAAATAGATTTATTAGGATGTTCTTAATGTTTAATGAGCATCTAAAACAGTTTTGCAGTTCCTCCTGTTTGCAAACACATGTTATAGCATGTATACAAGACTGTCATCACTACTGATCAGGACTAGCCTTGTAGCTGGAGCAAGAGATACAGCAGATAAACAAGTAATTTTGTCATGCCTAGAGCATGATTTGTAAGGGGCTATGTGCACTTGAGTTTGAGACGCCTTTGCTGTAAATTGTTACGGCAAAACGCCCCTTCCCTGCCCTGTTCACTCCACGAAATTGTAGACTGTAGTGTGTCCTTTGCACCCAAAGACGGAGTGTTTACTGGCGTATGGTCCAGTTCTGGGCATGCACAGAGTGCTTTGCGTATGATACACTAAAAAATGGCAGATACCTGTCTTGCTGAATTAGGCCAATAGTGTGTTGCAAAAAACTAGACTCTACATGCAAAACAAATATTTCCCTGCACACAGAAAATACAAATGTGCATATACTGTAAGTCCCCACATATTGCTCTGACACCAATTAATATCAATGGGAGTAAACGTGCTAAAAGTCAGGCATCCTTTAGAGCAGAAGATGAGGCCCACTCTTTTGCATATAAATCACAAAGATCCACACCACCTGTCCCTGCACTGCTTGTGTGCTTGTTACACACACATGTATATGTTGAGAAGTAGATCAAAGGACTGGAGGGACAAGGCAAAGATCATTCATCTCCACGAGTGCAGAAGGTAAGTACCAGTACGGAAGGCGCCAGGTGGTAGGTTGGAGAGTAATTTGTAAAACGCATGTCACTCCTCTCCTCCCTCACTGATCGAGCATTAAAGAGGGTGTGTTTTAGTTTAATCACCATCTGCTCCTGTGGTAAAGCAGGGGCTGAAAATTGGGCGAGTGACCAGACAGCTGGTGTGCCTACCTCAGCCCAGAGATGTACCTAGGTTTTTTTAGTTTGGGGGGGTGGTGATTTAGTGCCCCATTCCATTTTTCACTTAAAGCAGTAGCGTGCAGCCGCACACTATATACTATATACACACTATTTACTTGTTCCTGTTGGCTCTCTCTCAGACCACATCCAGCATCTTTTGGTCGTCTGAAACTGGCACATATTTTTAAAATGCAATTGGCCTATTTCTGAGTGCAGCTCAATCAGCCCCTAGTTATCCCAAGTAGACAACTTGTGCACTTTAGCCACAACAGCATCGTATTTAGTCATAGCACCTTTACAACAGAATCTAAGGCAGTTTGTACAGTTTCCCTGTACACATATGCTGTTACTGAGATAATATTCTAAGCTGTGGTGATAAATAAGAACATCTGTAATCTTTCACTTCTGAAGTTTCATAAAAAGGGATAGTTTTAGAACACAGAGGCTGAACTGAAACAGTAAAGTCATTGTGCTCCATTAACAATATATCTCAAACATCCAATGTTTATTGATTGTTGAAGGCATCAAATACTTTCAGAATTCCCAATTGGTCTATCTTTCAACCCCCTTGGAGCCTTATGATTCTGTAAATTACACATGTCACAGGAAAAAAATTACTTGAAGTCACCTGCTGACAGTGTTTTTCCTAGTCCATTTATAGTCACTCTTGATTTCCACGTTAATGCCATTAGTGTCTTCCAGTGCCATTTTGCACAGAACTTTCGTTTTCACTGTTCTAGTTTTGGAATGTATGTCCGTACATCGTGGAGCTGCATTAGTTGTCACCATCACTTTTCTCTAACAGCCTCACTCCTTTTCTATGTGCAATGAACAATGTAAAAAAAAAGTATCCAGTTAATGTCAGCTGATGATAATCTAGTCATTAGTGACAAAACATTTCCCCCCTATTAAATACATTTATTAGGATGCTGTTATTAATGTCTACTGTACATAAAATGCATTTTTAATACTTACAGCTGCTGATTGCAAACACATGTTCTAGCATGCATACATGATAGTCATCACTATCAGTCAGCACTTACACCTGCCCTGTAGCTGGTGCAGGTGATACGACTGAAAAACACATACCTTTGAGATGCCCAAAACTGCTGCATGTACTCGTTCTAGCACACCCTAACTGTACATTGGCTACTTGCATTCATCTATTCCCCTCTCAGATCCGCACGCTGAAATCGTAGGCTGTCGTAAGGGTCCTTTGCGCTTGAAAATGAATTGGATGTTATTGGGTTCACTGGCGTATAGTCCGGTTCTGGGCAGGAGCAGAGCAATTTCACGTAAAAATATGGCACTTATGTTCCTTAATGATTCGTTTCCAAGGTGCATTACGGCCATACAGCCCAACCAGGGAACAGTCGTACCTGTGGTTTTATTTGCTGCACACTGGACGGCCAGATTTGGTCAATCTGTGGTCAGGACAAACAATGAGATTGCAAGGGCTTCCTTTCAGTTTGGTTGATGACCGCACTCGCATGTCAATGCAATCACTGACTGACCAGATTCTGCAGCCTGCCAAACCCAAATCCCATAACATTTTGAGTAAGCAGAACAATGTTCAAGGTGATCATTGTCACATGGAGTTATGTCTAGCTAATTAGGATAAAAAGGAAAGGCCCAAATATATTGCACGGTGCGTGGGTAGATTTAATTGAATTAAGTGAATAGAGAAAGAAATATCACTAATTGAGACACTTTGATGTGTAAGATTCTTACAATCCCAAATCAGTGCAAAAGAAAGAAAAAAATATTAACCTGATGTAGTATTTTTTTTACCTTAATTTCAAAACAAAACCCCAGTTCCAACCAACTGGAAATTGTATTTTAAATTGAGATTGTCAGCAAAAAGTGAACACTGTGCACTTGAAAGAGGAAAAATGTGTGTGGTGCGCTGCATGCCGCAAAACATATACATTAAGTTAGAGCAAAATGGTTGAATAGACATGCCACATGGTTACTTTTGCACCTCCAGGACTGATCTGTTAGGTCCACATTGAGGCTAACTTCATTAATAGACCATCCATTTCCTATATCTTGGCCTTACACATAAAACATAGACCATTCCCCTTACTGAACTTAAAGATAAAGATCTGAAATCATTTATCATTCAAGTATATAATCTCTTGACTACATATTCTGCTTTGACTCCCTTCTGGGGTAATCCATACTTTCTTCCGGGCATATCCTTTACTAGATTCTCTAACTAGATACAGGTAGATCTCAAAAACCCTGTATATGTATCAAACGAAAGCCAATAGCTCTCTCTCTCTGATATTCTACAGAACATTCTTTCATGCACCCTGAGGCCATTAAAGTTCATCCAAATCAGATATTTCCTATTCTCTCTCTCCCCAAGTTCTTGGAGACCTCACCACCTTTGAGTTAATATGCTGTCACCATCCGATTTGTAAGGGGATGGTGTGGGCCAGTTCCCAAGTACCGGCCACCACACTGGTGTGGTGGCCATCTTTAAATGGACTCTGGCGCCAGAGGGGTTTATACCCGGCACCAGCGGTGTTAAAGTACCAGCGCTAGGCGCGACGGGCATAAGAAACTGTTAAATGTTTAATGTAAATAAAAATGTTTTTTCACGTGTGCGCTACAGCGCTGAGTGGGTAGCACCTAGTGCCGCAGCATTCAATGGGTTAAACCCCGGCGCGCATCGCTGAATGGGTTAACTCCGGCACTAGGCGCCGGGAGTGTAATTATGTGTATTAAATGTAAAATATGTATAAAGTGAATGAAAAATGAATGTATATGTATATTATAAAATAAAAGTACTTACCCTGTCCCTGGCAGTCCAGTGGGGGCTGCAGGAGCAGGCCCTCGCTGGGATTTCCACAGTACCATCCTGGAAGCAATTAGATCCAGGAGGTGCTGGGGGACCCAGGAGGCTAAGTCGCTTGCGGACCTCATAGAGATTCAACTAGCGACAGGGCAGGGACCGCTGCCCTAGGATCTGGCTGCTCTCCCCTGGTACTATTTTCAGCCAGGGGGTAGAGTCAGACCCCGGAGCAAGGTCCCTGGAAGAAAGTTTAGGTGGGAGATTTAAAGATAAATCTCCAGCCTCAGATAGAACGGGCTCGCCCCTCTCCCTGGCAGCTCATGGACAGGGAGGGGAGGGGAAGTACACTTCCCCCTGCCACTAGCTTCTATTGAAAAAAGTGTTACATTTTCTGGGCTTATTCATGTGCAGGCTGCATGAATCAGTCCACGTTGGTTAAAGGGACAAGAGGCTGGATTACCTCCTGCCATGCGAAGTCTCAAAAACTGTTTAAAAAAAGCACTGGTTCCATCTGACCTTCAGATCACTGGTACCTTCAACCAGTGTGAACTGTCCTTATCAGGACACTTGAGCTAATAAACATCACTTTCTTCAAGATCCTGCTTTGACAACTTTCCCTCCTTTATTTCCAGTGACATACAGATTAGACACAACTGTAATCCGTTTCTGGCTGTTCTGAAGTTTGAACCCAGCTTTCTAGTACCACCGCTCTGTCCGCTACCCAGCAGCTCTGGCCAGTGTGATATGTCAGGGTAAGATGTTTCCTGACTCTAGCCCCTGTTACTGAAGAATCTGTGGTCACAGGAGTACTTTCTTCTTTGGTGGTTCTGTCCTGTTATTGCCACTCTCTTGCACACACTACTCAACCTCCTTAACAATATGTTGAAAGCACCAATCCTAAATGACCTTTGGACCATCATTCTATGTTACCTTCCCCAAAGCCTTGGCAAACACTCCAAGAAATTAACGGTCCATATTTGGCTGGAATCTGAAGAAACCCAATACCAATTGCAATGCTAGAACTTATAGAAAAATATATATGGTACATCATGGCAATGGAACAATCACCTGCTGCCCTCATGATTAAGGACATCTTTTAGGGCAAGTTTGGATCCTGTGGTAGTTTGAGGAAGGCCAGAGCCACTCCATATTAATAAATCCTGCATCTTCAGCTCCACAAGGGCGATGAACGAGCCCGTCACCACCTCCCAGTAATATTTATTTATTTATTTTTATCCAATATGTGACCACCTACCAGGGCCATCTCAACAACATTATGGGCACCTGGGCAAAGCAGTGCTCTGGGGCCCTAACTATATAACCACTCACGGGAATAAAAAAGTAAATTATCAATAAAATGAAGTTTATATTTATTGGTACTTGCAACAAAAATCAATGGTTTTAAACATTAAACAGCATGCTGTACAGCTGTGCCTTGATACATGGGTGAATAGTTTTTTTTTTTTTTCTATTGGGTACTGTTTATGGGCCCCCTATACTCATGAGGCCCCCAGGCAACTGCCCAGCGTGCCCAGGGGGAAAGACGGCTCTGCTACCTACCGCAAGTCTTCCGGTTGCTTCCTCTTCTTGTTTTGTATTTATATAGGCTGATGACTAGACCTCTTCCCGTCCCCATCTCTCTCCCACCCCCTCCACCTTTCCCCTTGTTACATGAGTAGAACTCAAGCGTATGCTTTTTATAATGATTTTTTTTATTGTATTGGATATATGCATGTTCAGATTGACACCGGAAACCCAAGGTCTACCGTGTTGTATTCACAATTTAATATGCTTTGTTTTATTGCTTTCATCTGACAAAATAAAGAGTTATCAATAAAGGTAAGACCATAAATTAGGATGTTTATGCTTTGTGTGCCACCTACATTTTACATAAGCCTGTATTTCAGGGGAAATATATTATAAAAATGACTATAAATATCTCTAGTGTGCCTCTAGAATAGGGGTCTTTAACCATTTCTTTTATCATGTGTCGCCTTTTAGCTACAATACAGCTTTTCTTCCCTTGCTCCTGATTCTGCTTGTTTCTATGGGGTATGCTACCCTATATTTAAAACAGTTATATTTTTATACTGCTAAATGCACTGACCGGTTGCTGTAATTAATGTGCCTAAAAACTAAATAGCATTACTTTAGTATGTGGAACTGAATTCTGACGGTAGATTTTTCTCAGGTGAATGTTCTACTAAATTGTAGAGTAATTTATATGTACTATATAATGTAGCCCCCTCTCTCTCTCTCTCTCTCATAGCTTGTTGTTGATGTTTTGTCTTTAATATGGAGTGACAATAAAGAACTTTCCTATAGCACAAGCTTACTCTTTCACACTCTAACAGAGGAATTCAATTGGCCACGTTACTGTAAAAAGTACCGTTATTACACACACTATTACCGTAATAACGGTAATAGTGTTACCGTAATAACGGTAATAGTGCGCTTAAATACCGTTATTACGGTAGATTCAATGCCGGCTTTTTGCTTGCAGCTCCCTGAGCTAATTTTGGGGGAATTGAAACCCCCCCCCCTACGGATCTAACCTAGTGATGACTTTACTCTTGCTGTGCAGGATAAGAAAACACAATTAAATAGCAGTATCAAGGATAAACATTTTAAGCTTCATTTTCTTCCTTATTTTTCTAGAAACATTCTCAGCACTCACTAAATAATAGAAAATGTTTATAGATTGCAAGAACACAGGAAGTTCAACATGAAGTTATTGTCGTGCGTGCCGAAATAATAGCTGTAACTTTGATCTTGTGTACTAGATTTGTGTTTCAAAGGATGTTTATCTTTTTTCTGTAACATTAACAGCAATTCCTTGAATTATTATGCCCAATGACTCCTTGAAAATGTTAACGACGCATTAAAAGAACATTGTATGCATAAAGTGTACACCCATACTTGCCAACTCTCCCACAATATACGGGAGACTCCCGAAATATCCGGGAGACTCCCGAAATTTGGGTCAGTCTCACGGACTACCGGGAGAGCTGGCAAATCTCCCGCATCCCGCTAGTGCCGTGACAAAATGACGCGGTTCGTGGCCTTTTCGCTGCAGTGGCCAAAATGGCGCGTTAAGCAGCACCATGACCCCTCCCACCACGCCCCCTCCCGGAAAGGACTTGCCCAAAGTAGGCAAGTATGTGTACACCAAAAGGACAGATAAACCTTAGCCTTCTGTGTGTACTTCTGGGGGAATTTAGAATACTTATACTGATTTAATTGTTTTCATGCTCTGGATATTATTTAGAAAGGGCAAAAAAAAACCTTGCAGCATAAATACAGCATTTGACACACTGAAAATATTTCTAGATTCAGACGTTTCCATTGGCAGAAGCAAGCAGTGGGGCGGAGTAAAGGCATTCCCACTGAAGTACATAGTAGATGCACCAGTGCGTCTTGTTTTGCAGAGCAGCGCAGAAACGTGATTGCTATAATGAAATAGGGGCTGGGTCTATTTCCAGGTCCGTTACTTGCCACACACAGCCATCAGTTCTTAAAAGGGCTTGAATTCTGCACCAGCTCAAGATTAAAATTATTGGTACCCATAAAGTGGCCCTAGTGTACTGGTTAGGGGCCCACAATACCAAAAGTAAAACAAACAAAAAAATTAACTTTAGTAGCCCCCAAAACACTCGTTCATCACTCTCTATAATGCAAAAATAACATTTTCTCTTTTTATTGATCTTTCAAAATTCAAATGGGAAGATAAACGCAACTGGAAAAATTCTTATTAAAAGATCATTAAAAAAACCTGATTTTAAAGCACACTACACGAACCACAAGTGTCGTCTGTCGTTCATAGTGAATGGAGGATTTGGACTACGACTGATAAAGCTAAAAATAAAAAATAAAAGCGGATTTTTTTTATTTAGTAAAGTGTTGAACGAGGGTTCTGTTTTGGTTTTATTTTTTTAGATTAATGTTTATTTCAAAATTATGTTTTGTTTTTGATATCCGCTGGGATCACTGGAAAAGGCAAATGTTACCGTGGGTCCGCAGGGGGGTCTGGAATAGTCTCAGTGGTTTCATGGGGCTGGTAGCCTCTGGGTTTTTGCTTTATAACTGCACCCGCCATGCGCTGACAAGCCTGGGGCTTGTTTTCACTACAGCAGAGTGAACGCAGCTTCATGGTCTCCCTATTATAGGGGAAAACAGCCCAAACAGGTGGTGGATTTGGATGGGAAGCACATTGACTTTTTATCCGGTTTTTGTTTTTGTTTTTCATTTATTTTACTTAGGACACTGTTCTTCGGGGCTATTTGTTACAGGTGGAGCAACACAAATATATATAGTATATATACTTTACAACATTTGTAACAAAAGTCTACACTTAATAACAATCTCATTGAGATTTCTGTGCAAGGAAAGCAGCTTTACATGATTTCTTATATAAAGGAGTGTATGATTATAGGTTATTTATGAAATTGCTTGTATTCCATATATAAACTCAGTGCTTGGAGAACAATACTCTAAATTACTACCATGGGTAGATTATGTATTTGTGAGAACAGAAACAAGAGTGACTGAAATACATGTTTTGAATCCTGGTTCAGTATGAAGCTACATTTATTTGAAGCTTTATATTTAGCCTGCAGTGCAGGGAATGAAGAAATCGTTCTCAGCTGTGTCTTGATGGGAATCGTGATGGAGCTCTAGTCCCAGAAAGGTCAGTTACAGTCATAGGTATTGCTGCCATTTATGGTTATATTGACTATTCTGGATGTAAAATTTGTGAGTAGCTTATATTGCATTGAAATTGACTGTATTTTTCAGTCATATGAATTATTTACCCATGAACCATTGTACTCCGTCTCACTGCACTTTGATATACACTATTACAATAGCGCAGTATTGGGTGCAAATTGAAGAGATCCAAAACTGATAATGTTGTCTTTGCACCCTCAGTTTGTAAAAGCAGCCTGGTGCCCTATGTAAGGAGCAGTGCAGGTCAATGCAAATAACTGATAATTAACAGCAAGCCCATCAACAAATCCATATAATTGATTAAATTGTGTAAATAACACCAATCTTTTATGTGTGTGTAGTATGTAGGGATGCACAGAATCCAGGATTTGTTTCATAGAAGGGCAGGATGGTAACTTTTAGCCAAGTGGGAATGTCACCCTGGATTACCCTGTGTGTGCCAGAGGTGGGATGCCCAGCACTAGACTCCTTCAGTAGTATTTCTCTCTTATCGGTATCACCCCTATGTGAGCTGTTAATATTTTACATGCAGGTACACCCTCTTCAAAGTATACATTAAAGAAACTACTATGTCTGGGGACAAGAACTTGTGAAAGGATCATAAATAGCACTGGATGGCTTTTAATTTTTTAAGACTTCAAAACTAATTGATGCCAAAATGTTTTTCTGATTTATGTAACTCACCAACCAGAACTATATAGCAGGCATCAGGGTTGATCTATTTGGAATGCAGTTTAAATCAGATATGTTTACGCTGAAAGATCACTATCCTACCCCTTCATCTCTTTCCACTCTAAACTTGTCCTATGCTATCACAAGTCAGTTGTTTGCTTATGTGCTCCTTAAAACCATGGCCCGTTGTACAAAAGTAATTGTGTAATATCTACATAACGTCAAAAAAGAGCGTTTGTGCTGCATGTTTTTACTTTTCGCACATTCTTTGTCCAGTAAATTAACCTTGTTGACCTTTTTCAACACCCCCATCCCCAATCTATAGACACACACACACACACACACACACACACACACACACACACACACACACACACACACACACACACACACACACACACACACACACTGATGTTCTACCTGACACAAATTAAGTAGTTCTTCTGGGAATGCATTCAGTATCATTTTTACACTGAGCAGCTCCTTGCATTTGGGAAGTGTGAAGAGTGGGAATAGAGCATTGTGTTGCTGCAGTGGAGTGGTATAATAGTAGCTAAAGCATATTAATTATTATATGAATTAATATCCATTAGTTTGTTCTACATTGAAGATTTGTTGCTTGTACCGCTAAACATGTAGATGTGCCACAGGCCATCATTTTAAAACCACTTTCTTCAGTAGTAATCATAGCAGTAGTGCAAGCAAGTTTCTGTATATTTACTCTCCTCCACACATGGCGAGTTGACTGGGACATACGCCGCTAAGAGGTGGTGGAACGGGAGATTTACAGCTAGAATGTGCAGCCAACAAATCTGCAACAACTGTGTGATGCTACCATGTCAATATTGGCCAGAATTTCTAAGGACCTTGTTGAATCCATGCCAAAAAGAATTCAGGCTCTTTGGGGCAAAGGGCAGTCTTACCCAGTATTAGAAAGGTGGTCACTGAGTGTATATAATATTGCCAGTTAACAATGGCACTTTATTTAAAATAGACCACTCAATAAAAAGACAAGAACAATGTCTTGAGCAGATAATTATAAATAGGCATGACTCTAGGCAACTACTAGTGACTGTAATCTGTACTCCACTAGATAAGACAAACCAATGGAAAATATAACTGTATAAACAAGTGAATCCAATCAATACTGCTATGTATACCATACATTTAAATCACGTTGCTTGCATGAGGTGATACCATTAGGTTTGTTGCTCTTCCGTTATTTAGTGAGTGTTGTGCATTCCGCTGTAGGACTCCTTGAAGAAGAGCACAGAAGATGTGTCATGCCTCTAGAAAACTCAAATAGTTTTAGTCCTCTTGAAGTTCTGTAACTTTTGCATATATAGGTGATCAGATTAAAATAATGGTAACAAATAGGTGATCACGGTAAAAATTGCAGTAGGACAATCTTGGCTATTGCAGTTTGAGTGTACAGTACAATAGACATGTTTTGTCATCTGTATGCAGTGTCAATCTGACAGCCCATATGGTCTGGATCCCTTTTGAAAAACATCACTGAATTAAAAAAAGAAAAGAAAAAAAGTGTGTCTAATACAACGTAATTAAAACCAATAAAGATGAAGTTAGAGAAATATCCTGACTATCCTTGGTTATGCATGTCAATCAGAGTGCTATTTTTTAATGAGCTTCTGTAATTAATATAAAAGTATGGTGATGTGAATGGTTGTATGCTCAACAAAGTTAGCATCATTTAGCAACCATTAATTGTGTTAATTGTTTGATATTCTTCCCACACATAATTATACATGTAGCAATATTTAGATTATGTCCTTACAAATAACAAAACAAAATGTAATACTAGCTCAGGAAGTTATTATGTTTATTGTTATAATATGTTGTTACAGCTTCTGCTTCACAGAATGACGTGCAGAAGTTACTAACTGATATGCCCATAGAAGGTGTGTTGTACTGGTTCTCTTATCAGAAGGGGCAAAGAGTTTTTTAATTGAAAAAAAAAAAAAACCAAAAAAACCCAGTACCGTTATTATGATGTTAAATGATGATTTTTCTTTGTCTTACTAAATCGCATGTCTGTCTACCAAACAAAGTAAAAATGAAACAAACACATTTCAGATGAATTGGGAGTAGTTAAATGTTTGCTCTTTACTACAGAACTGCAAAAATGTTTTTTACTTTACTAATTACTTTACTTTACTAATATTTTCTTAACAGTTCAGAAAAAACTTCCACGCTCAAGTGTTTAACTCAACAAAAGAGATGTTGTTGTTTGTTTAGAACATAAGCTCAGAAATATAATGTATTGCCTTTTTGCAGAAACCCATTATCAGTCAACCAAAAGTGTTTCATGTTTAACAACAATATAATATGAAGAACAGAAGATTCCAGCCACCTTCTAAATAATTAACAAAGCTCGTGTTCAGTTACCTTCCAGTTTCATAAAATATGTAGAAGCATCAGAGTCTGTATCTGTACTGTGAGGGCTGCTTTTCTGCTCACCAAGGAGGCAGTGAGGTATCAAAATAGTTTAAGAAGGAATTTTAATGAGAAGATTGCAGAGACTCTAAATATGGTCTGGCAGATAACTCTGGTTTACTGCCCAGTCTGCTGTATTAATACATCCACAACACTAAAAACAAAAATGACCCCAAGTCACATGCATGCCTGTGGTTAGTACTCACCTTGACTTACACAATAAATATAGTAATTGAAAATTTCACAGAGAAGTCTTCTTTACCACTAATCTTACAGTACATTAAATATAACGACAAACTCATGATCATATTTACTGACAGTCAACATTTCTTAATGACACATTTATTTAATACTAAAAAGTAGCAGAAAAGTAGTAGTTTATCAGTACAAAGGGGACCAGGCAATAATGTGTTTATAACCTTATTCATGCCCAAGGTGCTGTGTGTAATGTAAGTGTAAGGAAGATTACCTATTTTAAAGAGAGCTTTTTTGATTTTACCGACGGGCAACAATTTTACCGGATGTCATTAAGGACAATTGGCAACCATGATGGCATCATCTCTAGACAAAGTGAATATCATCATTTTTATTATTATTTTTTTTAATTTACATGTGACAACCAGTTTCTTTTACGAACCATTGAGGGGCTTTGGGTACACACTGGTGCAGTAATGCAACGATCACTGGGAAATGTGGCAGTGTGTATTCTGCCCTCACGGCCAGCAGTATAGTAGATCTCTATAGAGTGTGCAGAGTCACAGTCTTTTCAGCAGGTGGTTATGAGAGAAGATCACAGATCTGAATGTAATCCGTGTATAATGTGTACACACAAATCTGCATGCTCATCGGGGCTTTCAGTCGTTGGTAAAATCGTTACAGAAATCGCATCTGCAGTAATTTTCTATATTATGTACCAAGCTTAAGTCATAATTTTCTTTTTAGTAGACTCAAAATATATTCTTTATAAGGTTGTTATTTAATTGGTTTTATTCTTGTAATGAAATGTTACATGAATTTAAACTGACAAAGGGGCAGTAAAATTAAATGTATCATCATTATTATTTATTAAATGTAAACACCATTAACTAACAAATACGTATTGTAGGCATACTAAGAATGGTGGTAGTCGGCATATAGATGCTGACTACCATGACAACACTTACCCCGACATGATGACTCTGAAGGGCTCCTTTCCAACGAGGATCGATGACGACTGCTGTGGGCAGCAACTGCAACTGATCCTGATGAAGGAAGAATCCGGCACGACTTGATGACGTCACTTACATCCACGACGCTGTTATCGCTGCTGTTAAAGAGGTAATGTAAGTATGCCCCCATGGACAATATACAAAGCTTTGTAAAGTAAATTGACCTTGGGCGCATACTTACATTATCCCCTTAGCAGCGATAACAGCGTTGCGGATTGTAAGTGACGTCATCAAGTCGCGCCGGATTCTTCATTCATCGGGATCGGTTGCAGTCGCTGCCCACAGCAGTCGTCATCGATCCTCGTCGAAAAGGAGCCCTTCGGAGTCGTCATGTTGGGGTAACTATTGTCGGATTAATCAGTGTAATTATAACATACCCCACCCCTAATGAAAGGGAGCGCTAAGCACAGGATTTAGTTGTTTAATAGCAACATATTTTATTATACTTTTTTATTGCTCACAAATATATTTAGCCCAAAGTTCCAGTTTCTTTACAAAATAAGCAGCTTGTCCCACTGTCACATGCAAGAAATCATCCTGACAGACTGGGATGAATTGGAGCAGTGTCGAATTCCATGGCCCTTTTTTCTACAGATGCCACCACTGGTTAAGTTACATTGTCTCAAAGAATATCGTTAGTACTGTCTCCACTAGCAGCCTGCAAACACTCCAGGAATGTGGCGTCCTCAATAATAATTTGTAGCTCTTTTGCTCAGCTAAAGTTGAAATCAAAGAAACTTTATCAAAACAGAACAGAAATGATTGGACTCGCTTTAGTGTTAGGCGGTTTAAAATATGTGAGCTGCGTATAAATGAGCTTTAAACTGAAAGCCTGGAATTTTACTAGATACCATTAGCATCACTGCATGGCCAGAACGCTCCATATGTGCACACATTTATTTTATATGTCTGAAAATAAAAAGATTGAAGTATAATTTAAATGTGAACTGGAGCCAGTGCATGATGAGTATGTGATTAATGTTTCAACATGCAGTATGTGAGTATTTTCTATCCACCTATTTAAACATAGCCATATGTCATCTGACCAAGTTAAAGTTGGGCTGTAGCTGCTTGTGAATAGCTTTTGTTAGGAACAGAAGACAGTAGGACAATATAAACATTGTTTAGTAATATATATGTATAGAGTAATCTTATTGAAACCCTTCATACCCCCTCACCCCATTATATAAACACACATAAATTGATAACACAATTACACTTTAGTACACAATTAAGTATAATGAGACTTCATAGGTAGAAAATTATATTTGAATACAGGCAGTATAACGGATACAATAATTATATAACACTGTTAGAAAAGCAGAATAGCATTATTAGAGCAAAGTAGAGACATCAATGAAAAGTAGCTGTAAACTTTTTGGGGGCAATTTGGCAATTTTATCAGATCTGTATCTGCTGCGGTCCCACTGTCATCGTACGCAAAAATAGTCCCCCATAGATTTCTAGATGGACTGCGATGTTGCCTGATTTACCAAGTTCTGAGAAATGTTTTTAGATCCTGTCCCAGATGGCTAACACCATTAACTATTGAAGCCTATGGAGAAAGCATTGCGATAGAGGGATCTTCGGATCCCTCCCTACAGCTTACCTGCTCTCCCCAGTCTGCTTACTTTAAATCTCTGGTTACTATCGCAAAGTCCCAGGATGATTTTTTTTGTTAAATGGGCCCGAAAAATCATCGCAATGATGACAGATGATAATTAGCAGGGCAAAACCTTGGTAATTAATAAATGTGCCCTTTTGGTGAGATCCTTGATGATGGCTAGTATGTAATGAAAAGCTCCTGCTCACCCAACTGGCACAGTTCAGTCAAAAGCATGTTGCCTCCATGTTTCTCGTAATACTGATGACAATAGGAACCCACAATCTGGCTGCCTTCGACTCAGTCCACTGATGAGGGACTGCAGAAACCACAATTCTCATGCCCCTGACTCTAGCTTTATTAGATCTAAACCTATCTCAAGCTTAAACCAAAGACATGACACACAATGAACATCAGTCCAAGCAACTAAAACCCTAGTCCAACCTTGAGTCCTAACCAAAAACCTTGCCCAGTGTCTAAACCTACTGTTAGGAGACCTCTGGTCTCATCACTTTCTCTCAGCAACAATTGTGTAGATAATGGGCTAATGTCAATTACTTAAATAAGTTGTTTTTTTTTTTCTTTATTAACTAAAAGTGTCTCTCCCATTTACCTCAATTGGTAGAACAGAAATTCAATGTCCCCAGAAATTCAACCATGTCGGCACCAATACCTATCTCTTTTGCAACGCAGATTCCCTGGAGAATGAATAGATTGTCAGTGCACAGTGCTTCTACCATTTGGGGGCAAGTGGGTTAATTGCTTCAAGAAAAGTCACACTTTATCTTTAAAGGCTGTTAGCATGTTCTTGAAACCTGAATTTTCTCATAATTAATTTACTGGGATTTGATGCTATACATTTCAATATTGGTATTTACATTATTTGGTGACATTCCTACAGCATTCATCACTTACCAAGTTTGTTAAATTATAGGTGGTCTTTAGTCAAAATGGCTTTATTACAACACAGTTTACACTTCTGCTACCAAACTAACTTGTATACATTTCATGTTTGTGTATTATTGATTTTTGTAGGTCAGTAAATATGTATTGTCCTTTGTTTTATATCACTTATGAAATATGACACAGAGAATGCTGGGAGTTATAGTTCAGTGACAGTTGTAGAAAATGCTTTATGTGAACTAAGTTTTAAACCCTTTCTAAGACCTTTATTTAGATTTGGCTCAGAGCTGTTCCTTTAATCTAATTCTATATATTTGGCTCATTTTCTGTGATTTCCTTTGGAATCCACAAGTTCTGCTTGAACAAGCGCTTCAGTGTTCTGTTTCTATGAAATGCTGCAAATCTTCCTTTTTTAGTTCTGTTTAAATACTAGTTATATTCACCATATGGCAGTGAAATAAGGTTGTAGTACTTTAAACAGGTAAAGTTGTTTCTGTGTCACCACAAACGCATCAAAGTAATAAAACTAAAGATTGTGAGTGTTTTTTTTAGAAAGGTGCCTTATTTTATGGTTTACCTAAAGTACAGAAATTAGGGTGGGCTTCTGGCCGTCTTACTCCCCGCACAGTGAGTGCTGGTTGGTACACACTGTGAGAATACCTGTTGCAAGGCAAACATACATAATTTCTGACAGTTTGCTATGTATTTCAACTACTTACTATAAAGGCCTACACTCTTGTCCGCAGACAGTTGAAATAAAGGCAGGCCCGTTGTCCCTTAACTTTCCAGAGCCGTAGACTAGATTAGTGAGGATCAATGCAATGAAGAAGGAAATATTCAATACAATACATCATGTTTTCCAACCTTTGAATAGTGAATTCCGGGAGATCCCGGGCAGGGGGCATGGTTGGAGGGCGTGAAGGGGTGGGGCGCGGTCAATCACTTAATTTTGATCCCTCCCCAGCGACAAAAACGGCATTTTGTTGAGGGGGCGGGGCCAAAATGGAGAGTAAATTTCAGTATGCAGGATATTTGCCTGCTCTCCCAGGAGTCCGGTTTTCAGGAGTCGCCCGGACCATTCGGGAGAGTTGGCAAGTATGCAATATATAGAAATCTCAATCTGGATGGCAAGTAGTTCTTTGCACCTTTTGTACCTCATGTACCAGTGTCTGCACAATGAGTGCAAAGCTATAGGGAGAAGTAAGATAGACTGTAAGCTTGGGAGTGGGGCCCTTTTACCTCTCTGTTTATATATATTACCCAATATTGTTTTATTTCTGTGTGTGTTCCCAATTGGCTGGCCCTATATAAATGTTGATGATATCCACATTTGGGGTACCAAGAGAGTAGGATTGCTTTGTGATTGGTAAAAAACAAAAAATTAATACACTGCTCGCTCGCAGGCTTCAAAACAAACGGACTCGTAATCGCATAATGTCCATTAAGGATGAAGCACAGCAGTCATTATACGACCCACAATCTGTAGCTGATAGATTCAGTGCCTACTACACTTTGTTATATAATCTCCCCCTGCCGACAGACTCCCCAGATATTCTTCACACCCAGACACGAGACGTTCTTCAGACTTGTTCCCTCCCCCGCCTTACTGCAGCAGAACTTTCAATCTTAAACCCTGAAATCACAATAAAGGAGATTAAAACGACCATTAAGACCCTAAGAAATTCGTCAGCTCCAGGCCCAGATGGCCTTACGGCAATATATTATAAAAAATTTGCCTCTGATCTTGCACCTGTGCTCCTCTCGCTTTTTGAAACAATTTTGAATGGTAAGAACTTTGAAAGGGACACCACCAGGGCGGACGTTATTGTTATAGCTAAAGAGGGACGAGACCCTAGTCGTTGTGAAAGCTATCGACCAATTTCACTACTAAACGTGGACCTAAAGCTATTTGCCAAATTACTAGCGAACAGACTAGCCAGAGTGATTCCCGCCCTAGTCCACCCGGACCAGGTGGGTTTTAACCCTGCTAGACTAGGAGCCGACAATACTAGGCGAGCTATTGATCTAATTGAAATAGCAAATCGGGCCCAGGTTCCTGCTCTGGTGGTGTCTCTTGATGCAGAAAAGGCGTTTGACAGGGTCTCATGGCCTTTTATGAGAGCCACCTTGGGTGCAATGGGGTTCAAAGGCCGTCCCTCTATCATAATCCCTCATCTACGGTCATAGCCAATGGCGCCGCGTCGTCTCCGTTCTGTTTTACAAATGGTACTCGACAGGGCTGCCCACATCTCTTGGCTCGGCCGCATGGCGGCGGTAAAAATTAACCTCTTGCCAGGAATTCTTTATTTGTTTCAAACCCTACCTGTTCGAGTACCCTCTCTTGCGCTACAGACCCTCCAGAAGCAAATTACCAGATTTGTTTGGGGCGGGCAGACGACCCCGTGTGCGGGCTTGCACGCTCTTCTGACGAAACTCAGAGGGGGGGGGGGGTGGGCCTCCCAAACATCTCCAAATACTATAATGCTGCACACTTGACCCAACTAGTTTTATTTCACTACCCATCTTCCACAAGGCTCTGGGTAGACATTGAGGCTACTTTTTTGCACTTACTCTCGCCCTATACATTACTTTGGATATCAATCAAACATAGACCGCCACTCTCTTTACTCTTATCCACCACCCGTTTCTCCCTCCAGATATGGGACTACAGTACTCGCACGTTTCAACTAATAAAAAATTCGGAAGCTATATTCCCACTGTGGAACAATCCAGCCTTTCCACCAGGACAACAACACTCCTCTTTCCACCACTGGTCCCAACGGGGTCTAAGATTCATTACTGACATAGCGCCTATGAGGATATTTCCTGAATTTTCTGACTTACAACGACGATAGGACATCCCCCATGACCGTTTCTACCAATACCTTCAGTTAAGACATCTATATCAATCAATCCCAACTCTTAAGCTTATATACCAACGTACACCTTTAGAAACTTTTTGCAGAGGTAAATCCCTCCCTACTGGTTTAATCTCTACTTTTTACAGCATCATGGTGGCATTTCATCTACCTGCCAAAGATCGCTATGAGCTGAAGTGGGAAAATCGTGGCGTTGAACTAGAGGTAGAGGAGTGGGCTAAGATCAGGTCACGAGTCGCTAAGAGCTCTATCTGTGTACGTACCAAAGAGAACTCGTATAAGCTCTTATATAGATGGTATTTAGTTCCAACCCGCTTGAAAGCCATATATCTTGATTCCTCTAGCTTATGCTGGAGATTATGTGGACAGGAAGGCTCATTCCAACATATTTGGTGGTCCTGCCCGGGACTTGTGGAATTCTGGCGGAAAATTCACAATCTAATCAATACAGTCACCTCTGTAAAACTTCCCCCTTGCCCCCTCATACTCGCTACTACATAGGCCTATACCAGACGTTAGCAAATATACAATTGCGCTTGTGGGCCATATACTCAATACAGCCAAATGTGCAATAGCAGCAAAATGGAAGCATCCGGAATCCCCTTCACTGCCTGAAATTATCAATAGAGTATGGCAGACCTATAGCTGTGAACACATTACAAGCATTCTCAATGACCGTCCCAATAAATTTCGAGCGATTTGGGACCCTTGGCTCGCCTCCTATGGTGCAGAACAGCCAAGGCCCGAATAGATTGGAAACCGATGAATATAGTATCAGAAGACGTTCAATATACGGTTTATACCTGTTATACATTTAGAAGCCAATCCAGGTGCCCCTTCTCCTTCCCCCTCTCACCACACTAACATTTTTTCCTTTTCCTTTCCCCTTCCTCTCCTTGTCCCCTGCCCTCTCTCTTTTTTCTTTTTCTTTCTCTGTTCTTACTTTTATTGGCGAAGTTCATATTGTTTTTCTCATTCGCAATGTATCTGTTGTTTGATCAATGTAACTTAACCTTTACACTGTTTAAAAATTGAAAAATCTCCCTAATAAAATATGTTTAAAAAAAAATAAAAATGAGCAGAGCAGCGGTAAAACAAAAAAGATGCAAATTTACAGTGCCCCTCACTATCATCTGTGACCCCCAGGGGGTTACAGAGCTGGTTGCAGCATATGTTCCTTAGTGATGGGCTGAGCAGGAATAAGTTGTGTATTGAATACTAAAACAAAACTAAACAAATATTGAACTGTGATCAGAAAAGAGGAATCCCATTATCTTCCAACTACTCATGACACCTGTTTATCAGAAAATTTGATTTTTATGGTCCTGTATGTTTAAGGGGCTTCTAGAAAGTTAGAAATGGGAATGAGATGTGTCTGCTCAAGGTTTGGAGACCATGGTTTGGTCTACTTTAGCTAATGTTAGTCTAAAGGCTATCTGCAAGTTGCCCAATTCACAGCATCCCACCATAGGTCCAACTCTGGCAGACTGGTGCAGACGCTAATGTTTGTCTCCTCTCATATCTTGCCTCTGATACCCTTGTTTGCCAACCCTGAATTTCCACAAGGGTCTATCTCTTAAGGCTTTCAGTCTGTGGACTAAGGCTGGGGTTGTGCATGATGGCCAGCTGGGGACCTCCTCGGGTGCTTTCTCATTTGCCAATATCCAAACTAAGTGGTTGCTGCCAAATTCCAAAAATATGTCGTTCTCTCCAGATAACCATTTTCTAATTTCAGTTAATGTTCATAAATATTATTAACAATATTTCGAACTCCATCTTTTTGGCTCCTCAATAAGACAACTATGCCAATATCCCAATGCAATAAATCACCTTTGAATAATCTTAGTTGCGCTGCAAAAGCAATAATCTCGGTACATTGGCAGTCTCTTATGAACATTAAAAAAGTGGATAGCTAGGATAGAATATTTCCCGAGTATGGATGACATTACCAATTTGATTATTGTGCCACCTGGAGCAGCTGGTTAGAGTTCACTGACTCTGGACTACATACCACCAATCCGCCCCATCCCGAGATGATTGAATATAGTAATTATAATTATTATAGTCCGCAATTATCTACTCTATGTACCTTGGTTAATTTCCAGAGACTTTGGACCCTATACTACCACTCATGAAACGCCTTTCCATTCCATCCCTGTTTGTTATTCTATTTGTGTTCCTTATGCCATCATTCTTTATCAAGTAGAAGACACTGAGTGATTCCTCCCAATATACCCGTTTCCTTTTTTTATTGTTGTTGATGTTACAAGCAAGGTATACTTGTAGCATTGACCTGACACTTTGTTATACTGCCTTATGTTCTAGCTTATTATGTTAAGTTCATGGTGTATTACCAAAGCATTGTAGCGCTGTCTCACACTTATTCTGTTACCTCTTTGGCACTTTGGTCCGTGTGCGGTATGAGTTTACCTCTTTTTGATAAAAATATATTTTACACAAAACAAAACTGCTATGTGATGAAAGTGATACCAATAGATCATTGCCAGTACAAATCCATGACGTGGTCTAATGGACTAAAAAAACACAACATGCACCGTGACATCCGGTGATGCTGTCATCAAAGACCTTTTCTCAACTCAAATAAAATAAATCTCCTTAATAATAAAATTTGAGAAATCAGGTTAGTTTAGTATTGAACAGCTGATTTTCCTTTTAACATCTGTAAAATACATAATAAACTGGATAAAGATTCCACAAGTCTCTCTACATGTACCAGTGTTTTGCAATACATTTTTAGATATGATTTTTTTACCTATTCATAGTACTATTGACCTTTCAGGACAATTAGTGATTGTTAATGGCTATCACCTTAGACCTCCTAATCTCAATTTGCAAATACAAAATCTATCTAAATCATTCAATATTTTGTTTATCCACAGGCAAACTGAAGTCCCTTCCATTTAAACCTGCGGAATCAAGATGAATACAGGTATGACATATTAGCATATGCAATCTATGTATTCATGACAGTATTCACTCATGATAGATGGCACAAATAGATAACATAATTATATTCCCACAAGTATCTGGTACAGTATGTCAGTGAACCCATCCAGTTCCTGACATTTGTTCAAGTTTTTAAAAAGGCTACAGTAACATGGAGCTCTCCAGCTGTTTTGGAGCTATTATTCCCAATCGGAGACTCATAGGTTGCCAATAAGTGGACTGTACTGTTCCTTTTAATCACATAATTCAGGCTCGCCAAAGTACAGAATTTATGTTTTTAAAAGCATTAAATATTTTAACAGCGTACAGGTAAAATAAATTGACCTAGCTTTTCAGACACATTTTATGTGTTACAGAATCGGTGCCAGCCATGTAATTTGTCATGGGGAAACAAATCATAATTTTAAAGAACTTGTCACTTCTAGGAAGCAATTGTGACTGATTTTGTTTCACTAGGGCTTTAGTGCCAGAAGTGTCAGCATTGTCATGGTGTTATTATCATTTCTGTTGTAATGTTATACAACTTTATAGATTAATGCTATTTAAACACATTAATTCTTCTCCTAAGGGCATTACTTATGACAGGATGAAAGAAAATGTGATGGGATATATATGAATCCTTTGAAAATGTGTTGTGTCTCTAATAATTATTCTTTTTAAAGATACCCATGCATTGGCAAATCCATGTGTGGTATATGAAATAGAGACATTTGGCCAGAGAGTGGCCAACACAGCTGTCAGTTCACAGCCATCATGCCTCCACCATTTCTATCAGACCCAATCAACAGCTACAAGTTTTCTGACCAATTAAATTGTCAGTGTAGCATTTTATATTGGAACTGTCTGCAAGTTGCAGCGTGTATAGGCCCAAAATTACTGCTGATCCAATCAGCACCTGACAGCTGTTTATCGGGACTGGCAGGAAGTAATGAAATGACCATATAGTCCAAATTAATCACATAGATCTCTGAGTATCCAAAATGAAGATAGTTTGGGCTGAGTGTCTGGATCTGTCCATGGGCCCTCTTAAACAACCACTATAAAAGGTATTTTTTCTTTCTTCCTTAAGAATACAGGCATTAAAATTGACTGTATATTAGACTGACATATGAACATTAATGCTTTGATTGTTGTGTATCTATCTGCACACACAAAAATTTGGTCCTTGAAATGTGACTAGTCCGGTTAATCTGCTAGTGTAGATCTTTTAAACTATAACTCCTAGCATACTCTGCTAGATGCCCAAGGCATGAAGTGTGTATTGTACTTTTGAATTGTTCCATATTGTTCCTATCATTTATATAGCAGTGTTGTTTTTTGGAATGTAAATTTCCTAAAAACAAAAAACGAGCAGCAATGTCAACACAATTTGATAGCTGAACACATCTGGAGGTGAAGTGTAATGGCTGCATTTTCCTTTCAGTAATCTTCTGCTAAGGGCTTCCATCTCCAGCTTATCGGTTACTGTGCACAGATTTTACTGCAAATTCTCCAGGCTCATACCTAGATTTATACGTGAAATTATATCCTATAAACAGTCTTTGTATTTGACAATAACTGGCATTCATGATCTTCTCTGCTGCAGGCCAATTAGGTTACATCTATCTTCACCATAAAGATGTGGGAAGGGTGACACTTAATGTTCTGCTGCTGCCTCTTCTGCACTACTTTCTAAAACTGGAGCACCTATGGCGCTTGATGTTTGCAGAGTCATCGCCATTTATTTATTTCTGGGTGCCAAATGCAGTAAAATTGTTATATAAACCTTGTCCTAGTAATCCTAATAATTCTGTGTCATCGGGAGTGTGAAACCTAGGATAATTTACATTTCTTATTCAGTTACTAGTGTGAAAAACTAGGGACTGTTCTTGCTAAAAAAGAAACTTGGGGTCCCACACATACTACATATTTTAATTATTTAATGCCCATGCATTTTATTTGTATATCATTTGAGAGGATCTGAGAACAGAATATTACCCACTCCCTCCTACCTGCGCTCATCCAGGTAAGTTGGACATTGGAAGCCCTCTTCTACATTTGATATAATGTGTAATCTATCATGTGACTTGTATTCAGAACAAGTCTGTGTATAGAACTGACCTATGAAGACATCCCACTAAAAGGAAAAGTGCACCTGTCTATCTGCCTTGTCATGTTCTTGCACTTACGTGGCACATTGTATCAGTGTTGAGCATTGCATGTGCTTGCTGTGTCTGTGTTTTGCTTGCATCAATATCACTTTGTGTGCTTCCAGATAGCGGTGGATGTGCTCGCAAGCGTGCTGCAATGTCTGTCACACTAACAGCTGTGAAGAGAGCGCAAAGTTCTCCAAATCTAATGGCTTCAGGTATAGCAACTAACCAATCCACGGAGAAGAACTTACACATCGGTCTGTAGCTTTCACAATTCCTGAGTGACATAGAAAGTCCTTGTATTCAATACAGAATTGCCTGGCGGAGACCTCAGCATACACATACTTAATGCTTCACAAAGCATTTTTCAATACAGCTGGCATAATAATGTCAAAGCATTTTATTATGGATTAGAGATGAAGCTGTTTTATTTTGTCACATCATGTAATGTGGAATCGGGTAGGATAATGTCCATTGCTCCATGCCCTATGGGTTGGGGTACAAAGTGTGTCCTAAACTCTGTTTTGGGTGTCACTTGGATGCCATACATGTAATATGTCCTATGGTAAAACACCTGTTTTGTAGTCCCTGTAAAGTAAATCTCCTCCATAGTATACAGTGTTTATATCTGCTTTACTTAATACCATGGTATATGACACTACTGTACAATATGTTGAATACATTCTGAGAACCTGTTTACTGAATGTATTACTCTAAATAAGATAATATAGTCTTGCTTTATAAATCCATATAATACTCTCTACTGCTGCATTTTATTGTATGTGGAATATGCTTGGTGGCTTCTTCCAACAAATGAAAATCTAAATGTGTGAAACGTTTGAAAACATTACATAATAACTTAAAAAGAAAAAAAAAAGATGAACCACGGGCTGTCTTTGTAACTGCAATGTTTGAAAATGTCAAAAAATGAGTCATTGAGTGAAAATGTAACGCTGAGGAAATATATTGCATTTAACCATTTCAATAGCAATATTCTTCTCTTTTAAAAAATCTCATGTTTACAGAATTGTCCAGCAGAATTCTGCTGTGTTGTATTTTAAATGATTACTTTGTAGTTGAAAGTAGTCTGTAATACTGCTGTATTAATACTGTTTTACTATACTCATATTGCATTAATTATTTTTAGTTAACTAATACTCGGTGTTTTCAATTGAATTGCCCCATATAGCATAAATTGCAGTATGTATGTGTTCCATGCTCTGTGTATTTATGCACTTCTGGAACAATCATCACTAGATAATACTGCTGTGCAAGATGTAAATGAGTTGCTCATCTGGAAGCCCCGATTCTGCATCTAAATGAGCAACTGTGGAACACTGAATAACATTTGACAATTGGAGAGAAGTTTGCTGCTCACTGAGCTGGTGTGGGCTTATGCAGAGGGTGTTAAAACATGGGAGAGCAGGTAGGTAGCTGGTCACACAAGAAAGAGTGGAGGTAAGAGTACCAGGAAGGTTAATGCTGATCTGTCATGTCACAATATGTCCAATTGGTTGAATGGGGATATCCGCTCAGGAAGAGCATTGATGCAGCAGGATACTTCCACTAGTAACCAGGGGAATGACTGCTTTAGAAAATACAAGAGCAGAAATGTAGTGAGGAGCAGCCACGAGGACCTTCAAGGTAGCATTTTCTAAAATGCTGCCTGTGCCATTAATAAGTGGCTGAGCAGTTGGTGTAAGGCGGGTACACACTGCAGAAAATTTCACCCAATGCGATATCTTTAACAATTTTACCAACATCTGAAAGTAGCGATCAGCAGGCCATACCTATGTACACACTTTTAATGTTTTACATGATGTACCGTCAGATCTGTGCTCTTCATCTGTCATAACCGTTCGCTGAAAGGATCATGACTCTGCAGACTCCATAGATATCTGCCTACAGTGCTGGTTGTAGTGCATACAAACTGCAGAAATGGAGTGACATTGTTCCTTCATTGAATGAGATTTTTAGTCTGGTTTAAAAACAAAATCAAATAAAACAATGTGCTTTGGAACAATAATCGTTCATCATTGGAGCGTACACACTATTGCTGTATTGGGACAAGCGGTCGTTTATCGTGTGGCCCAATAATCTGGTGAGATCCCAGTAGTGTGTACCCAGCCTAAGGAGGGTTTGACGTTTTTGGAAAACCGGCCCAATTTTCCTCTCTGCTACAGGCTCTGTAGGAAGGACAGGCTGCACCTCAGTGGGGAACTAGCGGTTGATGAAGATAGAAGCAGTGTGCAATATAGTACAGGTAACAAGCCTTAGTCAAGGGAAATGTGGACAGAATAGGTGTAGGTTTTAGAAGAGAGGATAAGCAAGGGGATGAAATTAAAAAAGGAGTCCTCCAAGCAAATTAGATGATGGTATTGGAAGAGCATTATGCTCTAGTGGGTAGACTCAGACTGGATAACAGCCATGATGGGGCAGTGAAGTGGAAGGATACAACAGTTTAGGAAAGGGAGGGGGTTGTGTATGGGCAAAAAGAAAGGAAATCTGCCCAACTGGAGGGTATATGTGAAAATGATCATAATGAAAAGTCATTATGGGTAGAGATATATGAAGAGAAGGAGACCAGTAAAGTACTGATTTAGGTTTGTTATAAGCCACCTAACGTAAGTAATTTTACTGAAATTCAAGAATTATTACAAATTGAAAGAGAAGTGAACAATGTAATCCTTCTCATGGGTCATTTAAACTGTCCACATATGAATTGGGACAATGAATCTAGTGGTTCTGGCAAAATAATACAATTTTTATACATTTGAAAAGACAACTACCAACAATTGGTAGCAGAACCAAGAAGAGGGAGAGCACTACTGGAATAGAGGATATATAGCTAATGTACATCTAGTGTACAAGAAGAGGGAGAGCACTACTGGAATAGAAGATATATAGCTAATGTACATCTAGTGTACAAGAAGAGGGAGAGCACTACTGGAATAGAAGATATATAGCTAGTGTACATCTAGTGTACAAGAAGAGGGAGAGCACTACTGGAATAGAGGATATATAGCTAATGTACATCTAGTGTACAAGAAGAGGGAGAGCACTACTGGAATAGAAGATACATAGCTAATGTACATCTAGTGTACAAGAAGAGGGAGAGCACTACTGGAATAGAAGATATATAGCTAATGTACATCTAGTGTACAAGAAGAGGGAGAGCACTACTGGCATAGAGGATATATAGCTAATGTACATCTAGTGTACAAGAAGAGGGAGAGCACTACTGGAATAGAAGATACATAGCTAATGTACATCTAGTGTACAAGAAGAGGGAGAGCACTACTGGAATAGAAGATATATAGCTAATGTACATCTAGTGTACAAGAAGAGGGAGAGCACTACTGGAATAGAAGATATATAGCTAATGTACATCTAGTGTACAAGAAGAGGGAGAGCACTACTGGAATAGAGGATATATAGCTAATGTACATCTAGTGTACAAGAAGAGGGAGAGCACTACTGGAATAGAAGATACATAGCTAATGTACATCTAGTGTACAAGAAGAGGGAGAGCACTACTGGCATAGAAGATATATAGCTAATGTACATCTAGTGTACAAGAAGAGGGAGAGCACTACTGGAATAGAAGATACATAGCTAATGTACATCTAGTGTACAAGAAGAGGGAGAGCACTACTGGAATAGAAGATATATAGCTAATGTACATCTAGTGTACAGTGCAGCTACATAACTACTATTTTAGAAAGGCAAAATTTCAGAAGCTCAGAGAACCAGTGAAGCTTGTATTCTTAACTTAAGCACAAGACCCAAAGGGATGATGAAAACTATATATTTCAAACTGTTGTAAGTGCATATTGTATTGCAATTTCTAGAAATAAAAACGATACCTATCTGGTTAAATAAAAAGGTATTGAAGGCCATAAGGGCAAAGAGCATTTATTTTTGTAACACTAGAAGGGACTGAAAACGTATATGTAATTCAAAGAATATACAAATATGTAAAAAGGAAATCAGGTTAGCAAATTCTGAAGCTGAAATTAAGACCACGAAGGATAGCAAGTATAACCCAAAAGTTTTATCAAGTATATAAATCGCATTAAAAATAAGACTTTTAATATTGGAGAAACTACAGACGGCTGGTCTTAAATGTTAAAATCTATGCAAACTATCATTTTACAGGAACTTGAAGAAAATATTTTAGCCTTCAACTGGTCTCTTAAGAAAAATGTGTAAGTGTGTGTGTGTATATATGTGTGTGTGTGTATGTATATATATATGTGTATATATATATATATATATATATATATATATATATATATATATATATATATATATATATATATATATATATATATTATACACACACATATATGTACACATATTACATATATGTGTGTGTGTGACCTGCAGAACCACGCACACATGCCAGTTAGAGGTCATATCTCTTGCATCTGCTATAATCCATGTATAAATACTGGCTAATGACGATGACTTGTTCTATCAGACCCCGTCTCTAGTTTCAGGTTACAGTTGCAATTTATCCCTAGTGTTTTGCAAAAGTATTTGTAAGGTACTGGTCATATCTTTGTTTTTAGCAAAGTAGCCTCTGGTTATGTGGCACTGTGCTAAATAACAGTTACCTCTGGGGGCCACCTATTTTGAGTTAATTAGTTAATTATGCCTGGTTTAATTCACTCATTGTCTTATACAAAGTCTGTTCACACATATTAACTTTAAATCCTTTATTTTTTAGGGCAGGAATCCCTTTCACCTGACTCAGGTACTCCGATATTTATTTTAATAAATAGTGATAGTAATGTATTTGTTTCAGTATTGGGGATTGACACAATGGAAGATGTTTTATAGGCCGCACTATTGCATTGCATTATATATATATATATATATATATATATATATATATATATATATATATATATATATATATTGGGGTAATGTTCATAGCACTGTAAATATGGTCTGATTTAACTCTAGATATCTGGAGCTCTTACTATGATTGTATGAAAGATGGTCTCAATGGTGATTCAAGTGGTTCCTCCCTTGCAGCAAAAGGCTTTAGAAGTGTCCGTCCAAACTTACAAGAAAAGAAATCCCCTACCCAGGTAAATATCTTCTGTGTTGACAACTTATTATCTTCCAAAATTTCAGCCAAGTAGATAACTACCATTATTGTTCAAAATATTGGTCATTATGTATGAAAGTGTTTAGATCATTTCATCAAACATTTATCCCCTGTTCGATGCATGTTATCTACAGACCTTTCCATGTAGTTTTTTGCCTCTTCTCTAGTTATTGCTGCTACCTAATTTATGGCAAACACGAGACGCACTGCAGAATACTTAGTTTCACCATACCTCCCAGCATTTTCCTTGTTCATATCAGCATGCACGAAAATGGGGCACAGTCATGCCACATTGGGGGTGTGGTCATTACTCATTGGGATGTGCCACATATCTCATGGGCATGCTTTGTTTGTTTGATGTTTTAGGCTGCTCCAAAACCCCCAGCTTACCCTACAGATGACCCTACACCACCCAACTAGGCTAAATATAAAACACATGAACAATTTTGAAGTAAACCTTAATTGAATAAATTCACCAAAACCCTTGTTAACCACTTTTTTTATATATCAAATAAAATATTCCCTTCTCTTAGTACCCTACCCTACAGGTAGAAGTCTTTACACCTAGGGCTTGGACCTTACAAGTGTTGGAGAGTTACCTCTAAGGCCTTGTCCCTACATGTAGTACTCATGCAACCCATGTCCTTCTGAACCATAGTGAAGTTGTCCTCATATATGTCTTCCATATTCCATTTACTGTTATATTAACCTAAGCAACAGAATGCAAATGTACTGCCTGTACATGTATGTCCTCCATTGAAAGTGTAGTGAGTTGGAACTATCAGAAAAAAGCAGAAAAGTCCTGAAAACTAAAAATGATAGAAACTAGCAATGCCCAGTAATGAACTGCTTGCACTAAACTATAAAGACATAAAAATATGTGCTTATGCTGAGCACAGTTCATACAAGCCACAAGTACAATCTTAGTGTAAGGTACTCGCACTGAAGTGGACAAACCGGGTTAGTTGATATGGCAGACCCAGCGGTGGCTTGATTTAGAGCCCTGGGATGCATATATTTCCTTGTGTCATATAACTCCCAACCTACCTCCCACTAAATGCAAATGGCTGATAATCTCCCAATGCACTTACCCTTCCTACGTCTTAACTTATTACCTTTTCTATTACCCAAACACAAAGACATAGTTTTACATTTTGGCGCACAGAGAATACAGATTTATTGTAAATGATGGTGGCAATGAAAGGAGATGCAAGTTCAGCTAAACTGCTAATACCCAATCAATAAAGGAATGGCCCTGGATCCCCGGTGCTGCATTACGGTGTAAGTGAAACTATGCCCTTCTGGCCTCAATAGACGGGTTTGCAAAAAGCGATACCCAGGACATTCACACAAAAGACTCCAACAGAGCCCTATAAAGAAAGGGGAAGAATACTGCGGCCAGACAAGTCTGTGCTCCATGTATTAACTGCTGACTACATTGCTTTCCCACCTACTGTGCCTCCTCTGAATGAGGAAAAAGAAAGTTAACAAAATGAACACAGCAGAGCATACATAGGCTAAAGTGTCGGGACAGGGAGGGATTTATCTGAGGTAAAGAGAACAACTTCCTATTCCTGCCTTACTATACAGAATTGCTTACCCACTCCCCTTCAAACCTATTGGATAACTCAAATCCAAACCAGGATAATTAACCCCTTGTAGATAAGTGCATTAATATACCTTAAGCCTAGCATTTAATTGTTTTTATCCCTATGAAGGTCTTCATTTATTTATGCCTTCCTCACCCTTTCCTTGTCATATATACCCCAACTCTCTCTTCCTCCATCCACCACTACTACCACCACACTCCTATATCTCCTCAGCCTCCTCACACCAAACCCCACAGGTTCCTATCAGCTGCAGTGTCCAGTGGAGGAAGGCTCTGGACCACCTCACACTCTATGCAAAGCAGAGGAACTATCACTAATGGTGTCACTGTCTCTCTGCACAGACCACCCACAGGGAGCAACAGCGTGGGCTGCTGCTGTGTATTGCAGTTCAGCTCTCTTACTCCTCCTCCACCAAACACTGCAGCAGGGTAAGTCTAGTGTAGGAGGGAAGCCTCACACTTGAATGCTCCTATTCCACATAACAGGACTGCTTCTAGGGAGCATAAAGCCCAACCCCCACTCTTGTCTGTACATAAACATGGCAAGAACTTTTAAACTTGCTTTACTATAATAAAATATTAGTAGGAAACTGTATAATTGTTAAAATGGTTTTTAGTTCACATAAAAATATCAAGTTTAGACTGTGCTACCAATTTTGATCTGTACCGGCTTGCATCCGCTTTACTGGTGCCTCTATCATATTGACTACATGTGTCGCACTCTCCTGTGATAATCAGAAGTATTCTAATCTTACATGCGATTTATGACATGCAATCATATGAGAGCAACCTCCATCTGTAACCATATAAAATAAAGTTGCTGGTAAGTCCTTCAGTCTTCACCCTAGCAATTCAGTGCTAGGGCCCAGCTTCTGCTGTATAATATTTCATTCCCTGTGAGAACCCTGGGGCAGATGAGGTGGGAGCCACAGAGATGATCATTTAGTAAATTGAATAGTGTTTCATGCAAGTGGGCACTACATTACTTTGTACTGCCTATAAACTTCATCATCCTTTTAAGGTATAAAGAAGTGGGTCATCTTTCTAAATGTATATAAGGTGTCATTAACTCTTTACCTCTGGCTCCATCAGTGGTCTCCCGGAAGCTCACAAGATCTAGGTGTTGGCTTCACCCAACTGTATTTTAATGAAGAGTAAGAATGTCCTAGGTGAGAACACTGGGGAAGCAGAAAAAGGAAAATAATGGAGTGATAGGGAAGAAAGCTGCAGGATGACAAGAAAGAAGAACAGGGGATAAGATGCCACAGGGGGGTAGTTGAGAATGTCAGGGGAGAAGACTGCACATGGGGGGTTATATGAGAGGGACAGGTGAGGCGATGACGCAGGGGTGTAATGAGAGGGACGGGAGAAAGTGGCGCAGGGGGGTAGTTGAGAAAGACAGGGGAGAAGATAGTGCAGTGGGGTAGATGAGAAGGACAGGGGAGAAGATAGTGCAGTCGAGTAGATGAGAAGGACAGGGGAGAAGATAGGGCAGTGGGGTAAATGAGAGGGACAGGGGAGAACGCTGTGTAGTGGGGTAATGAGGAACAGGTGAGAAGATGGCACGGGGGGGTAGATGAGAAGGACAGGGGAGAAGATAGTGCAGTGGAGTAGATGAGAAGGACAGGGGAGAAGATAGGGCAGTGGAGTAGATGAGAAGGACAGGGGAGAAGATAGGGCAGTGGGGTAAATGAGAAGGACAGGGGAGAAGGCTGTGTAGTGGGGTAATGAGGAATAGGTGAGAAGATGGCACGGGGGGGGGGGGTAGATGAGAAGGACAGGGGAGAAGATAGTGCAGTAGGGTAGATGAGAAGGACAGGGGAGAAGATAGTGTAGTGGGGTAGATGAGAAGGACAAGTGAAAAGGTGGTGCAGGGGGGGGGGTAATGAGAGGAACAGGTGAGAAAATGGCGCAGGGGGGTAATGAGAGGGACAGGGGAGAATATGGCGTAAGGGGAGTAGATGAGAGGGACAGGGGAGAATACATAAATACAAAAAAAAAATACAATACCAAATAAACCATTGTACATTTTCATTTTTTCCCCCCATAGCTTTTACCTCCCATTACACTCCCTCAGTTTTTGCTCCTGGATGGAGCACCCTATATCCTCATTTTTAGTAAAAAAAAAATTCAATTACTATATAACATTTACTTACCTATTTTTCTTCCATTCTGGATGGTCAGCACAGCAGTCAGCAGTAGATGCAGGGGACTCACTCTCTGTCACTTCAGCAATGGTCGCTCTTCACCACCTTCTCAGATGGGGGGGAGGGGAGCGGAGCACAGCATGCCAGAAAAGGAGGGGGCGGGTACTGCCAATAACTTTGCACACACTGTCTGTCACTGACATTACTGACAGACAGTGTGACTGACATCTCTGACAGTCTGTCAGTGAGAGACACTGCTGGCACATTGAAACAGCCGTCGGCCGCCTCAAAACAATGAAGAAAGTCTATTACAGACTTTTTTCATTTTAAAATCCTCGTCTGCGTCGCCCTCCAGATCCCGGCGCCCTAGGCAACTACCTAATGCTGCCTAATGGAAGCATCGGGCCTGTTTATACCTGCTGTACGAATATTTGGGCATCAGTGCTTGTTACTTACTTACCATGAAACAGATCATAAACACCCTGATATATAAGAAGGGTGAAAGTGTAGGAAGGCTGAGTCATCATCATCATCATCATCATCATTTATTTATATAGCACCAGCATATTCCGTAGCGCTTGAATGACAGACATCTCCCTTGCAAAGCCCCCCCCACAAAACTAGCACAAAAAGGTGCCCAGTGTGTGCCAGTTGTCCTAAAGAAAAGTTACAAAGATGTCCTTCTAAGCCCAGCCTGTGTATAAGAGGTAGCTTCACACCTACAACATCTCTTTAAATTACTAATTTCCAATCCTCTCTAAATGTTGCCCATTTTCCAACTCGTTGGGAAAATTTAAGAAATATCATTTAACCTTTTGACTCCTTCCTTTATTTACTTATTACTAATAAGGGGCAGATTCAGTTAGCTGCGATGTTCCTGAGAACATGGCGACTGTGGTTTTTTACTGTTACTACGGTAAAAATTTCTGCTCATTTTTTCCTTGCACCTCTATGGGGCACAAGGAAAAATAAGCGGATATTTCTGTAAAAATATCCGCCGCAAAGTGTCTCCTGGAATTGGCCGCAAGACAATTTTGCGGCTAATTGAATCTCCCTCTAAATATAACAAATATTTCTTATAAAAATGCCAGCATATAATGTTAAAATACCTTTAAAAAATATATATTCGCCAAATGTGCTCCCTTGTTTCTGTGTCTTACCATGTGTCAAGGCATGCAAATAAAGCACACACTGAGCAGAATCACATGTTAGGGTGTGTGTTTCTCTAATTGCTCATGTTGTGTCTATATATCCCCATATGAACACACTGGAGTGTAATTTTCTACATGACATGATAGAACCCGAAAATTCACTATGTAGTAATTGTCATAAACACCAAAATGCGCTCCTTTGTTTTTGGGCTCTGCCATGTGTCCAACCAGTAAATAAACACGTTTACCAAATGATGCATGATGTATGTGAAAAATTAATTATAGCAAAAAGCCAGAGACCTGAAATTCTCAATATACTCCTGGATCATTAACTTCAGGGTTTCGTTTTCTACCTGGAGTCATTTTGGGGATGTTCCTAAAGTTCGGGCACCTCTACGGTGACAGGAAATCCGCTATGGAATAATTGGCTCCTGCAAAGCTAAAATGTTCCCATTGGTTTTGGATCACATGTTCAGCCTGTGAGAAGGTATTACCCATACACAGGGGCAGCAGTGGAGCGAGCTTCTCCACTTATTAAAATCCTTAAGAAAAAAAACATCCAAATGTAGCATAAATTTATAATGGAACTGAGAAACTGACCTGTTATTAAATATTCCAAAAAGACAAATGATTATACTTTCAGAGCTAAAACATGCAACTTTGTTTCTAGACTATATGACAGTCTCAAAATTTGAATACAGAACATGTATTTCAGAAAGTAGAACAGTAAGATAATAAACTTATAAATAAAACATGTTAAAGTCAAAATCAGGGGGCGGGGGATTAAATCCCTGTCTGTCTTTAAAAAAAGAGTATAGAGTATAAACACGATAGTTAAAAGTACAGTAATATTAGTTTAATCAACACACAGCAAAATGGTGACATTTGATCTTGGACCTGAATGGGGTTAATATTAGTTTGCTATTGCTTATGTTTAGAAGTGTTAATAAAACTGCTGTGGCCATACCAGTCCGACATCACACAGTCTGTTTTTAGCTGTGTCATCATTGATAGGTGAAGAAGAATGTGTTTGACTTTACCCTAGTCATGAGAATGCAGCCTGTGAGTACACTAGGAGATTACTGAGCCACTACTAGTTACTGACCTAATAGGCTGTGTATTAGTGGTGCCTACAAATGGCTGCATCCATCATCTGTAGGCGATAAGTACACATTTAGAGCTGAAACTCCTGTTTGATTGGAATACCAGGGCAGTGACTGACAGAGACATCACATTGGTTGCTATGGCAATACACTGCTCTGATAGACAGGGATGTACTTTCAGCAGAATGTCAACAGCTGATCTAGAGTCATGAACAATAACACCAAGAAGCCTTAGATAAAAACCATATGTTACCAGTATCATAAAAGCAGTTTTTCTAGTGTTTATGCTAGTAATCACCAATACACATTTTCAGATTACTTTATTCCACATCATACTTATAATTATTAATTATAATTAGATTATATTTAAATGAGCTTGCGTTATTTCATTAAGATGGTTTTTTGGAAGCTCCATCCTCTCTATAAATGAAAGTCATTATTTTAAGTGAGATTTAAGACTGCAAGTTCTGATCAACCATCTGCAACTGTGTAGGATGATGTATTATGGTTGCATTTTTTGTGAGACACATATTATTCCATGCGGAAAGATGCAAGTAAAAAAGTCATCATCTGATTGATATAAAAGCATAATTATTATATTATGAAAATAGTATAAAATACTTTATTACATATAAAAAGAAGGCAAAATTCATTATAGATAATTTTGACCGTACCGGTGGAAAAATACATATCTATAAACATGAGCATTATCGTGTGTCGTGACCCCATACAGAGAATAACCTGTAACTTCTTAGACCTGAATACATTGTTGTCGACAGCCCCGGGTTTAAAAATGTGTCCCGGTTAATTATTTCCTTGGTTATGTCTCTATTTATCTAAAATTACCAAAATATAGTAAACACAGTAAACTCTCTAATTACAGATGATGGGGAAGCATGGTAGCACAGTGGTTAGCATTGTTGCCTTACAGCTCTGGCTCTATTCCAACCAGAGCCCTATCTGTGTGGATGTTATATGCTCTTACATTGTGTATGTGGGTTTCATCCCACAGTCCAAAAGACATACTGGTATAGACTGTAAGCTCCACTGGGGCAGGTATTGATGTGAATGATTAAATATTATCTGTAAAGGGCTGCATATTACTATAGGTCCTATATAAATAACTGTTAATAATAAATAAGGATTAGGTATTGTGCTGCTTTCATAATTTAAAGTGTAGGGGTTTCTCACCTAAATACATGTAACATTCAGTAAAGAAGACGAGAAAAAATGTATTTCTGTTGGAAGCCCTCCAAATCCCATTTAGCACCAATCACAAAATCAAGCATCCTGTACTTTTAGTCCCCATTAAAATACTAGTAAAATATATTAATTATAGAACTTTTGATTTTGTAATTGGTGCGGATTTAGAGTCTGGAAGCTTCCAATAGGAATACCATTTTCCCTACTTTAGGCTTAGTGATGTGCCATTCATCCTATTTTGTTCCCTTAATATTATTGTGTGTGACTGCTTCCATGTTTACTTGTCCAGAAGCCTTTATGACTGAAGCATGGGTTAAAATGCAAGCTGTTTGAGAGTGAGATTTGTAGTGAAGGTAGACACTGATTTGATGGCCACATCACCTCCAGTTGGGAACCACTTGCACTACATACATTACACATAGTTGCCTACTTTCCCAGAATGTCTGGGAGACTCACAAATTTCTGGGAGTATTCCCGCACTTCCGGGAGAGCAACAAACCTCTCAATTGCCAAAAAACTCAATAGTAAGGTGACAGGGGGCGGGGCTTATGACGTAAATCGTGTGTCATCGTGGACCCGCCCCCTGCTGTAATTGGTACAAAAATGATGATGAGGGAGGGCCAGTTTTGTTGATGGCCTTGTATGTTAGTAGAAGTATTTTATATTGATTCGGTAAAAAACGGGAAACCAAGAGACTGACAGAGTGGCTCATCAGAGACTCATGGTTTGCAAGAAAAATCAATCTAGCCACTACGTGCAAAATATAATGTAGCGGTGAGAGTCTGATTCACGGAAGACGAGGACGATGTGAATTGCAATAGTCAAAGCGGGAGATGAGTGCATTATTAAAGGTTTTTGAAGTGTCTTGTGTGAGATATGTGCGTATTCTGGAAATGTTTTTTAGATGTATGCAGCATGATTTAAATATAGAGTCTATGTGGGGAACAAAGGATAGTTTGAGTGAAGGATTACACCTAGGCAGCGACCTTTCAAGGTGTGACTTATGGTCATGTTGTCAGCAGAAATAGAAATGTGAGGTAGGTAACCTTTTGTTGGCAGGTGGGTATATTATTAATTATTTTATGAAAGATTGAGTTTGAGGTGGCAAGAGGACATCCAAGATGAACTGGCAGAAAGACAGTCAGTGATGCGGGACAACACAGATGGTGAGAGATCAGGAGAGGATAGATAGATTTGTGTATCATCCGCATAGAGATGATACTGAAATCCAAAGGAGCTTATTAGTTTCCAAATCAAGTGCAATAGATAGAGAACAGCAAAGGACCTAATACTGAGCCTTGTGGTACTCCAGCTGTTAAGAGAAGCGGAGCAGAAGATGATCCAGAGAAATTAATACAGAAAGAGAAATTAGATAGGAAGAGAACCAGGATAGGACAGTGTCTTTAATGACCTAGGGATTGTAGTGTTTGTATGAGAAGAATGGTCAGTAGTAGGCAGATGCAGCAGAGAGATCCAGGAGAATTAGACAATCAAATCATAGACAATGGCATGTCCATTTATGTTAGATCCAGGTTCAGTGAATGTATGAGTGCAGGCATCGGGGGAGACATGAGTCTGTCTTACATGGTGAAATCAATAAACAAATACATAATAAAATGGTAACAAAAGATAGGAAACTGAGACAAATACAAGACAAGGCTACAAACCAGACACATCTATGTGTCCAAACCATGTGATATCCATAGACATCAATCCATAATTTACCCTGTGCTTTTTCTGGCCACCCAACTTTTTCTTTGATTACATGAATTGTAGAATAAAAACATCAGGGCTTTAGGGCTTGTTCAGATGTGAGCATATGTCTCAGTTTGTGTTATGTCTAGAACAAGGCAAAAAAAAAAAAGCTATAAAAATACTGTAGTCACTGATATCCCAGATCCCAGTGGCAGCATGTGCCTTTTGTTCACTTGGGCATCAGTGTAAAAATGGGTCAGGCCAAAATAGCTCATGCACAATTATCTGGCATTTTGAACTGACCCACATTTTATACTACTACTATTTCTGTGAACAGCAGACTCGGAGGGCCAATGATTTCAGATTTATTTCCTGGCTCCCAATTCCACATGGAATACAATGTGACAAAATGATTTCAAGATGCAACTGTAACCAAACTCAAAAAAAGTTCTTAATAGTTACTGACTTGATAATGTCTTTAATATTTATTATATTAATAGCTTATTATACAGAAATGCATTTTTACCCCTCTTGCAAGTGCTTTATTTAATTACAACTAGTAGGTGAATGCTACGTATTCCTCTTCTGTTTATTTTGGCTTAGAACGTCCTCTGGTCTCCTGTTTAACAATTACCTGCCAAATTATTACCACTTTAATTCTCATTTTAATATAGTCTTCCTGCCGTTCACAACTGCAGCTATGGTTTGTCTGTAATAATCCTGCAATAAGGTACTCCTATAGACAAAGCATGGTACACTGTATATATGGTTGAATATTGTGTAGATTAGAATATTAACTGGTAAAGTTGTAAGTTATGTTCTTTCAATATTGGAATATTTTTTTATGAAATACCTGTAGAACAGCATTTATTTTGTATTGGTTTTCACAGTGTTAATCATCTGACGTCCAGACCTATTGTGAATCTTCCTTGTTATTGAACTCCATAATAAATATATGTAATATAGTACATTTCTTAGACTTCTGTGCACGTTGTGTTTTAGTCATTAAGTGGACTCCAAAGTGTTTAAAATAATAATTACATGAAATAGGTATACCAATGCATTTGTTATTATTTACCTTCATTAATCTAAACATGCTAATATATAATTCTTTTTTGTTTGTTTTCTATGTCTTGTTTTGCTCTGTGGCTGCACATTAATACCAGGCTCCCCTTCCTCCCCCTAGAAAAGGAAGTTTTCACAGGTCATCAACTAATTACCAGCAGGGTGAGATAAGTGAGCACATAGTAAGCATGGCAGGTGTTCCGACTGGTACCAGTAAGGAAAGTATCATGTGTTCTGCTAAGTCGAGCACGAGCATGCGGAAAATGACTACTAATCCACAGATTTTGTTTTCTAATGTTAGCACAAAATCAGAACACGGGAACAGTAAACTCATTCACCAGGAGCGTAAGCAGGATTCAAGGGAACGTAGAGTTTCCACCTTGAAATTAATCCTAAAAGAATTCTCTGCAGATAAAAAATATTCTAATACCCTTCCAAAACCCCACACTTCTCCAGCACTAGACCATTCACCCAACCTCTTGCACCATAACCCCACCCTGGAAAAACACACAACATCCCTGTCTGTTGAGATAGCTTCCAAGCCGGATACCAAGATAGAAGATAACCGGGGATTTCATGGACCTGCTGCAACTATGTCTTCTGACACTTTCAAGGCCCCTGCTAGTATTTCACGACAAAAGACCGCTACAGAGACTTGGTCCACGGAAAGACAAGTGGTATATTGGTAGCTTCTACTGTCTTATCTAACCTTGTTAAAGGAATGCAGTGTTGTGATTTTGAATATTAACCTAACCTAATAGTAATATGTACAAAATGAAACCTAGAATTAGTTATGATTAAGTAGCGTGTGTCAGCATGTTGAAAATATAGGGGGTCTTTGTATTAATGCTGAGGCCTCCGTTTCAGAATGTTACCTGATCCTCATAAATCTATAACTATTTGGATCAGATATGAGTAGTTAGAAGAGTGATGCACATTTTGTTTGCAATGCTCACTTACTCCCAAGTACCTGTGGTAAAATTACTTTTTTAACAAAACTATTTTTAGCATTGATTCAAAGACCCCAGTGTTACGGTTTGTAAAGTCTTAGCTTCTGCTCTAACATGGTATTCTTAGAAGACAAGCACAGAATATCATATATATTTATACAAATATATAATGTGTATGCGTGTGTAATTATGTACATGTATATGTCTGTCAATGTATGTATAAGTATGCTAAAGATATATATATATATATATATATATATATATATTTATATATATATATATATATATATATATAAATTTATAATGTATTTTTATTACTTAAACTGTGTCACTGTGGCTTCACAAGTAGTCAAATAGTGCTTTAAGGGAACATATATATATATATATATATATATATATATATATATATATATATATATATATATATATATATATATATATATATATATATATATATATATATATATATATATTAATATTATAATATAATTATACATTGAGAAATATTTTCTGTATGTAATGAAGTCCTTCTGTGGTGCTCCCGGAGCACTGAGCTGTGACCCAGATGTGTGCTGTCTGCTGGGAAGGTCTTTCCATTCCCGGACTCAGACCTGAAGACAACCTATCAGTTTTGTTCTGGTACTTTGTTAGGGCTATGGCGTCCTGTATCGTACTGATATAGGTGCTCATACACCAAAAAACCATACCTTATATTGCCAGATGGGGAAATCCTAATACTGAAAAAGTTCTTGTAATCATTAGCTGAAATGATTAAACCACATTGAATAGCAGTCTGTATTAATGGTCTAATTCATTAACACACATATTTCCAGAAAAAAGGGGGAATTAGTATTAAAATCATTTTGTAGAACAATACTTTTTATAATCGTTTAAATCATACGCTAATATGAAAATACAGAAAATAACTTACTCATTTAATTAATCTTGAATATCTCTAAAATATAAAGTGGAAGCAAACTTGATATAATATCAAGGTAGCGTTGAATGAATTCTTTTACTTTTGACTTTAAGGGGCATATTCAATTAGCTTTCCGGTTCGCGGTAACGCGCGTTACCGCGAATCCTGCGCACTATTGCCGTTAATATGATACCGCATTAACGCGGATTTTCGTACGCAACCCTATGGGCTGCGAACGAAAATCCACGTTATTGCGGTACAGTGTATTGACTACGCGGCCCGTTCCGGCGCGATCCCGCGAACCGGGAAGCTAATTGAATATGCCCCTAAGGGTTTTACAATAAAATCTATTCAATTGGCCACAACATAATATTATGTGTAAGTCCCCCTCATGCTGCCAAAACAGCCCTGACAAATCGACGCATGGACTGCACAAGATCTCTGAAGGTGTCCTATAATATCTGGCATCAAGATGTTTGAGTCCTGTAAGTTATGAGGTGGAGCCTCCATGGCTTGGACTTGTTTTTCCAGCACATCCCACAGATAGTCGATCGGATTGAGATCTGGGGAATTTGGAGGCCAAGTCAACACCTTGAACTCTTTGTCATGTTCCTAAAACCAGAACAATTTTTGCAGTGTGGCAGGGCGCATTATCCTGCTGAAAGAGCCCGCTGACATCAGGGAATACTGTTGCCATGAAGGGGTGTATTTTATCTGCAACAATGTTTAGGTAGGTGTTAAAGTAACATCCACATGAATGCCAGGACCCAAGGTTTTCCAGCAGAACATTGTACAGAGCATCACACTGCATCCTGGTGCCATCTCTTCCCCAAGTAAATGACACACATGCGCCCGCCCGTCCACATGATATAAAAGAAAACATGATTCATCACACCTTGCCATATTTTTCCATAGCTGGATCTCCATTTCTGATGCTCATATGCTTATTGTAGGTGCCGTTCGGCGGTGGACAGGGATCTGCATGGGCACTCTGACGAGTGTGTGGATATTCAGCCCCATACACAGCAAGTTGCAATGCACTGTGTGTTCTGACACATTTTAGTCATAACCATTATTAACTTTTTCAGCAATTTGTGCTACAGTTGCTGTTCTGTGGGATTGGACCAGATAGGCTATCCTTTGGTCCCCAAGCACATCAATGAGCCTCGGGTGCCCATGACGCCGGCTCACCAGTTGTCCTTCCTTGGACCATTTTTGGTAGGTACTAACCACTGCATCCCATGAACACCCCGCAAGACCTGCTGTTTTGGAGATGCTCTGACCCAGTTGTCTAGCCATCATAATTTGTCCCTTGTCAAAATCCATTAGATCCATTTTTCCTACTTGCAACACATCAACTTCAAGAATGGACTCTTCACTTGCTGCCTAATATATCTCACTCCTTGACAGGTGCCATTGTAACGAGATAATCAATGTTATTCACTTCACTCATCAGTAGTTTTAGTGTTGTGGCTGATCAGTGTACGTATACATTACTTTACCTCCTCATTATCCGGATCTTTTTGGACAAACAGCAAAGACCTGTAAACCGCAAACTGAAAGGTGTGTGTTTACCATCGGGGAATTTTTACACAGTACGTTCCAATATTAGAATGGAATCCATAAGTAACTCCTAAAATAATGTGTGTAGCATCTCTTCGAGTTAGACAAAGATATCTACTTAAAAGCAGACCTCACAATGGGCAATTCTGCCATCTGGCCTGATCGCCAAGCATCTGGATCACTGTCCCAATTTGAACACATGTGTTTGGCTAAATATGGCTGTATGGCACTTGGTCCAAGCGCCATGATCACTTCGGGACCTGTGTGTTTCATTGGAAGATGAACGTATAGATACACACGGGCTGATTTTATTTGTGTTCTCATTCAATGCAAGCGTATTACTATCTGGCATCATGCACATTTTTGGGGCCACTCATGCTGTGAAATCAGACCAGTCGGCCGATATAACCTTTATTTAAAACATAAGTAATTAGCATAATTTGATTTTCTGGGATATACGCTACAACAATTAATGTCTTTCCTCTGTATTCAGATGCAGGAGTCTTACCATTCAATGCTAACTGAATAGAGAATGAACCACAATATGAAATTTATGTGTATAAAAAATGTCTTTGCAATGTATTTTAGCTGGATTCTTCTTTACAACTATCATGTCTTGTTTTCTGGATGCTAGTACAACTTCTGAGCAAAGAAAGCTACATTCTAAGAATAGAATATCTAACGGAGATTATACTGAGCCATTGCCTAAATTCAAGATGGCTTATGTTTTATAGCATGTGTTTTTATGAAAGGTATTCCTGCTTTGCTTATAATGCGTAACTTGGTACAGCTTTTACCATTTGCCATGAAAATTTAGATATAAAGTGCACTGTGCTCTTGAAATACATGGATAATAATTTAGGGATGGCACTTACTGCTTATATTAATAAAAGCAAATATTCAGGACAATATTGATTTATATGAAGAATGATATTTGGCACTGTTCTACACAAGTTATTATATACTGAAATAGCTTGACAGTAATCCCTATTAATATATGGGATATGGTTCCCCTTTATAGGCTGAAGAACACCAGATTTTGAAGTCTACTTTTCTGGTTTTTACATTTTGAAATGTACTATTCTTATCAATAGAGTGCCCCTGTGCCTGTGCTACGGATGTGTCACTATAGAGGGATATTCTGTAATAGAGAATGGGAACTTTCCTATATCTTGTCTCTAGGATTGCCCTGCTTTGTACTTCATATTCTATCATGGTATATTACCATTTTTCTCACGACTTTTGTATCATCTTTATATCCTTTTTTTTTTTTTTCTTTTTTTTTCTATTTTTAATAAAGATTTTATTGGTTTTTGTTTTTTCTAAATGAGAAACAGAGGGAGGTAAATTTACATAACATGCGAGTCAAAACAAGAATCGGTTTCCGGAGAGCTTGTCTTATATCTAATGAGTAAATAGTGAGTTTGCCAATTCCACAATAAAACATAACTTCTATAGCAAACACATAGGGCCCGATTCATTAAGAAAAGTAAGTAAACAAAATTAGTACATTTTTTCATGGACAAAACCATTATAATGCAAGGGGTGCAAATTAGTTTTTTTTTATTTTGCACATAAGATAAATATTGGCTACTTTTTCATGTAGCATACAAATACTTGATAGATTATTTGTACACTGAAATCTAAAGGTGATCTAGGACATGCCCTACCCCAACTATATGTCTGCCATCACATTTTAAACCTCCCCCTCCAATGCAACATGGTTTTTCCACAGGGCAAAGTTACTCATTTTTTTGCTATACTTTCCGTAATGAATCAGTCTCCTTTTGTAGCAAAAATACATATTTTTTTTCTGACTGAATGAGTATTCCACATCAAAAAGTAGGTAAATATGTATGTAGAGAATTGAGTGACTGTTTATTTAAGAAGGCACAGAAAAAAATCTTTTTTCAAGACTTTAAAGGGATAATTTTACATCCTAAATAAAGCATTTGTATTAGGATGTGATGCAAAATTGTAGAATTGTTCCATCAAAGGTATATTTAAGAAACTTTTAACATCCCTCTATTTTATTGAATACCCTCCTCCCCCCTAAATGTGATTGACACAAAAACTGTTACATTTCTGGTGCCCCACAGATCCAACTATATCATTAGAATACTTATTTTTATGTTGCAGGATACTGACCTCTGTTATGGTACTGATCTTCTCTATATATTGTAGAGTACTGATGTTTAAGTTGTGGGGAGGGAGAGCTGCCCTCTGTGCTGTAGGGAGCTGCCCTCTGTGCTGTAGGGAGCTGCCCTCTGTGCTGTAGGGAGCTGGCCGCTGTGCTGCAGGGCGCTGGCCGCTGTGCTGTAGGGCGCTGGCCGCTGTGCTGTAGGGCGCTGGCCGCTGTGCTGTAGGGCGCTGGTCTCTGTGCCTTTCTTTTTGTGGGTTTTTTTTTCAAACACATGGGCTAAATATAGTTTCAAGGACTAAACCAATAACCTTGTTGTAAATTATCTGAAATCCCGCTTTTTTTATGGTCTTGTTAATAACCTACAGTAACCACTTGTACAGCATGTGACCTCCGGCATCTCGAGTGCAGTGAATAAGACATCTCTTTAATGAGCTGTGTGTTCAACTAATATTTTTCCAAAAATATATTGATGGAATCTAAGAGAGTACACTTGCCACTAAATATCACCATAAATTGTGATGTTCAGAAGAAAAAAATGTCCTGTTTATAGTAAATTAAAATGGTAGATAAATATCTAGATATATAATTATACATACCCTAAGGCTGTCTGTTTAATTCCATTTAATGTTGTCAGTGAAAACACAACATAATTTCATTTACATGTCATGTAACAGGTTACACTCTAATTATTTGAAGATGGCTCATTTCAAGTCCAGTATATTTGATCTGGGGATATTGGTAGTGTTCGCCGTTAAACAGCAATCATCACACGCTCATTCTCATCACCCCTTACAATTCCCTAAGCTTGGTATCCTTCTATTAATCTGCTTAGCCTTTAACCAAGCAATTTGCTCTAATTGCAACACGAGAATGAACTCATCATGGATTAATTTGATTTTTATCTGTTTTATGTTAATATTGTAAAATGTGTTTCTCTAAAGCGGAGTAAGGGAACAAGCTAAAGGGTAGATGTTTAATAATAGGAAAAGTGGGCACGATTACAAAGATATTTAGTCTGATCTTGTCTTTTGCATACTGTGTGCTGCAATTTAAGGGAAACCTGCCTAAAAAATAAATGTATTTCCAACTTTTTGCAAGAATACACAGTTGCGATCAAGGTAATAGCAAAGTAGTTGAAATATGCTGCACTTTGGTTTGTCTTATAAATCAGTCACGCAAAATACAACAGATCACACATGCAAGTCAGAAAATAAAAGATCTCAGGCAGAGCTAAAAGTCATACTATTAAACTGGAATGAGGGGGCCTACACTTCAGTCTAAATATATTCTACTGCAGAAAACAAAATTCTACTCCATTATTAAACTTAGAGGGCCTGATTCATTAAGAAAAAGAAGACAAAAAAGGGAGTAAATTTTCTGTGACAAATCGTGTTACAATGCAAAGGGTGCAAATTAGTTTATAATTTTGCACATAAATTAAATACTGGCTGTTTTTTCATGTAGCCCACAAATACTTGATCGGTTTATTTTTACAATGAAATTTAAAGTTGATCTAGGACATTCCCTACCCCAACTCTAAATCTGACATCACATTTAAATTTACCTCCCCCTTCAATGCAACATAGTTTTGCCCAGGTGCAAAGTTACTCCTTTTTATTGCTTTGCACTCCTTAATGACTCAGGCCCTGAGTGACCAGGAGGAACAATATTTCCTAAACTATGTTGTAAAGTCTGCATATGCCAAGAGTAAAGAAAACACTTTAATAACCATAATCTTGACTTAATGTTCCGATATTTAATTTTAGGTCCACTGTTCTTGAACTTTTACTATTCTATCCGCCTTACAGCTCTCCTAACTCCTCCTTTCGTCTTCATATAACATGTACCAAAAGGTACCCTACAAGTGCTTAGCTGGATTCTCCTTGGTTGTCATGTACAGCCATTTCCTCACGTGTACACTTGGTGCCTACAGAACCGGCCACGCGGCTACTGCAACGTCATCTTTAAGTCGTTGAATTCAAACTCCCAGCTCATATGGGAAGAACCTTAAAAAAACATTGGATAAGGCATTGGAAATAAATTGTTACCACTTTGTAGTTGAATTGCATTTTAAAAGAAAGATCAGACAATATACTTCTCGACAAACAATATTTTAGGTCTTGTTCCACTTTCATTTATTTTCATTTAAATTCATGTGACATTTCCCTTGTACGGATTCACTGATGAGATTGAAACCACAATATTCACAAGTGATTTTCATAACTGGAAGCTATACAATAAATGCTGTAACAGCTGTGAGAACAGCATACAATTGCAGTACATAGACCTAGCCTGCCATTATTCTGTGAGGATATTGTCAGTCGTCAAGAAGCACAGTGGTACCAGTTATATTTCAGATAACAACGGAATGTGTTCTTGAGTAGAAAGAGTTGTTCTAGTGAACAGGTAGGATGAGACTGGCCAATGAGAACTTGCCCAAAGTATATCCTGATTTCCTGGTGTCGTGGAAACCAGCGACTATGGCCCCCAAAACATTCCACAAACATCTCTACATTGTATTTTATTTGGGATTTAAAGTAAAAAATGAGTGTACATATTGCTATTGTCCCCTATAGCTAGTGATTGCAGTGGAACTCTTTTACTCATGTTCTGCAGTATAACTATTGCCCTTTGTTTCACATAGTGTCATAAGACGCAAATACCATTTTTTTGTTTTTTTCACCATGGCATATTGTGTACTTTAATCTTAAAACCAATTCCTGATTATCTTTATTTATGTTCATCATATCTCACTAACAAAATCTCAAGTGTTGTATTATTGATTTTGCTTACACAGGAAAATGACTGCATGGTAACCAAATGTACTGCGATTTCAGTTTCTGTAGATGGTGTTTTTAGAGTAACTCACTAACACATGTTTGCTGCCTGCATAGTGATTATGTTGTGCTAACGTGCAATTGGAATGGGGGTATTGTACATGTGTTTACTTAAAAGACATCATTTTCAATAGAACATACATTTAATAAAGTTGAACATATATTTCTGTTGTATTGTTGTGTAGGACCCCTTGAGGCAAAATATTGTATATTAATTGTCCTATTTTAACCTTGATGTCTTTTTCACAGACTCCAGTCACAGTTAACGGAAATTCAGGCAGTCCAGCCAGTCCAATGAGTCACTTGCAAAGGTCATTCTCTCCAACATACCGCTCCCCACTATCGCTCAACTCCAACATCATGGCCATGCAACACAGCAGAGCATTGGGTACGTCTAAATTGTTTTATTCATATGTTACATAATTTTATATGGGTGTGGTTGTAAAGGCACACACGTGCTGTATGTTTGTCCATACCCCTTCCACATATTGTTTGATTTTCTGTTTCTGTTTTTGTTTTTCCCTTTTTTTTCCTTTTTTGTTTTTTTTGTTTTAATTTGTTGTCTATTTTTATGTCCTTGCACTGTACATTTACTGTTTTCATTCCTAGTACATGAGCAGGGGTGAACATTGTGCCAACATTCAGCTTTAATCTCTCAAAGCTTCGGACTGTGGCTCCAGGGGTGATTTTCTTGTCATGCAAGGTTTAAAAAGTAGATCTAGTTTACCAAAGTGATCAAAGGACTTATAAAAGTTAGGTTAGTAAATATTTAGGCGTTATCCTGGTATTTTTCATATCCGGCTTCACTCCTGATGTTCTTCCTACGTTTATTAGGATTATCAGTGCAGAAAGAGGAATGAAATTCACTATAGTCTTCCTTTGTGTATGCAGACTGACCAAGCATTTTTTTTATTTTTATTTTAAGGCAATTTATTGCTTAAGCACAGAGTAATGATATTTACAGAAAACATATTCCATATAACACCATTTTTTGATAAGATCAAAGTACCTGGATCCAGTCTGGTTTATTTATGCTGGGGAAACTCATTTCTCTTTAGTGCAACTTTGGCACTGCAAAGTGTGGTTTATTCTGTGTTGTAGAAGTCTGCCGGTTGTTTAATTGTGCAGCATCAATAAATTACAGGAAGGGGTGGAATATCCGTGGCATGGGTGCCATAGCTATGGAGTCCAGAGGCGAGGGCGGCTCGGTGATGCCCGCTGTGCCGGCCCCAGCTTTGTTCCTTTTTTGTCAAATGTTGCTACTGGCCTGGCGGTTGCATGTTATTATTCTTTATTAGAAATCAAAGTTCATGATGTTATAGATGATCTCTTGTTTACATGACGTATGGTGGTGAAAGGGCTTTGTTGGCTTTAAGGAATTGCCACCTGTACATAAGAAAATGTATATATGTGTTTTCTTAAATGTGCAAAATTCCAAATATCAGTTTAAGGAGTTGCTTGGTATGCTTTCATTTCACAGCATAGCTTTTTCTAGATGAGGCACTTTTAACTCGGGAACTACCACTTCAGAACGAGCAGCCAAAAATGTATTCATACTATTTATGCACAATAATGTCCATCTTCCTGATCTACTGATGTCTCAGTGGCCTACACTGCATTCAAACATATGCTGTGAATAAGTGCATGTGAATAAGTGCAAGGATATATGGATGAGAGGACGACATAGGCAGTAATGAAAGCCTTACCCCAGTAGTTTATCATACAGTATTAGCACCAGGCACTGTGATTCTTGTTATAACAATGGTTCTCATAGTGACAGCATTTTAGTGATTCATTTATCTTCACACCTGTAGAAGGAAGCAAACAGCTCATGGGACACAGATCACACATATGACACAAACAACAAAATAATCATTCGTTCACCACTCTTCAGATCTACCCGAATGATTCTATTGTATATCTAGTTTATCCCTGAACACATTTGCATTGTAAGCCAGTTTTGCATGGGGACTATGTATTACTGTTTAACAACAAACTATGGAATCTATAGTAAATGATTTAGATGTATGAATTGAATTCCCTTCCCATAAAGGTGTGAAACCACAATCCTCTAGCATTGGTTTTACAGTAGCCTCACATCAGAACATTGTCACAGACCTATGCAATCCTGTCTTCACTAGCATAATTATGAGTGGACAGACCACTGGCTCCCACACAATCAGCAGACTCGTATCCTGTTTCTGTGAGATGAAGAATGAAGACAACAGTTACTTTGACCTTAAAAAAAAAAATACACCCAAAAAGAACTATTATTTTCTTACATCATGTAGAGACTAGCATATCGCCCAACATTTGGAAATTGAGCCATTTTAGGCAATGTCCCGCCATGCCTCTAAGCCTAAACCTCTTTCCAGCTTCAGTTAATTCAGACTGAGTCATCTCTGGGTATGGACCAATACTTTGCATATGAGGACTGTGTGTGACTCTTGAGCACCAATCACCTATGAATTGTCCTGTCATGAACAATGGATAGAGACACTTTTATTAAAACACATATAAAATAATACTAAACCCAGAGAGTTCAATTTAAATAAAGAAATAAATAGCATAACTAAATGTTGCCCTATGTTTTATTCTGCAGTTTACTTCCTGGGAATTACATTCAAATATTACCATAGTGCTTTTTGCTGGGAATTATCAGCTGGTGAGATGTTGCGGCTATAGGTGCCTGCTGCAATATTGTCCAAAAGATGCTAAATTTAAGATAAAATAAAAGTAAGCTGCAGTATCACTTCACTGACCATCCCTTATTGATGATTTCCAATATGTATTTATTTTCAAAGGCCATTAGTAGACTGTATTAGGAAAGGATTCATAAATAATATGCTTATGTGTGTGTATTATGTTTATGACATGCATATATTAAAAATGTAATGTGACAATAACTCTAGGGTGCAATTGCACCCAGCTAGTGCTCACCTCTCTGATTGTTCCCATTCTACTGTTCGTTTTACAATTGGAATTCCCCCTTGAATATTCTTCATTTGCCATAACCATTCTTATTCTGTTATCATTTTATTACTGATCTTAGTGTAATGTCTCCCCGGCTGCCAGTAAAAACATAGTGATGGTAAGAGTGCTGGCAACATTTCAGAAATTGGCTTATGCTGTATTAATGAGATTTTGGATAGAGATATGCAAATTATGCATAATTGTGGCATCCTCTGTTTGCTGCTTACAGTTATGTACTGTATAGACGTCTGTGCTGTCCAAGTTTTCCATCAGCTCAGCCATTTTGCAATCTCGCACCAATACAGTTACCATTAGTGGTCAGTTTTATATTAAACTCTCTAATAGGAAGTAGTATCTGCAATTGTCAGTATAAAAGCAGTGTAGAGAGGTGTGTCAGGAGGTTGTGCAATGTGAGCATATTCTCTGTGCTGCATAAGGAATGTGCTTAATTTCAGTGTAACTACAAAGAAGACGTTCTGAAACAAAAGAGACCTCTGATATTCTGCCAAAATCAGACAATTGCCATCTGCTTGTGCTATTTGAAACACTTATTGTTCTTGACATTGCTTTTCACTGGCCTCAAGGGCCCACCCTAATTTGTATAACCTTTTATATTCCTCAGCTGAAAAATGAAACGTTCCATTGTAGTGTAGAAGGATGTTGTGTGACTGCCTATGGTAATGAATGATGGGAAATAGGTATTCTCTTATTTAAAGATTGGCAATAAAATCCTATCATCACTCAGGAAAAAAAGCAAAAACTATTTTAATGTCTGTATTGTATATGAAATGCGGTCACTCCAATGTTGCTTGTTGTCAGTAGACCTGCAAAGTTATCTTTTTCAAAGTAACAAAACGCTTAGTTTAGCTGCTTTCTTCTTTTCTCACTTGTCCAGATTATTTACTTTCCTCTTCTAACATCTGCTGACAGAATAGGATAAGCTGCACATGCTTTTCATTTGTCAGGTCACTTTCTGCTGTGTTGGCATGTCATCCCTCTACACATTGATTCTGGCTATCCTGTTGTCAATACAGTGATCTCCTCCACCATGAGTTTACTTATCGTTATTGAGAGACAGACACAGGAAAAGTCTGTGGTACACAGTGGTGCTAAGGATATATATATAAATTAAATAATTATAGTAAAAGAAAACCCTTACTACAAGTTACAGCAATGGGTTTGTGCCATGTGCAAATCTTACTTAGAAAAATGAAGCTAAGTCGTCCATTTACCACTTAAAGGACGGCTAAACCCAAAATGCAGCATTGAGAAACGTTTATATAAAATCAAGAACTTGAGTCAGTTGTGATAGTGGGGGGATAATTTTCCTATAAATTCTGCTTTTAAAGGTTAACGTCACCCCAAAACTCAAAATTTAGTTTTAGATGAAAATTACTTTCTAAGCTATAATGCAAAGTTCCAGTTTTACTGTAATACAGCAGGTCCACCAAAGGCTCCACAAATCCAGTGTGCTTGTGTCCTTCTACCGCTGGGCTGATCAAACTGGGTAACTGTGTTGTCAATGCTCCTCCCATAATGCAAAGTACTCTGTGTGCTTGTGTCCTTCTACCGCTGGGCTGATCAAAGTGTGTAACTGTGTTGTCAATGCTCCTCCCATAATGCAAACTACTCTGTGTTTGTCAAAACATGTGTTATAGAAATGTATGAGCATTATCTGTTGAAAATAAGGATCAAAACCTTTTCAACACTTCTACGTTGTATTTATGTCCCATATTGTCAAGGCACCAAATGAAGAAAATGGAAATGTTTTCTGTTGTCTCCATAGATACTACAGATTCCTACTCCCAGCAGTACCAGTCTGAAGTAAGCCGAAGCAGCAGCACCATACCAATCTGCAGGACCTCGGAGGAGGAGAAGAAAGTCACAGTCATTAAAGCACCACACTATGCTGGGATTGGACCGATTGATGAGTCTGGAATACCAACGGCAATTAGAACGGTAGGAAGAAATATCTACGGTCCTAGGCTTTTACTAGTGCTCGCCATAGGCAGTGCTTTCCACACCACAGGTATACAGATAGACTTCTCCTCTCCCCTTTTAGAAACATCATAAACTTGCAGACTTTAGGCTCGGTGCCCTGACATGTTAGTTGTCCCATGTGACTGTGCCACTCACAGACGGCAGATCTCTAATCTTTAAGACTGTAGGTTCCTGAAATGTATAAAGAAGTAGTTTAAGCTCTCGAAAGCCACTCTATTCTAACTTCTGGTAATTAACATCTCAGTGGAAGTAATATTTTTGGTGTAAGTGAATATAACCCATACAAAAAGATTTCCCCTGCTCCCCCTGACACATAACCCCAGAACTCTTTTACCCCCCCCAATCACCCATCCCATAGCAGTAATGTACTGACACTTCCGTCAAGTACATGTCTTTACCTGTTTCTTTTGAAGCTTGTTCTTCGATTGTTTGCTATCTGCATGTATTCCTGTTCTTTGTCACGCTGCCTATGCAATCATTTTGTTATGTAGGTACAGTATGTATGTTTTAAATATTGTACTTCTCTTTTGACAAGAAATTGAAAAATCTATAAAGAAAGTGAATTTAAAAAAAAAAATTGCATATAGTAAGAAACTGCACAGTGGCCAATGGCATAGGATGAAATAATACTATACAACAGTATAGGTATGTTTCTGGCTTAGCAACAGTGGCCTAACTATGGGCGGTTTCTTTAGGGCATTATGGATTGTTCTTTATCCTGGCATGGTGTTCTCGCTGCTATCTGCTCACTAAATGTATTCTTTCCTCCATCCTTCGCTTCGAAACAATATGTGTGTGACAAACAGCGGTGAGGTTTAATGCCAGTCTTCACTGATTACAGTGAACCACGTATGATCGAAACGACATCTGTGTTATCATGGTGACATTTTCTGGCTCTACCAATTGTAGGCAAAGCACTAGAACATGCCTCTAAACAGTGACGTTCAACCCTTATTGTTAAGCCCTACCCTTTCCAAGCAGCTGGTAATTGAGACAGGTCGTAGGTATGAACCAATATTTTGCATATAAAGACTAAGGGCTAGATTTACTAAGCTGCGGGTTTGAAAAAGTGGGGATGTTGCCTATAGCAACCAATCAGATTCTAGCTATCATTTTGTAGAAGGTACTAAATAAATGAAAGCTAGAATCTGATTGGTTGCTATAGGCAACATCCCCACTGTTTCAAGCCCGCAGCTTAGTAAATCTAGCCCTAAGTCTTGGTTAGTGAGCACCAATTACCTGGCTATGAGTCTGCTATGAATTATGGATAAAGAAATTTGTATTAAAATGTTTATAAAATAAAAATAAACAAAAAAAAAAAGTAGATGCAAAATGTGGGGAGCACATTTTTTTTTTTTTTATAACAATTGGCTAATGTTTGATTTTTATTCTGTAGTTCACTTCCCAAGAATTGTGTATAAAATATTACCATAGTGCTTTTTGCAAAACATTCTCAGCTGGTGAGTGAGGGGCTGAGACAACAGATACCTGCTGGGATCCCCCAGGCCAATACAAATTGTCCAAAAGATGCCAAGTTTAAAACAAAAGAAAAAGTATACTGTTGTGTCACGTCTGAACATCCAATATTGGTGCCTCACCCCTTCCAATATATATTTATTTTCAAATGCCCTTGTTAAACCATATTATGAAAGGATTTTAAAAGTAACATGCTTGTGTGTATAATATATTTTGGTAGGCATATATTTAAAATGTAATGTGACATGTGCCTAAAACTCCGTGCCATCAAAATCAACTATCTCTTACTTCAAGGGTTGTTCTCATTCTGCTTATATATTTGGAATCCCCCCTTCAAAATCCTGCGGTTGCCCTAGCCATCCTGTTTCTGTTATAATAGTACTGGTCTTAGTATACTGTCTCACTGACTGCCAGTAAAATACTGTAATACAGTGGACAGCTTCTATGGGATACCGTATGTAAAGAAAAACAGATTGGGGGAGAGTCAGTTATCCGCAAAGTGTCTTTGGACCACCCGCAAGACACTTCATGGCGGAGATTTGACATAGAGGTGCGAGGGAAAATGAGCAGAGATTTCTACCGTAGTTGCCGGCAATGTGCGCGGTGCGATGTCTACGCGCCACATCGCCGGCATTTGAATCTTCCCGTTGATAGTAAAAGTGCTGACATCACTTCAGAGGCTGCTCAGTGCTGTATTAATGGGATTCTGGTTGGAGACAGTGCTAGAACGGGAGATTTGTAGCATGAATGTGCAGCCAACAAATCTGCAGCAACTGTGTGATGCTATCATGTCTACATGGACCAGCATCTCTAAGGAATACTTCCAGCACCTCCAGGCTGTTCTGGGGCAAAGGGTGTATCCTACTTAGTACTTGAAAGGTGTACCTAATAATGTGGCCACTGCATGGTTATTACATCTAAACAGATCAGCTGCTCCCATAACCTATGTCGTAAGGCAGTGCATATTCTATAGACCTTGAATTGAGGACTATGTCTACCTTTAGTAAAGTAATACTTAATTTAAAACCCTTATGCCTAATGATAATTATGAGTTGCTGTCGCTAGTTTTTAAAGTGTGAGATGGGTGCCTGAATTTAATAAAATTACCACCAAGGTATAATGTTGTTAGATTAAGGAGCCTATTTATTATCTGAGTTTTTCCCAATAACTAACATTTGTTTCAATAGTTTTTGCTCCTAATTTTTACAGCTAATTATCAATTTTGGGGAGCCGGGACAGGGCTTCTGAAAACAAGCTGTCCTGACGAAGAAGCATCCTGTGTGTATTAACTCATGCCTCTTGCTTAAGGCACCGGCGAAACACTTGTTTGGCTGTACCGCCCCTTAACGTTCATAGTGCACATGCATGGCAATGTAATGTTTTTCTCTGTCGTGTCTGCAAAGCAGATAACCTCAGCTTACCGCCACCCTGAGATGGAGTTAGAATGTCACATTAAGCAGTGATTTGTAACCTGTTTGCCGCATAATCAGTGTTTACTCCGGCATTAAGGCTTGTGTGAGACGCTAAATGACACTTTCTCTGGTGAAAACTGCCATTTTCACCTTGATAAATAGGCCCCTAAGTATTTATTTTGGGTAACTTTGGTGATTATACAATATATACTTGCAAAACATTTCTGTATCACACAAAAAGTTCCCAGTGGGTATGAGAAGAAAAGTTTGGAAGAAAGAATGTTTTGTTCTATTGGAAAAGTACTTTATCTCTCACAGGAGCATCATTTCTTTTACTGATGTCAATACCTGGCAGGTTATTTTTCTTCTATGACTGTAATTCAATTTTTCATCTCCCCTGGTTCACTTTTAACCTAAAATATCTCTAGAGAATACAGTGAAAAGACAATTTCTTCTGTAGTTGATTTTTAATACTCTTGGTTAAAAAACCCAGTTTTGACATGTGACAATACTGTCGGCATAAGATCACTTTCTAGATGAAAATGAAGCTTGATGTGCTGCACATCAGTAAGGAGGTAGGTGAAAAATGACTTTGTTCTAGCATCACTAAACATAATTATATCTGCCCCCGAGAGACACTGAGCACAAAAGTATTCCCTGCTGCGGAATGTATTCTGGAAGTATTCATAATCTACATTTTTTTCTAAAATTACTAAACCTAAAATTGTTGCTTATATGAAAGAAGTACCAGGAACATTCACAAATATTTATGGGGAAAAAACAGGAATTGATGACAAAGATATATGTAGAAAAGTAAATGGGAGAGACTCAGGGCAGCGCCACATTTCTGCAGTATGCAGTGGCCTTCTCCTTTTAATGTCACATACATGCATCTTCTTTAAATAGGACTAACACCCAATTACACTACTCCTACTTTAACTCTCTCCCAAGTGCTCTTCTCCATCATGAGTGCACATGATTCCCACCAGTCTACTAGTCAGAGCACAATCTTATAGTTTCACCTACCCAAGACTGCCCTGTCTGGGAGTGCTGGACTCCCCACACTTATACTCCTGGTAAATATAAAAATTGTTGTTGTCTGATCACACTGCTAGGGGTTCTTTTATGATAAATGCTCCTTGGTACTCCTTCCCTACGACTGCCATGGTGAACTCTTTGGCCATGGATCCATAGTTTCAGGGAGAGTTTACGATCTTATTTTCGGTGATTCAATAGAACTGATATCAATGAGTACACTACAGAATTAATGTGGGTGGAGCGCTCAGAAGTGGTAATCACGAAAAAGTGTGTGAGGGGGAGGGTAAGAGAGCCAAAATGACATACACAAGACACCAGAACACACAGGACAATGTGCAAACAAGGAATAGTTAGTAAGTATGGAATAGTCAAGCCAAATTATCTGAATAGCACACATCCCATGTGTTCTGCTCACTACTTTAGTTATTTGTATATTTATACTTCAGAAATGAAAGCACAAAGGTACACTAAGATAGATAGGAGCTTGTTATCGATGCCAAATGCTGCATTCTGTCTTAAGGCTACACGAATATTACAGTTGAGTTCTGAAGCCCTGTAGGAATTTATATTGACAAGAAATGACTGGACTCATCACTTTACAGAATAGTTTGGTATGGTGTATAAATTATGTGATGTTTGTCTATAGATGTAGTGCAGGAGCTTGCTTGTGTGCAATTACCACCTAGTGGTGAAAGGATAAGTTACACATTGTACCTTGTTGGGTTGTTTTCTGTTAAGAAAATCTTGTGTGTCAGAAGCCTGGGGGATGTGACTACAAAAGACACAATGCATTGAATATACACAGATCAGCCTCAACATTAAAACCAATGACAAGTGAAGTTAATAATATCGGTTATCTCATTACAGTGGCACCTGTCTAGGGGTGGGATACATTAGGCAGCAAGTGAACAGTCCATTCTGGAAGTTGATGTGTTGGAAGCAGGAAAAATGGGTAAGAGTAAGGATCTGAGCAACTTTGGCAAGGACTAAATTGTGATGGCTAGACGACTGGATCAGGGCATCTCCAAAACGGCAGGTTTTGTGTGGTATTCCCCTTATGCAGTGGTTAGAACCTGACAAAAGTGATCCAAGGAAGGACATCCGGTGAGCTGTCGACAGGTTAACGGGTGCCCAAAGCTCATTGACGAGCATGGGGAGTGAAGGCTAGCCTGCCTTGCCCAATCCCACAGAAGAGTTACTGTAGCACAAATTGCTGAAAAAGTTCATGTTGGCTATGATAGAAAGATGTCGGCGCACACACAGTACATCACAGTTTGCTGTGTATCTGCAGACCAGTCAGTGTGCCCATGCTGATCCCTGTCCACCACCGAAAGCGCCTACAATGGGCACGTGAGTGCTAGAACCGGACCATGGAGCAATGGAAGAAGATACTTTATGTTGACGGCCGGATGTGTGTGTGTCGTTTAGCTCTGGAAGCAATGGCACCAAAATGCACTATGGGAAGAAGGCAAGCCAGCAGAGGCATTGTGATGCTCTGGGCAATGTCCTGCTGGAAAACCTTGTGTCCTGGCATTCATGTGGATGTTACATTGACACATACCTAAATATTGTTGAAGATAAAGTACACCCCTTCATGGCAATGGTATTCCTTGATGGCAGCGGCCTATTTCAGCAGGATAGTTTGCCCTGCCACCCTGCAAATAATGTTCAGGAATGATTTGAGGAACATGACAAAGAGTTCAAGCTGTTGACTTGGCCTCCAAATTCCCCCGATCTTAATCTGAACAAACATCTGTGTGATGATCTGGATAAACAAGTCAGAGCCATGGAGGCCCCACCTTGCAACGTATAGAAATTAAAAGGTCTGCTGCTAGGGTCTTGGTACCAGATTCCAGAGGACACCTTCAGAGGTCTTGTAGAGTCCATGCCTCCACGGGTCAGAGCTGTTTTGGCAGCATGAGGGGGACCTAAAATATTAGGCAGGTGATTATATTGTTGTTGCTGATCTGTGTATTTTCCTCAATTCGCTGCACTGAAATATAATTGAAAATCTACAAATCCTGAAAATGGTCATTTTTAATATCAGAACCTTAAAATGTTATCTTGATAAATATTTTTCCTTTTAACAATATAAGGATGTATTTGATAGAATTTCGCTTTGCTTAATATTTTCTCACACTAACTTGGGATTTTATCGTCCTCATTTCACTATCTGCCCTCGCTTCCTTGATGTATATATTAAGAACAAACATTAGAAACAAAGAACACTGTGCTGATGCTACAAGATACATTTATTAATTCCCAGATGGCCCTCAACTCCTTAAGGAAAGCCATAGGTTTCTTACCATGTCTGAGTTGAGAAGCAATCTTATTAGCATTACTGTAATGACAAAAACAACATGTATCAATAGATCTCAACCTAAACACATATTTTAATCTCCCTCTCACCAAGTATTGGAATGACAAAGATTATCCTGACAGTGATGCGGGGGGGTAAATATACTAAACAGTGAATTCATCAAATCACAGATTTTCTGCGAATAAGACGGCCATATTTAAAACGGCACTTTTAATGAAGGAGAGTTTTGTCGCTAATAACATTACCTTTTTAAATATGGCTGTGAAAATCGGCAATTTGATGAACCTGCTGCTTAATACATTTGCCCCCAGGAGTATTTTTTGAAATTTCGCGCTTCTGGCACATACAAGCTCATCATGTGTTGAGATCACTGTCCAATCAGTGTGGTCAGTGATGTGTCTGGAGCACAGAATTTAAACATTCTTCTTATGGCAGCAATTTTGATATTTGTTGGTAATTGTTGGTCTAATTATGTTTGTTTAGCATGATGCAAATGTTTGGTATATTCAAATTGAACAAGATTTATTTAGCCTTATGGTGCAGTGTGGTATCTCAGGAAGTGGGAAGAAGCACCGAATCATGCCACGCTAATTCCTTCAACTCCTTAATGTTACTCTGGATATACAGCGTTGATGATGATGATAATAATAATCGCTTTTATTTAGAAAGTTCCACTAAAGGTCCGAAGCACCATACATGACATTTACAATAGTATTCAATAAGCAGACAGCAGTACATTACCATGCCTCCCAACTTTTGGGTAGGTGGCCTCTGGACAGAAGGCATGTCCATGATATGCTGGGTGCCATGGTCACATCACTTTGGTAGTGTATCCACACCCCCAAAGATGTGCCTAGCGCTTTAGAACTCCAGGCTGCCGCATTCTCTCCCCCCAAACTCCTTCATCACTGCACGTGGCAGCCATTTACTGCTGTTCCGGCATGCAGAGCAGCGAACAGGAGATACTTCCTAACTTTCCCACCCCTAGCACAAACCTGTCCCAATTAGGATGGCGGACCAGAGCCCTCAGATCGGGACTGTCCCATTTAAATTGGGACACTGGGGAGGTATGCATTAGATAGACCAGACATACTGAGGGATAGTGAATGACAGTGATACTAATGTCAAACAGTGAAGTAAGCCTTGGCTCAAGAAAACAGGGCTAGGGCTAGGGAAGCAGGCTTATTGGTAAAGAGGAAGATGCAATAGTAGAAAGAGAACATGAGGAAGGAGCGCCGTGCTCGTGAAAGCTTGCATCCTAAAGGGAAGGGGAAGGCACAGACACAAATATGGTTGTACCAAGTGGGTGAGTGGAGGTGATATCCGAGGCAAAGGAGCTAGGAAGAGGGCTGATGAAAGAAGTTAGTTTTAAGTAGAGATGTTAATTATACCATAGCAACATCTGACAAAAAGGTCTAAAAACTAGAGATGCTCACTGATCCCCATGTTCTGGTTTTGGTCTTGGTTTTGGATCAACTTCGTGTTTTTGTTTTGACAAAACCGCCCTTGTGTGATTTGGCCTTGGATCCCTATTTTTTTTTTTTGCTAAAATCACATAATTTTGCTTATTTTTTCCCCCCTACATTATTATTAACATCAATAACACTACTATCAAGTCATTTGCAGTCAATTTGGACCATTTCACAGGTCACAATATTATTTACATACACTTTCAAACAAAGACTGCAGCGACCTGGCTGGATGGTAAGCGACAGAGCAATGACTCAAACACACAGCAGTTCCTAGCACATCTAGGAAACATTGCCACACAGCAGTGTCAGTAAAGAAAAGGGGTGCAAAATGGAATTGTCCTTGGATCATGAAATCAGTTATGGTTCATTTAAACGCTCCATTTGTTCCTTGGATAACTGTTGTAATTGTACAGCTAAAACATGGCGACGAGCACTGACCCCCCATCCCCCCCCCCCCCTCCAGGATGTGTGCTTTTATCAGACCCACACCAATCCAGGGTGCGATACAATGCACTAAAAAGCGCCATTGTAATTCACAGCAAAAGGCAAGTTCATCACTGAGCTTCGAATCAGCCCCAATTCCCCAAAAAAATGTAATATAGTTAGGTACCTTTGACGTAGGGTGCAGATTACAAACACTTTGTGTAATACTGATGAAACAGCAGCAAAGAGGAAGGTTTGAGTAATACATATACACGTCTATTTAGACATCCATGCTTGCATTACTTCTGCAAGCAACATTGTTCTTTGTTAATTAAACTGTTGTTTTTATACCGTTCAAAAAAATAAAAATGAATCCTCCACCATTCTTTGGATGCTGATAGTTGATAGTAGGATCAAGTGGAGTTACGGCAGAGGTGTCACTAATTCTGGTCAATTCTTTTAGAGTAGACAAGACCAAATGTTGTGCTGATTCATCTGCCTCATCAATGGGTGTCTAAGATTTTTGCAAAGCACACAACAGTATATAGCACATGTAGGTAACATTGGCACACAGTGGTAGCTGAAAGGAAAAGTGGTGCAAGATGGAATTGTCCTTGGGCCTCCCGCCCACCCTTATGTTGGATCTTAAAATGGAGATGCACACCTTAACAAACCAAGCACTTCAGCAACAAGGAGTGCCACTTTTGAGGCTGATGTGCTTGGTTTGATTGGGCCCCCACAAAACAAGCTAACAATGGGCTTAAGACACCTAAGGTAACAGTGCTGTTAATGAACTCTACTGTGGCAAGATGTTGTTGTCGTAATCCTTAGCCTCATCCTCACCCTCATAAGTTTGTACTTCATCCTCACACATTATGAATTCATCACCGCTGGAATCCACCATTACAGAAGTCGCAGTATTTTGATGTAATTGGTGGGAAAGGCCTTCCTCGTGGAAATTGAAGTTCATTTTTATGAACATCATCTTTTCTACATTTTGAGGAAGTAGCCTCCTACGCCGATCACTGACAAGGTTCCAGGCTGTGCTGAAAACTCTTTCGGAGTACAAACTGGAGGTTGGGCAGCTTAGGCAATGCAAAGCGAGTTGGTACATGGGTTTCCAAATTCCCTTTTTTTCCTCCCAGTATGTAAAGGGACTGTCTGATGTGTCTATTTCTATGCTGTCGTGAAAATAATCCTCCACTATCCTTTGCATGTTGATAGTAGGATCAGGTGGAGTTCCGCCACAGGTGTCACGTTTTTTGGTCAATTCTTTTAACCCAAAGCAGATGTCAAAATATTGTGCTGAGCATCTTCATCATCCCTGGGTGTCTTGGGAAAGCTAAGTTTTTTCCTAGCAGCAGTTGAATGAGAAACTGAAGGAGGAGACGCCGTCCTGTCACGTAACACTTGAGCTGTCATCTTGCTCACCAGCAGCTCCTTGCATCTCTTCAGATCTGGGTCAGTCGGAAACAAATGGAAGACATAGCTCTTAAACCGAGGAGAAAGCACAGTCGCCAAAATGTAGTGATCCGATTTCCAGATTTTGATAACTCTTGGATCCTGGCGAAACGATGGATGGGAGGGGAGAAGAAGGTAAATTTGGCTTGCAGCTAGCAGACATTGGTGGCTGCAAGATATAGTCCCAAAAAATGTTGTCACCATAGGCTGTAACTTACATCTAAACGAAACAGATAAAATATATTGCTTTTAAAATAATTTTACACACTATAATCCTTTAAAATACTTTTCCTAACTAGACATGATGAAATCTTGCTGCACTCCAATACGGATTTCTAAATCCATAGTCTGCATAATACATTATTTACACCCAATGTACATGTTGACTTAACTATATCAGTCATGTGTACCTATCTACACAGCACCGTATACTGTGTCATATCACACACACAAGGAAAATAACATGCGTAAGTCAATATTCAACATGTGATAAATATAAAAAAAAAAATGTACGCTTCCATACACACTTTCTGAGAAAAATATATTAAAGTAAAATGTATACAATTATAAACCAGGCATAACATCAATCTCCTAATATAATATAGGTTGATGTTAGAGTTATCTATGGTTCATGCATATAGTTCAATCTAGGAGACCCAAAATGGTTTTGGTTCCTGAAAAAGATACAGCTCTCTCCGGAAGAGACAGTTGGATCCATACACGTGAACAGCGATCCACTTCCCCTAATACAATGAATGCGTCGGGCACATATCCTTTCAGCCCACTCAGATATTCTGGACAAGATACACATACAATAAAAACAACTGAAAAAGCATAAAAATTAGCTATTATCAAATTAGTAACCACTGATTCAGGCTACCAAGGTTGTGGACCAGCACCTGCAGGATGTGGGGACACAGCAGCAAAAAGCAGGTTTTGCATGATTTCTGCACCAAACCTATCAGGGGAAGTGCTGCTGTTACTAAAGCAACCCACACACACAGCAGGGGAGGGGACAAATCTATCACGGATTCACCATCCTATCAGAAACCACAATCTTCTGCCCAGTGCAACCTTCTGACTACATGTGATCGATTATTGAACTGCAGAGGCGGGATTTAGAGTTGCTGTGTCATTGGTAGAACGAGGTAATGATGGACATGCTGAGAGAACAGTGCCTGTGAGAGGTGGCAGGAAGGGGAGCATATCGGTGACACAATACAGTAAGGTGACCAATCTACCCCTGGCCGGCATACACCTCAGCTTTGCGCCCTAGTCCAATGCTGCGGGGCACTGTGGTGCCTTACAAATCAACAATAATAATACTTGAGGTAATCGTTTAATATTAAATAAATGTTTGTGGGTGGACATCTCCATTAAGTCATGGAAAGGCTCATAATAAAGCATAAATTTGTAACCTAATAACAATAATTGGTAAAAAAAAATCTTTGAACAAAAAAATGGTGACAGAGATCTTAAACATTGAAAATGCTCTAAATGTAACTTTCATCCCGGCAGCTTGTAGTGCACAGCCACTGGTACACATCACGACGTGTGAATATAAACAGGAAGATAATTAACCAGAGAAAACCTCTTCCAGCTCTAATGTGCAAAAGTACAAAGTAGCATCGAATGTCTTCTGAGAAATAATGGGCAGTGTAATCTAATTGCTGCGCATGTAGGAGATGGAGGACATTGCTGAATATAAAAAACACCAATTTCAAAGCTAAACCATTCTGATAAACAAGAATTTCAGACCCTATTAATAATTCCAACCCATATATTTACTGTTGGAGCAAGCAATCCCAATCTCCCGCTTACGCCGTCTTAGTGATATTATTGAGCAATCTAAATTTCTGTAGAGATTTTATATTAGCACTTCATGTCACAATTGAGTGAAAAGAAATAGCAGGTGGGCATGTATAATGCAAACAATGTAATTGCAATTAAGTCCTTATTGAGTCCTGGCTAATTAGTCACATTTTATCTGTGGTGTTACTAATACTGCCTACTGTTGTTGTATGGAAGGATGACAATTGTAATAGTCTGCCAGTGATCTCTGTATGCTTTGTTGTGTTTTTACTGGCTGTATTAATACTTGCAATAAAACATCAAGAGAGACTAGATCAGCCAGAATGTACTTTATTGATCACTCAAAGAGGTCACATTGCTGCTGACTGGCTGTTAGTGAGGGCAATAACATTTAATCATTTGTTTAATCCCGTTTCTATAATTTGTGTACCGTGCTATAATTACAAAGAATGACTGAAGGTTAATTAAGTTCACACAGGGCTTCTGTGACTTGGTTTTGCATTTTTTGTTTTTTAACTTTTTAGATGTATTAGATGCTCAACTCCAAAAGCATTCTGTGTGTATAGATTTGAGGAACCTATTCTTTCAGGATCAGGATGTATCAGGATATTAGTGTGTTACAATGGAATGCATACTGAGCAAACAACATTTAATTCCATGTATTGTCAGGACATCGTTTTCCCTTAATTTTTATTGGAATGGATTATCACATATTTTAGACAATTCATACCTTTCAAGTCACTAACTTAAGCGAAGTACACATTACAGGGTATTTGTCCAATAATCCGCTCAACCAGCCGACATAAGACCGCTCGTTCGAAAGTCTGCCCAGTGTGTGCCGTCTCATTTGGTTGGTCATACCATTCAATATTTTTGTTCCAATCTCCTTTCCGTTGTGTAGTGTGTATAGATTTCCGACCGATCCACGACAATCCTCGGATACTTTTTCAACCTGGGGGGGCGTGTGTATGTAAATTTGTGATGCCTGTACCAGTCCCACGGGGTGCGGTAGCCGCACATCACAGACTTGTGTTGTGTATAGATGTGTATTGCACCGGTCTGGTTGCAGACCATTACACTTGTGTAAATAAAAATTGTTTGCCATTAAACTTCTATATCTGTAATTCATATCCAACACCAGAGATACTCTCATTTGCTCACCTTGCACACTGCTCGAGATCAGTTTATGTAGTAGTGCAATCGCAATAATAGTGGGCTTGACCTCAATATATTCTGGAAAACAGGCACCATTTTGGTTAATTATAACGGTACAGGTATTTGCCCAAAGCATTTATTTGTCTATACATGTTCACTGAAATACCTTTGTGTACAACTTCTTTCATATCTTGGTATTCAATATCAATATTTTCTTGTTTGATAACAGGTGTTACATTAGTGGTATCAGTGGTATTTAAACTGACCTTAATTCTTCGTTCTGACAAAAAACAATCTATGTTACAAATTAGGCGTTTACATTGCATTGTGTGAAACTACAATTAAATAAAATCCTTCAGACAGGTACACTACACGTGCTACTCACCATTTTTAATGTCGTAGTCGTACTGGTCCAGGACTTTTACCATCATCTCCACCTCTCTTGGGCTCATTGGCTTTGCTCTTTGCTCATCTTGAGCATCTCTATCCCCCACCTTAACTTTTTCAACATTTTTCGGCCCTTCCAGCACCATCTCCGACTCTGTCTCTGTCTCCATAGCTGCAACCCCCACTGCCACCTACTCCTCCCGCATCCCCCACTAACACCTTCTCCTCACTCGCCATGTTCTCACGCTCCTCGGCGCCAAACAGGCTCCTGTCATTTTATACACTCAGACATGGGCATTTGTTTTTGCTGTGGACCAATCGGCGATGATGCCCGCAGTGAATGGCGCATTCCATTACATACGAAGGGATTTTATTATTAGGGAATAATTATTGCATTGCACTTTACAAGTTAAATGATTTTCCTAAATTTTATGTATGGTAATAAACTTATATTTTAAAGGAATGAATGAAGAGACAGTGTTGCCTTCTTTTTATGTGGCTTTGGGTGTTAACTATAGTGAAACCTCTGCCCCTTTATGCTAATGTCTTTGGTATATCGTTACATGCCCCGCAAATGTTGCTTCAGTGTGTACGAAATTAAAATCATTGCTCACGAGAACATGGCTGTAAAAAGTCGCTAACGGGACGGCCGCTCTTCCCTTTATCGTCTAAAACAAGGCTAGTGTGTATGCAGTCCATGGACCGAGCGATCGGACCATCGATCGCATGTAAAATCGATCGGCATAAAAAGTTGATGGAAAATTCTGTAGTGTGTACCTAGCTTAAGGTGAACTAAATTAACCATTGTATTACATGATTTAATGTATGCTCCATGAGACGCTTTTACTGCCCACTTAGAGAGAATTAACCAGGCTTACACACATATGTGAGATTGGTAATGTGATTATAATATTACTTGCTTTGCTCTACATAAGAGTAATTGATGCTGTATGTCACATTTCTGCATTACTGCTGAACTATTTGCTGTTATAAAGAGACATTTCCTCTGTTGTTCAGCATAGGGAGTACATTAAGTACCAGGAGGATGCTTTGCTTTAGTCCTATATTTCCGTTAGCTTTACCCCATGTCACAGACAAGCCCAGAACCACTTTATTATTGCTATTGCTTGGGTCATACTGCCATATATGTGGTTCTGGCTGGTTATAGGTTTGTGTCTGAGGGACAGGAAATTGTCAGTCTAGTATTGATTCACCTGTCCGCTTCCTGTTCTTTTGTCTCCAAAAAATAGACAGGCACTGTGCCATCTTTGACTGCATATGATAGCCTGTTTCTATAGGTATGAAGACATGCCTCCTACAGCATGTTCTCTACAGCTGCTTCATGCCAACCTGCCTCTCCATTACATGTCGTCTTATCACCCTCATGCACCTTTATATGAAATATGTGTTTACTTTGTGGTTGATAGGTCAGAAGAGGTTTATTTAGCAATTGTATAAATGTATTATAGTTTCTAAAATTGCATGTATAATATTGCAGCAATATGTAATTTCTCTTACCTCCACCTTGGGGGGCCCTGCTTACCATGGGGCTGTATAAGGGAACGTGGGGTAGGCACTCAAATTAACTCAAATCAAGTTAACTTTCCAACAGGCTATATCCCCTCTGCAACCCCGTATAAACTTCAGTGTGTATTTGAGTGCCAGAGTAGTAGGAACTCTGACACGCTGCTCTGCAGCCATTTTAAACAAACTACTTATTAACTTTTTAGAAGGTGTATGTGCTATAGGCAGCATATACAGGTTTTCAGCTTGATATACCGGAGCACAGCAGCCACGGACTAGATCCCTCTCTGAAGTGAGGCATCTAGTGTAACACACACGTATTCAAAACAGTACTCACTGGCTGTAAATTGAAGTTTCTCTCAGCAAGCATCCACCTGCTCTCCAGACTACGAGAGACAGAGTGAACTGCCTAGAAGTCTTTTAGCAGTACCTCATTAAGTGCCACTCTTGATTAGTCAGCAACTTGCTACCTCTCAGCAAAACCTGAATTAGGCCATATGAATGGAGCCCGCCCTTCACTCCTCATTCAAAACCCCCAGATACCCTTACCATTTTTTCTTATGACTGAAGACCATCTCTGGGAAGCATTTCACAACCTGGGGTTTGAAAACAGAAATGACAGAAATTCATGACTTATATACCTGCCATTCACTACTTTCCCAGTGCTTCTGTCACAATACGTTATTACAGATAAGGGTCTCTCTTTGATTAAATTTATTGTTTTATCTTATTACTGAGACTAATGGTAATGTAAGGCCTTATTGAAGGTTAGATGGCTCCACCGTGCAACTCCCAATGTGTTTCAGGTTGCCTATCACTGATCTAGACCATAAGTATTGGGATTTTGTTATGTGGAACTATAAACTTCCCTGCACAACTTTGCACTTCCACTGATTCATCTTTACGTCAGTGTGATCTGTAGACCTTTTCCAGAGCTGAGTATTTATAATTTTAGATTTATATACTGTAGGCATGAATAGTGGCATTTTAATATAAACTGAGCCATGGGTATTTTGAAAGGCAGATATGTAATTACCCCAGGGAAAATATTGTGCTTACCCTAACCTGGACCATGAAAGTTAAACTCTGATCTGTCAGATTACAGCCATCTAGCTAATTATTCTTTTGGAAGCTAATCAGTATGTATGAAATCTAATTGTAGACCGAGTACTGTGACTTCTCCCTGGTAGATGGGATCAGATGCATTTCATTATCATCATCATCATCATCATCATTTATTTATATAGCGCCACTAATTCCGCAGCGCTGTACAGAGAACTCATTCACATCAATCCCTGCCCCATTGGAGCTTACAGTCTAAATTCCCTACTATAGACACACACTCACACACAGACAGACAGAGAGGGAGAGACTAGGGTCAATTTTTGATTGCAGCCAATTAACCTTCCAGTATGTTTTTGGAGTGTGGGAGGAAACCGGAGCACCCGGAGGAAACCCACGCAAGCACAGGGAGAACATACAAACTCCACACAGATAAGGCCATAGTTGGGAATTGAACTCATGACCCCAGTGCTGTGAGGCAGATGTGCTAACCACTAGGCCACTGTGCTGCCATTTCTGTATAATTGAAGGCTAGCTGAAAAAATAAAGTCAACAACCTAAGTATGGTATTGTACGTTTCATTTATGGCCAATTTTTCAATATACAAATGAAGCCATCTGTATTACATTTATCACTAATTAGATGGTTATCACACAGTTTTGTTTGCATTATTAAAGTGTAGATGTGATGTTTTATACTGTGGTCCACCCCAGGAAGTGCAGTGAGGTTTACTCCAGCTGTCATTTTCAGGGTTATTTTGCTGCCTTAAAGCTGCATCAAGGCAGATCATGTGTGGGGCAGTCTAGGTTCACGTTGGTACACTACCACCCCTATTATAATAAGTTCACTGAACATGATTATTGTGTATTTTTTATTTAAAATACTCATATTTAATAATTATGAAGTTCTAAAGCCAATAGAAAAATGACACCATTGGCATCTTATATGCAGATAAATAGAAATTATACTGTACAGTTTAAACCCCTGTATCCTCATGATCAATCCCCTTTAGCATAATCATTAACCTCACATTAGTATAACAATTCATCAGCATAATCATTAACAACCATCAGCTTAATTGTTAACCCATGCTCCATTATAATTATATATTGGCATTTACGTTATATTTTGCCCTTTGTGGCATCTACATTTCTCCATAGCCAATTGACTTTCAGATCCCAGTCGGCACACTGTCAGGCTGCAGCATCCATTGCTCAGCCTCCAGTTAAGAGAGAGTTGCCCAGCCAACCTGCTGCCACACCTCTGCATTCAGCGAGGGAGTGTGTGCACTGCAGTACTGAGCCATGTCCCCACAGACGTGCCAGTGCCGTTAAAGTATCTATGACTCCGGAATCCTGCCGAGTTCCCGAAGAACCGTCCCCAGGCCCTTCCAGGATCAGGTTAGAAGGAATCGCAGAACTATGGCTATACAACTGTGGGTGCAGGATGGGTCCATAAGTTAAGGGGCTGACACAGAACTGTCTTTACTCATGGGACACTATAAGTAATTATTAAGGTTTATATAATGTTTCTTAGAGTAGCTAATTTGCATAAAGCATAACTACTTAACTAAGAGACCTAAATAAATAAAAAACATAGGTAATTGAGGTGCTCTATAAGACTCTTACTTACAGAGTTTAGAGCATCTAGAGAAATGTATCTTACTACCAAAGTTCATATCTGAAGATTTCAATTTTGGGATTAGTTAAACCAATATATTTTATGTTTAATAGTCCTTTACTTACAGTGCTTATTATTAGAGATGCTCAGGCTTGGTTTTCTGAAAACCGAGCCGACCCGGTACTTTTGCGTGTCCTTGCATCTGAATCGAGGCAAAACGTCATTGTTCCGTTGTCGGATCTCACAGGGTTTTTATTCCATAAGTACCTCCCTCCCCAGGAGATCTAGCACCATTGCTCACACAGAAACAGAGGTAGCAGTGTTCTTGTCACTCTCCAGTCTCCAGTGACATTGCTCAGTGCCATTGCTCACACAGAAACATGGGTAGCAGTGTTCTTGTCACTCTCCAGTCACATTGCTTGGTGCTATTACTCATACAGAAACAGGAGGGGTAACTGGAAATAATTACTGGAAATTAATGTTATTGAGGTTAATAATAATGTAGTTACAAAAAAGAGCCAAATTATGGGATTTTAGGGGGAAAAAATAGGGATTTTAGGAAAAAAAAAATAGGGAACCAAAACACACGAGGGCGGTTTTGCCAAAACACGAAGTTAATCCAGATCCAAAACCAAAACACGGGGGTCCGTGAACTTCTCTACTTATTATACTCCTATTTCAGACTCATGATACACCCAAACTAACAAGATAAGTGTGCCTAGGTTCATATAATAAGGAGCCATATAGAATAACAATTAAGGATTGTGTGAGGTGGGATAAAAGGAATGAAATAGACATCCATTGTAAATATATTCCAGCCACAGCCTTCTTGAAATAGAAGTTATTTACATATCTGCTAGTAAATAACATTGCCTCACAAAACCAATAAAATGATTTGGTCCTTATTCAAGGAATGATGTCCCTGTAGGACAATTATACATTCAGAAAATGCTGGTTTCTAGCACAGATACAGCCAAATACGTATGTAGAGCCACATATCCATATTGCATGCAGGTGTTTCAAGCTTTTATTAGCCCTCATTGGTGCAAGATGTGGAAAAATGTTTAGTAGGACTAATATAGGATAACTATTAAAGTTCGGGTGAGGTGGACTAAATTCATAGTTGTCTACTCATCTGGGAGCAGCAATATTGACACAAGTCGCGTTTTCAAGCCCTGCCCACCTCAGCAAGCACTGAGTAGCAGGGCCGTAATGATACATTATGTCATTATACCCCTGCAGCTATGTTTTTTGTTTTTGTTTTTTACTGGGGTGGGTGGGGTGTGAGAACACAATTGCCCCATCCACTTGATAAGAAATCATATCATAGATCCTTTCCCAGTTCTTCTTTTTCCTACCTCATCTCCAAATCTCCAGGAGTGAGGTAGGAAATATAAACAAGTATGGCTAAACTGTGTATTTATAAACCTTTAATAGAGTTTCATTGTCATCACAGACTGTAAAATTCATTTTTTTCTGCATGATTGCATTATTTAATAGCAACATGAGTGCATGGAAACTTTTTGCTTGTAACCGAACAGCTTTATTATATGCTGTGTAGATTGTTGCATTTCATGTTTAAAACATTAATCTCCCCCAAAAAAACCAAGCAAACCATTTTATTGGTTGATGTACTAGTTATAGCTGCCATATAGACACAAAATACTTTTACCATTGCAGATCTTCTTAGCCAAGGAACTATTTGATAAATTAAAATAACAAGTTGTATTGTACGGATAGCACAGGGTATAATGTGTGTGGTGCTGTGGTCCAACAGGTTGGATTAGTTCTTGTAGTATTGTACTCCGGAGATATTTGTATCTGCCAATAACTGGATCACCCAGATGACGAGTACATTTCACAGGAGACAGACAGTGAGGAGATTGTATAGATACTAGATATGGATTTTCAAACTGATAATTCACAATCAAAAATGACTAATGACCTGGTAGCTCTTCTTAACAAATTGGTAAGATATGCTTATTTTTGAGTCTTTTTGATAATTGGGAAGACTATAATATTAATAGATATTTTATTGTTTCTTTGTTTTCCTTACCAGACTGTTGATAGACCGAAAGACTGGTACAAGACCATGTTCAAGCAGATCCATATGGTTCATAAGCCAGGTACGTGATGTATTTTTATTATGTTATGATTGTTTGATGTTTATAGGCTTATTTTGTCCTTTGTACAATTCAAGCCTAAATGCACTTGCAGTATTTATAATAACTGATAGAGGAATACTGAAACATATAGAAGTAGTACTGTGTATTACAGTATAGCTTTACAGTTTCCCATCCTTTAAGTTGTTTTCATCATATCTTCAAAAATGGCAAAATCATTGTGTTATTTTATTAGTATTACACTTTTATGGTAATATCTGTATTGGACTTAGAGCCTAGATCTACCTTTTTTATTTATTTTTTTGGAAACATTAATGAACATGTACTTTAACAGAACTAACATTTTTTGCTAATAAAGATTCTACACCTAGCTGCTATACTTTCCAATTTACGGGTGCCAGACATTAGAGGAATCCCTATTTGTGCTGACAGTTTGAGCCTCCTCCTACACTCGATCACTTATCACTTATCACTAATCAAGTGTAGTGGAATCCAAGCAGTCAGTCGAAATAGAGATTTGCACTGGCGTCCGGTACCTGCAACTTAAACTGTATAGCAGTTAGTTGCGGGGTTGTATACTGCTACAGTATATTAAAATTACTTGTTACTTGGGACAACCATTGGTTAAGCTTCTATATGTTAGGTTAAAGAGTGCATCATATTGAAGAGACTACCTCACATTAAAGATATAATGCTCCAAAAAATGCACTCAATGTAGTAAACTATTACAGCATTACAAAGCATTTGTTGCAAATTCAGCTAATAATTGTGCAGTTTACTTTGATCTGTATATAGATTGTAATGTGAACATTGCAACAAAACAATTAGTACATAAAATAAGTAAATAAAAATATTGATTTTTAAAGTATTGACTCATCATATATTGAACATTTGTACAATACTGTACTAGTTTAATTTATGTTGTTTAAAGTGAACCTGTCACCTACACCCAGTGGGAGCAGCTAGGCAATGAATTTACTAGCTTAAGAGGCTGTTTTAGGAGTTGAAACAATATTGTTGTGTATGCAACCCAACCAGTGTTAGACTTTGGCATGAAGGGCCCACGAGGGGAATGCAATTGTTTCTCGGCTATTCACTGTGGTGGTGTGTACAGCCCCCAGAGGGGGCATGTGACCAGCTACCAGAGTGTGACATACATTACAGATTGCATCCCAGTGACCAATGTTCAATGCATAGAGCATTCTAGTGACTGATATACAATACAAAGAGCATTCTAGTGACTGATATACAATACAGAGAGCTTCCTAGTGACTGATATCAGCACAGCGAGCATCCATGTGACCACCGTACAATACATAGAGCATCCTATTGGCATACATACAAAATGCAGAAAGCATTCTAGGTATCACCATACAATACAAATATGACTACAATATAAAGAGCATCCACATACATAGCCTCTGCTCTGCAGCCTATGCTCAGGCTGCACTTTACACAGGTTTCCTTCACTCGCACCACCATGGGAGTGACACACAGAGTCCACACCTGAGAGTAGTTTACAGATTCACACAACTACTCACCCGTCCAAGATACCTGAATACGAACACCCTTTCTCTCTGCATTTCATGTTACTACTACCGATAAGCTGAATTATATTGGTTCATCCCAATAAATGTCTGCCTCATCTGTGTATAAATAACAGATGTCTTGTGTGTGGGCAACAGCATTCATTGTGCTTGCCTCTGCTCGTGTGCCAGGCTCGGCGTTCATATTGACTGTTATGTGCAGGAACATACAGTGTGACAACTCCCAAGTAAGATGTGCACAAATCACCCATTTGTAATTAACCTTATTTAATTTAGCTTACGTCATGGGATGGTTTGGGGATAGCTGCAATTAACAGTAAAGTCTGAGGTCCATACATGGTATAATGTACTTCATGCAACAGCTTCAAGGAACAATTGCCTAATTGGTTATATAACCAATGTCCAATGTGTAACACAGACAACCACAGAGCTAATTACTGTTTTCGTCAGAATCTGTAACTAATGGTGATTTCCATTTTGAAATATGGTTCAAGACTTTTTAGCTCTTGAACCATGTAGACAATAGCATAGAAACATAGAATTTGATAAGAACCACTTGTCACAGCTCGTCTGCTCATTTTTTAACCTATAGTAACCTCAAACCCTATTTGATCCTTAGTTCTTTGTAAGGATATCCTTACGTCTATCCCATAGCAGACCGGCTCTTGTAATCACAGTTACATTTCTCAATTATTAAACACGTTTTAATGGGTGTTTCTTCCTTGAGAGCTCTGCAAATATTTATCTGCAATGTTATTGAACGGCTCTTGCCCATTCGATTATTCAGAGCCTTGGAATGTATTAATATGACAGTGACAAATACATCACAGTGTGAATAAATGGGGATGCATTCATTGTACGGTGAAATGAGCTGCAACATGAGGTGAACCATGAAACATAAAGGATAAGTTGAAAGTAATTCTTGATTTGTTCTCAGCCTGTAGCAAATATGAGTCTTTGCTGCATTATTGGACCTAAATCATTAGAATATCTTGTTTGTTTTTGCAGACAATGACAGTGATTTTTCTAACACAGCCTATGCATATAACACAGGTGAGTTGCTCAATCTTCATACATACAAATAAATAAGGTAGAAACAAGTAAGCAATAGTGTACGTGTTTTATCTTGACATTAGAATAATGAAGTGCTGACAATCTAATAGAGATTTTACCTTTTAGGATCCTTAGCAGCAACATGTCTTGAAATGTAAAATACATCCTCCTTATTAAATAATGCTTATTTTCACTTTATTTAGAATAGCAAAATTTAGCTTCTTTGATATTTACATTCATTGAGATGAATGGATGTACCATATTGTGTCATTGGTCGGTGTATATCTAATCTCGGACTCTTCAATGGAAGTAGCTGGAATAACACTAAAATGTAATACTTGCTTTATTAATAAAGTAAGGACAGCAATATAAAGAGACGGCACTCTAGTTTGTAAAGTATTTTGGTGGCATAATGCCTCTCTTTACAGCACATAAAGATAGATCTGAAGGAAGACGTGTCTGTATATACAGTATAGAGAGACCCTGCATTTCTAGTTTGTGTTTAATATATCCTCATCAGCTATTTATATAGCGCCACTAATTCTGCAGCGCTGTACAGAGAACTCACATCAGTCCCTGTCCCATTGGAACTTACAGTCTAAATTCCCTAACATACACACACAGCAGCCAATTAACCTACTAGTATTTTTTGGAGTGTGGGAGGAAACTGGAGCAGCTGGAAGAAACCCACGCAAATACGGGGGGAGCATACAAACTCCACACATGGTTGGGAATCGAGCTCATGACCGCAGTGCTGTGAGGCAGAAGTGCTAACCACTGAGACACCGTGCTGACTCAGTTACTGTTAGTTTGGAGACCTGGTCGAGGTATTTGTCAATTTCTTTTTTCAGGTTCTTCATATGTAGATGCAGAGCTGGATTAAGACCTAATGTGGCCCTAGACAAAAGACTGGTTTGCACCCGAGCCACCATCGCCAATCGGACCTACAATATATATATATATATATGAAGTTAATAGTCATAAACTTGCTCTTATACCACCAATGAAATACACAAGACAAAATTAATATTGCAAAAGGTTAAAAAGTGGATCTGCTGTGAAAAAGTGACAGTCAGCAGGAACCACCATGTGCAGGCTGTGAAAATCAATACACTCATAATTAACTAATGAGGTTAATTGGATTATCAGATGAAATGCAGCATTGAAATCACCTTAAAGCAAATACAAATTGTTTGTATGGATAACTGGATTGTAATGGAGTCTGCTTGTTTGGCTGGATGCGAAGTGTTAGAGCGACGACACAAACACTCGGCAGTTCCTAGCACATCTAAGAAACATTTCCACACAGCAGTGGCAGAAAAGAAAAGGTGGAATTGATCTTGGGCCCTCCCACCCACCCTAATGTAAGATATTGAAAAGGACATGTACAGTTTAACAAAGCAAGCACTTCAGCCACAAAAGTGGCACTCCTTATCTCTGGAGTGCTTGGTTTGTTTGAGCCCCCACAAAACAAGCTACCAATAGCTTAGCTGCCTTAAGCCCAACAGTGCTGTCAATCAACTCTACATTATTAAACCATGTCTGCTCGTGCTGCATCTTTAATCTCCTTCTCTTCTGTGGATACCTCCCTCTAATCTCTGTAGAACTGCCAAACTTATGTAGACACATGAATGGATATTACAGCTGGAGAGGCATTACATCTGCTGCAGACAGACTGTGACACAGAACCTGTGGGCAGCATGGAATCCATCATGTTGGAATACGCTGCATTGAACAGAGACTTAAACCATATAGATGCAGTTGAGGAGACCGTACTTAAATTAAAACGTGACCCACAGGATGAGATCCCGGATTTAAGAGAGCTTGTGCACAAGAGATGCACTGTGATTCAGAAGACTAATACAGAGGAGGCCCTGAGGCAGGACGATAAATATGTCCAGTTTAAAAACAGCCAAGAGACCTGAGAAAACAAATGGGTGTGTCACTGGCCCCTGCAGACGAAGCTTTGAAAGATGAAGACGAGGAGATCGCCATCACCCAAAGCACTCCTAAATCACAGTTTGAGATGGTGAACCCAGTGAAAAACAAAATATATGTGGTCACAACACATGTACGAGAGAGAAGCAATTAAAAGGATGATTGAAAACATAGTTCAGAATGGTAAATCTGCCAGGTGTCCAAAAATTGGCTGTGATCCTACTGACATGAGTATATTGGATCTTGTTCCAGACAATGCACTAAAAAGAGCCATTGACATTCACAGCAAAAAGCAAGATAATCACTGAGCCTTGAATCGGGCCCTGATTTAAGAACACTGCTAACCCTATTATTTGAATTGCTGTTTCAGCACTGAACACTGCCACCTCTCTTGTTTGTGGGTGAGCTATGGCAAAGTAGAATGTGACTGGAGCCTTTGAAGAACACTGCCAGCCCTGTAATTTTTCTTTCAGCACTGAAAACTGCCACCTCTACTGTTTCTGTGTGAGCTATAATGCTGTAGAATGTCTTTGAAAAACACTGCCACCCCTCCTCTTTCTGTTTTAGCTATGACGCTGCCGAACTGCACTGGAGACTGCCAACAACCCTGCTACTCCTTCTTCTTTCTGTGAAATGGTGCCGTATCTACGTGAAGGGCGGTACTTATAGAATCCAAAACTCGCGAGTTCTGACGACGAGACAATGACATTTTCCCTCGTTTTCAGTTCCGAGGGTGCGTGAAAGTACAGAGTCGGCTCTGCTCGGTACTCTGATCGGCTATGTTCGGGTGGGCTCAGTTTTTGGAAAAAACCGAGCCCAAGCATCTCTAGTATTAAGTAACAATCAAGCTTGAATAATAAAAGAATTAACACCCAAAATCCATTCATATAGGACAGATATAGTTCAGTGCAGATATTGTTACATGTGCGTTAGGCCAATTAAGTACTATGGAATTTGGTGATGAGACAGCTGAAAAAACAGTGGGTAGAAGTAGGAAAAGCAGTACAGGTGTTAGAAACGAATAATAATAATGAAAAAGTATAAAATGGAAAAAAAGGTAGTATTAGTAGTGTTTTAAGTACTGTACATCATTTCTACTATACACTACCACTGTGTAGGTATAGGTTAGGAAAAATAAAGAGCCCCAAGTTAAAGTGAGAGTGAAAGATTAACTAGTAATGTGTGTAAAATGGAAAAGGACTGGGTTGTTGATGGTAGTGTGTGAGAAAGGAAAATGTGATAGTATATGTGAATGTGCAAAATAAATTTTGATGTGGAAAATGCTGGTGTGAAAATGTGGGGCAATTCGACTATTGAATTTCAATGTACAGCAAGCTTTGAATCTAAAAAATATACCTGCTGGGAAATAGGGACCGGGAATGGGGGATCATACGTCAGACCTTACTGGAGCAGGGGCAATTTGGAACTGTTGGCATTTCATAACTGCAGGATTCAGAGGTGTCTAATACCCTGTTCACACGGCATCAAAAACCTGGGTTATTTCCGGGGCAAACCCCGATGACCTGGGTCGAGGCGGAGTGTGAACGGATCCCCTGCTAATTCCCGGGTTATCTGACCCGGGAATTAGACCCAGGTCTTTTGGGGGGTTATTCCCAGGTCCGAACCGGGTAGCCTCCAGTCTGATCGGTGAGACCCGGGTCTCACTGAAAGCTATTGAGAATATAAAAGAAAAAAAAGAAAAACTTACATTACAAGAGGAGCGAATCAAAGCTCTTCCTGTGATGCTGCCATGGAGACCCAGGCAGACCCGGGTTCAGTGTGAACCTGGTCGACCTGAGAATATGTATGTATTGTTTTATCTTATTATTGACACCACAGCAGACAGGGTGGGAGACTCTGTCCCACGGCAATGTGAAAGTGGTATTACTGCACAGGATCCAGGCTGGTCAGAAGGGGTGTGCTGATGGAGCTGCAGGGATGGCCTTACAACTGCTGACCAGTTCACATCTCACATTGATGTACTAAGATGGCCTCTTGTCTGGCCCCATTCAGGTTTGCTTCCACTTGGCCTCACTCATGATGGGCTGAGCAGCAGGGTTAGAGAGCATGATTTGAGCTCTTCCAATCAGGGCTCAGTACATGCTCCTCTGAACTGTGGTGATTGAGGCAAAGTGAATAGAGACACTGCAGCATGAATGACCCCCCCCCTGCTGGACTGTCAGTACAGGTACCAGGTCTGTGTTCTCATTCAATGCACCTAAAATATTTAATCTCATTGCATAATGCAGCCATACGACTTTATTACTTTCTAGTTTGGTGAAATGTTGTTTTAGTTTTGTTTTTATGCTAAAGTAATATGTGCACATTGGGTGCAGGATATAGATTTTCTATCATTCTGACAATGGCACTACAAACTACAGTACTGTATCATATTGCAAATTATCTTTAATTGGCATTACTAAGAGCATTGCATTAATAATAATATAACTTAAATTGCACAGCTATGAAACATAATTGTCTATAGTGATTTAATATTTTATTTATTATCAAGCAGGGAGTTTTGCAAAACTATGGATTTATCATATTACTAATACTATATTTGATTAAAACATATTTTTTAAGGTCAATTTTGTGTATATTACTCCTACTTACCAACTTTGAATAGTTGGTTTCCGGGAGCCTGTCATGGGAGGTGGGCATGACGGGAGCGGGGCTCCAAAATGCTCGTCATTTTGGACCCGCCCCCGTGACGTCATGACGCAAAACACGTCATTTGACAGTGGGGGGCGGGGCCAAACGCCGCGATTCATCGGGAATCGCAGCGTTTGGGAGCTAATTCTACCCACTTCACTAGGAAGTGGGGCACTTCCTAGTGAAGTGGGCAGTTTTGGGAGATTGTCACACTCGTCCGGGAGACACTCGCACAATGCGGGAGTCTCCCGGACATTCCGGGAGAGTTGGCAAGTATAATATTACTATGTAATCTAACTAATGTGAAGACTCCACCCCACATTGTTTTATGTTGTTTGTTTTAAATAAGGTCCAAATGCAACTTAGACTGCATTGGGGCAGGGACTGATGTGAGTGAGGTCTCTGTACAGCGCTGGTGGTGCTATATAAATAGATGATGAAGTGCCTTATTTTGTATTTAATAATGTAAGAATGAAACATGTCCTCTTTCTAAAAAGTAATTTAAAGTTTTTTTATGAAATACTTGCTTTTTGCTATCAGTGGGTTGTCCTCACCTGATAAGTACCTTAGCACTTCTTGTTTATTTCAGTATTCTTTTTCAGGCTCAATATAAAATGTTTTATTCATTGTTGCAGAGCCATATTGGCATCTAATATTATGTGCACTTGTGTTTATAACAATAGATAACTACAGCTCAGCTTTTCCCGCCTATTCCCACCCTGCTGCAAAGACACAGACATACCGACCTCTTTCTAAAAGTATCTCGGACAATGGCACCGACATATTTAGAACTTCATCCCCACTGCCTCCTCCACCCATACCTGTGCCTCCTCCAGCAATGCCTCTCCGCCCCCGGGAGCTGTCCTCTCCTGAAAAGTAAGTAATCAGGAATGTCACCCTCTTAGTGTTTCCACCGTACCTTGTCTCCTGGAATGTCTATCTCTGTCTGTATACTAAGTAGAGCTCATTATTATTCACATTTTCTATGTAATGGTTCAACTTTATTTGTACTGTACTTGCAACAAGCATCCTTCTGGTCCCTCACCTGCGGCTCCCAGCTCTTTTATGATTGATTGGCAGATTTGTTTTGTTATAGCTTGTATCCCTTGTTTAAAGTGCCTGATTGATTAAATGTATTGTTTTATCTTATTATTGACACCACAGCAGGCAGGAACCTATGGTGGTTAAAGGGGAGATATGGGAGTGTGGTGGTTGTGGGGGACCTACGTGACATGGGGAGGATGGTGGGCATAAGTGATAAAGGGAGGAAGAGTGGATGCCATGTGACAATGGTAGCATTTGGGGTTGGTGCCCACAAATCGTCTTACTCCAGCATTGCCTGCACTAGACAGATAAAAGCTAATAGCTGATTAGTTGCTATGGTATCAGTGGTGATTAGCATCTTTCAGCAGTGTTCGCAAACAATCCTCCTTGTCAGCAGAGGAAATGGTTTCAGAAGAAATACCCCAAATGTGGAGAATAATTACAAAATGTGCTTTCTGTTTATAGCAAACAAGGAACTGTACATATCCTCATTTAGTATTTTAATTAAAAATGTACTGTGTGGTTAGACCAGACCTGTCTATTTTAAATGTATACACTGCTTCACTATATGATACACTGTTCAGCAATGATTTCTACAGTATTAATTTATTATACAACTCACATTCCAGCTGAATGCAATAGTTTTATTTGTCCGTGTGACTAAAATTGTATTTGCTGGTGTTAGGACTACTGCCATTATTATATAACGTAAGAGATAGCACTTCCCGTTGATAGGTTAATCTAACACAAGATAAGGAACATTAGTGCCACATGGGTTAGTTCATGTCTTCATGGTGGTTTTGCCTAGGGTTATGTAACACTTCCCTGATGTTGTATTGCTACTACAATATTTGCCTGATATGTATGTAACATGTATCTCATGGTTATCTTTGCATTGTTCTGCTTAGCACCTTTCTCCAGACGACAGGTCTGTGAGATAATAGAAAATGACAAATAGCAAATAATCACAGTGTGCTGGTCAGATTGATCACACCTCTCTGTAGATGAGTACAGAGAGCAGATGAACAAAGCCAGTGGTCCTGGATTAAATATCATTTAATTCCCTGAATAACCTGCATCTTACAGCAGTGCACTGTGTTGAAGTCCGCTATACTGAAACATACAGTATGTAAGGGCCACAAAACTTCATCAGTAGTTTTTAAACAGAAAAATATGAAACTCAGATTGAATTATATGTGTTAATGATAATCCTATTCGTGCAATTACTTCATTCCTTACTTGCCATTTGTAACAATATTACAAACAAATGTATTTGTGTACCTTCTCCTGCAAGGAATGAATGGGAACCACCTGACCGAAAAGTTGACACACGCAAGTTTCGTTCTGAACCTAGAAGCATTTTTGAGTATGAACCCGGAAAATCCTCCATCCTTGAACATGAAAGGCCGGTAAGAGCAGAGCGTGTGAATTAGCATACTGCGGAGAAGGACAGCCTCTGTTTTACATCATTCCTGATACTAGAGGGAAAAAACAATATGTGGGTCTGGGGCACCAAGTGAGGTGACAGAATCACCTTATGGGCACACTAATTGGCAGATATGTAATACATTCTATCTGGGAATGGCATTTTTTGGGGACCAGGGATGGGGGGACACACGGACGCCCTGTATCCTGGGACAATAGCTAATTGATAACTGGGGTCCCAGAAAAATAACGCACTGATACTTGGGTACCAGAACAATAACACACTGATTGATGCTTATGATCCCACAACAATGTCACTCTTACACTGGGGTTCTCAGAATAATGGCACACTGACATTAGGGGTCTCAGAACAATGGCACACTGACACTAGGGTTATCAGAACAATGGCACACTGACATTAGGGGTCTCAGAACAATGGCACACTGACACTAGGGTTATCAGAACAATGGCACACTGACACTAGGGTTATCAGAACAATGGCACACTGACACTAGGGTTATCAGAACAATGGCACACTGACACTAGGGTTATCAGAACAATGGCACACTGACACTAGGGTTATCAGAACAATGGCACACTGACACTAGGGTTATCAGAACAATGGCACACTGACACTTGGGTTATCAGAACAATGGCACACTGACACTAGGGTTATCAGAACAATGGCACACTGACACTAGGGTTATCAGAACAATGGCACACTGACACTAGGGTTATCAGAACAATGGCACACTGACATTAGGGGTCTCAGAACAATGGCACACTGACACTAGGGGTCTCAGAACAATGGCACACTGACACTAGGGTTATCAGAACAATGGCACACTGACACTAGGGTTATCAGAACAATGGCACACTGACATTAGGGGTCTCAGAACAATGGCACACTGACACTAGGGGTCTCAGAACAATGGCACACTGACACTGTGGGTCTGTACGGTATGACAGACACTTGTAACTGACAGACTTTTCACTTACAGACAGGCGTTTTTGCTCCTCTTAGGGCTCAGCAGTTCAGCCAATAATTTTGTGATCAACATTTCAAGTCCTATAATGACAACCCCACTGAAACAATTAAAGTAGCCTAAATTAAAAGCTTATCTCTATGAATAATGTGCAAATAAGCCACTCGACAATTTTGGAGAATACATTTTAGGGAAATGTCAATTATATGGAAGCTTTTTGAGTTGTTTATCCACTAGGCGTGGGTTTGTCCTGGCACAGAATTTCCACCTATGCACAGGTCGGTTTCACCCTTGTTAGGGCTCATTAGAGAAGGATATTATTTTCGTGTCTATATATAAAATGCTAGAGACAGCCTTTGTGAAACTTCTAGAATAGTTATAGTGTGGTTAGCAATTAACTCAAAGGGGCTGTCTGCTTATGTAGAGAGTAGCTTAAAATTCTATTTAAATCTTCTAATTGTTTCAATTAATTTGCCATGTAACAGACTATTCAGTACACACATCATCATCATCAATATTTATGTAGTGCCAGCTAATTCCGTAACGCTTTACACACATCCTCATATTAGACCATATTCACCTCCTTTTTCTTCGAGTCTGTTTGTTTTTTGTTTTGATTTGTATTAAGAGAATCTCTAGAGGTGAAATACTATTGGTGTGAATAATATATATTTAATGTGGATATATCCCAAAAGTATAGAGAACGTTGCAAACAAAAGAAACCTAACTCTTACATGGAGGATGAAACAAATGTAGTTACAATACCGCTACCACCCTCACTTAATAATATCATTTCTTAAAACCTCAATTGTCATTGCTTTTATTAAGAATCATTTGTAAGGTCTTTGGGCAGCAGAGAAAAGGTCGCCCCTTCCATGGTGATGTCACACCTTGTATTCCCATGGCCTGGAGTACCTGGTTGTAGATACAGAGTGAGGTTGTGCTTCCAGCACTGGTTAAACAGAAGTGTGATGTCACTGGTGGCGTTTGATTTTTTTTCTGAAAATGGATAGATTGTTGGCTTGGGAATGGATTGTCAGCATGACTGAGGGTAACTTTACCCCTTACCTAATTGTGCCTACTGACTTCAGTCAAACACATGAAATGTGACCTGGCTCCAAACCTTGTAAGAGAAAAAGTCATCAGAGAAAAGGGAATATAACATGTAGGGTGCATAATAATGTTGGTACATCATTCACAATTTAATTGTTATTAGGTGAAAAACCTTTATAAAGAACCCACAACTCACAATATTGGTTTGTTTCCATCAGCCATAAAATCTTCATATAAACCAGTGGTGACTCCTCCGGGTAGATTTCAGCTAATGTGGGAAAATCCATAATTAAAGGTACAGTACAGTCTCAGACCAGCCAGCTGGGTGTGCCTTGTTTTTATAGGACAGGAATAACCTGGGTATGTTGCCAAGTAATGTTTGCTGAAGCCATTGCATAAACACTGCATTTCTGAGGGATACAAACGTGTATAAAAACTAAATGCGAAACCACTGACAGGATATAAATCATGAAACACATGCCAGAGATTTCCCAAGAGTTTCAGTCCATCTTATATGGAGGTGAGCAGCCTGAGATCCAAGGTTTATCCCACAGACCCAGATATACATGGGCTCCGTGTTACTCAATGCTTACTTATTCTCACAACACATACAGGATCCCACTGAATTTCTGTTCATGTATTGGAAGACATTGTATTATATTTCCTACATTTAGTCTCTGGTCTGTCTCTGTTGAAAATGTTTGTGTCTTTTCATGGTCAGGATAATTGCCAATGCTTACAGAGAAGATGTATGTCGTATTATTTTATATTGATATTATTTTTGCCACTTTGTAAATAGTAATTTTATATACTTTTTCTTGTGCTCCACCACATTAGGGTTAAAAACATTTCCATGTTAATCACCAGCTCAGAATATATAATAGATATAGATATATATATATACGTGTGTGTGTGTGTGTGTGTGTGTGTGTGTATGGAGTGCTGTATGGTACAGTAGAATATAGACATGAGAACAAATAATGCAATAGACAATATACAGATATGAAGGGGATGGAGATTATATAAGGAGAAGGAAGCAAATTCTTCTGAGGTGTATAATGTTACAAGAGAGAAAAGGAAGATTTTAGTTGGTCAGACTTGTGTAAGTTATGCAAGGCTGTCACATGTGATCTTACATGTCTATATTCTGTCCTGTAATTGTGTTTTTTAAAATATGCTATTGAGATATAAAATATGCTAAGGAGATGTTAAACATAAACTCTTAGGGGCGTAGTCAATGGTCAGCGATGTTCTTCCAAACATCGCGGCTGTGCATGTTTTCCGGTACTACGTTACCTCAATACCGCGGATTTCTCCTCACAGCCATATGAGGGGGGGGATCTGTTACTTCGCCACAGAGTGTCTTCGTGAATGTTCTAGAGGCATTCCGCAGCTAATTGAATATGCCCCTCACTACGGTAGTAGTTCAAACATTCCAGAGGAATATTTATATAATTGTCTGAGACATCAAGAGTTATACATGGGCTACGGTAAAGTGAGAGAGAAATAGGCCAAATCACTTACACAGTGAGGTTAATCCACTGATTGATGTTAAATCCACACCAGATTTCTTTGCCCGATCTGCAATCACTATCAATGAGTAAATACATCAGCTCCTTCTTCTTGTTATTGAGTGATCAGCATCTCACTTCCGGGTTGTGCGTTCCACCAGACTTCCGGGTTGTGCACACACAGACACACCCTAGGGTCAGTTTTCATAGCAAACAGTTAATCTACTAGTATGTTTTTGGAGTGTGTGAGAAAACTGGAGCATGTGGAGGAAACCCACGCAAACACGGAGAGAACATACAAATTCCATACAAGTAAGGACTTATAACCCCAGCACTGTGAGGCAGAAGTGCTAACCACTAAGCCACCATGCTGCCTATTTAATATTTATTATAAACCCTGAATTAAAACAATACATTCTCACATGAACTATCACATATAATAAACACGCTAAATGTGGCAAGGGCATAAGTGAAAACCTCTGATGAAACCGCTGCCTAAGAGGCGGAGAAACGCGTCAGGTAATGCTAATGTGTGCAAGTTTCACTAAACATTCTCCGCTAAATACAGAATACTGATTATCTCTGCTCATGTGGGAACAATGTGTGCGCAGAAGTTCCAGCCTCCTTTAAACCTGGTGAAACTTTTTTCGGATCCAAACTACAGCGATCAATCTATCTTCAATAAAGATTTCTGACTTTCCATATGGCTTTTGCTTGTTGCCTAAAACGGATTGAACTGGTTACCATCTTATTGATTGTGTGGTTAGTACCTATCGCTGTGAATATACGATCGTTAATTACTTGTTGCATATGTAGGAATGTTCTTGAGAAAACGCACCAGTAATTTATCTTGGTTTCACTAAGGAGGCTTTTTTTTTGGGATCTTTAAATATAAAGCTTGGATTATTGGAGTGAATAAATCTCCTCACAAGGAACTGGTATATCCAAAGGATTGGAGAACTTAATAAGAGCAATTTATGATTGAGCTGGAGAAATTTGGACAGTATACATTGGAATGCGATTTTCACTTATGCGCTTGCCACATTTAGGGGTATATTTACTAAACTTCGGGTTTGGAAAAGTGGAGATGTCGCCTTGAGCAAACAAACAGAGTCTAGCTGCCATTTTGTAGAATGTATGTAATAAATGACAGCTAGATTCTGATTGGTTGCTATAGGCAACATCTCCACTTTATCAAACCCACTGTTTAGTAAATATACACTGAAGTTTGTTTATTATGTGAATTTTATTGTTTTAATTCAAGGAGTATAATAAATATTAAATGTAAATGTCACTATAAACAGCACTCTCTTGCTTATTAACTTGTTGTGTAGACAATACTTATGTGCTTTTAGGGATAGTTATTATTTTCTACAATATATTAATGTAGCATATTTTTACATAAATAAACAAACGGAAAGATATAAATGCATGTGGTGTAATTGCGATGTGGATCTTTCTCCTCACAGGCTTTGTTTTCACTGATATATTTAACTATATGTTTTAGGGAAAATCAACTAATTGCTCATACACAAATGGTCTGACTTAGAGTTACATATAAGTGCATTTGCGGGACATTCGGATGTATTTTGGTGCAAAATGGAAGCATTGTGCAAGTTTCAGAGTTGATGATGATGATGCATCTTTGCTCTGTACACATCTATTCATTAGATATAGGTTTGCACGTGTCATAGCTGCTGATTTTTCAGAGCTCCCCTCCCGGGGATGCGTCATGCTGTGGTGAGTGGACCGTGATGATGCAAATTGTGTATAATGCTGGGTTCCGCTCACCGCTTCTCTGTCTGGCCTGGCTTTAAGTAGTTTGCCAGACTTTCTCAGGAGTACAGGAGATCACCTGCTAGCTTGTGAGTATCCTGGAGATCCTGATACAGTCAGCAAGTGTGATGTATATTGAAAGTGCAGACATATCTTGCCCATACACATACAGGACGTCTTTACATTCAACTCTAAATCAGGCTCAATATGTTAATGTGCAATTAGCAAATGTTAAATACACCAGACACAAGTACTACATCTGTTGTAGGACAGTTTTGGGATGTCCTTTCTATTCTTATGATCACTTATACATGACCGCACTCAGATAATGGCAATCTAGCCTGATTATTGTCACATGTTTGGCCTACAACAAGTGTGACATCTGGGAATAGGCATGCCTGTAACTGCAGATGATCTATGTCTGGTGATCTGCCGGTTGTGCTAATAGGCCCCCATGTGATCCAGCAATCAGCCTAAACACTGGATGGCTGGATCTGTGCAATGTGGCTTCACGTGTGTAATATGATTCAGTGCTTGGCCTAAACACCTGAAGACCACCGCGTCTGTGCAATGTGGCTTCACGTGTAGATGGGAAACAGATCTTGTCATTTGGAGCTCAGGCAGCAGGATTGGTCAGTATGTTTCTAGCGTTGGTGTATCAGGAGATCTGAGAAGAAAAGAAACATGGAAAATACACATTTTGTGATCTGTATCCCTTTATCAACCAAACCTGTGTGTTATGCCTGTTTGCTGTTGTGATTCTAGCACTTGTACTTTTTTGAGAACCTTTTCCTTCCCCCCTCCTTCTCCAGAACGGTCGTATAAATCCAGATGAGATAGATTTAGAAAATGAACCATGGTATAAATTCTTTTCAGAGCTGGAGTTTGGACATCCGGTAAGTGAGGTTAGCTACTAATGCTTATAATAGCTGGTAGGAAAATCTAATCCTGTGAAGTTTATGGTTCATTAACTCCCACTTATGCACCATCATGGATTAACATATGCTGTGCACCTACTTGTAGACAGAAGTAAGCATCAGCCCTAACAAATTATTGTATGAGGATAACAAACGCTCGCAGCATGATAAATGTAGAAAAAAAAATAGGAAAAAAGTTAAATATATCATAAGGCTTCCTGTAAGTCATAGACCGACACACTTGAACCTGTCATATGTCTGCATGCTGCATCCTGTGTAGCCATTTCCCCACATTGACAAGGAGATGAAAAACGCTTATTACAAATCACTGCAAGAACTCTAGCCCTGTAGGGATTAGTACGAAGTGTACTGTGTTAGCCACTTTTAAATTGAATACAAACTCCAACTGTGATAAAAGCTTAACTTTACAAAGCTGAATACAATTTATTATAACAATCAATCCAGTTAATGCATATGCTATTTACAATATGGCACAAAATGAGAAGGATAATTTTCATTGAATGATTCTACTCCTAAGTATATATAGTTCCTGTGTGTCCTATGTTAGGTTTTATGTAGGATTCAAAATATTACTCATTAATTATTTATAGCATTTTCATTAGTGAATGTGTTTTCAGTTGGCTATGATATAAGTGTTTGTTGCTAGTTCCCACTACTGTGTGCACTACAGCATTTATGTGGTTGTTTAAGGGAGTCACTGTGGTGGGGAGTGTGTCAGGTGACCTGATACAAAAATATTTTTACTATGGACATTGCAAAATGGATATCATTGCTTTTGAATGCGGTTAGTATTGTGGTCTATTGCATTTCTATCAAATCCTCGTACACTTAGCTAAATAATGTAGACTATCTTAAACCAGGAAAGGTATTACATAGCAATTCTTGTTTTTTTCCAGTTTTGTTCAAAGTATAGTTTCTGTATAGTGATTTTTGAATTCTGTACAAAAAAATCTCAGTTCCCGCTACAAAAACATCAGTCACAAAGTATATATCAAAAAGTGAATTAATCACTCGATGAACAGATGCTAAACACAACTTCTCAGCATTATAAAAATATAAATGCTAAATAATTTGTGTCTATACTGCACAGTGATCATAGTAAATGGACAAAACTTAATTGAAAACAAAATATATTCCAAAATGTACAATGACCTCCGAGATCTGAAAGATCAGGTCTCTATAGTTGCACCGTTGGCGTGTATATAGGCACTGTAGGTAATTATACAGTTGTGATAGGTGGATAATTAAGTGGACAAGAAGTTATACATAATTGTGATAGGTAGATAAGTAGGCACAATAGATAAATAAGTAAGCTCAGTAAGTATATAGTTGTGAAAGGTCGATAAGTAGGAGCAGTAGGTAAATATATAGTTGATAGGTGGATGAGTGGGCACAGTAGGTAAATAAGTAGACTCAGTAAGTAAATATTTAGTTGTGATAGGTGGATAAGTAGGTGCAGTAAGTAAATCAGCAGGGTCAGTAAGTAAATATATTGTTGTGATAGGTGGATAAGTAGGTGCAGTAAGTAAATCAGCAGGGTCAGTAAGTACATATATAGTTGTGATAGGTGGATAAGTAGGTGCAGTAAGTAAATCAGCAGGGTCAGTAAGTACATATATAGTTGTGATAGGTGGATAAGTAGGTGCAGTAAGTAAATCAGCAGGATCAGTAAGTAAATATATAGTTTTGACAGTGGATAAGTAGGTGCAGTAAGTAAATCAGCAGGATCAGTAAGTAAATATATAGTCGTGATAGGTCGATAAACAGATACAGTAGGTAAATATTAGGCTCTGTAACTAAATATATAGTTGTGATAGGCGAATAAGTAGGTGCAGTAGATAAATAAGTAGGCACATCTTTTGTATGTAAAGAATAATTGTAGGTTTGCAGATTTTGTGATTCATAAATGACCCATAATGAAAGCAAATGTCTAATTGATGTGGGTTTAGTGCAGACTATACCTTTTAAAAAATATTTGTAAAAGACAAATCAAAACTCCCCGAAAGAGGGAATTAATAGGGCACTGGCCAATTAATTGATATCTCAGCCAATGTAGTAATTAAAAAGTATAAAAATTGTTAACATACAAGTCCGTATTCAATAATACAAATTGATTGCTGCTCCTTAAAAGGTTGTTGTGTAACAACCAAAAATACATAAAAAATTAGAAGCGCATCCAATCCATTTGGATTCTAGGGTGACACCATATAATAATACTCCATTGATGATTTTGAATTAAAAACATTTTATGAAACAGTAAAAACATGTATAACATACACCTAAAAGAAAACACTATTACCAACAATAGAAAAAATGAGAACCAGGACACTTGTTTGTATTGCTCAAAATCTCCACCCCTTTCAGTGCACATAGGGGGAAGTCTTAACGTTCAATATCAAAACCAAAGTTGTTATCGATGGCGATTATCGGCAAAAAAAAGTATAGATCCTTAATCTTCAGCCGTCAATTTCAAAGGTGTCACTAGTACATTGGATTATAAAATTTTAATTACCATCATCCAGTTTGCTTCATACGGCCAACACACGTTACATATACCTCGATTTGAACTGACTGACTATGAAGCGAACTGGATGATTAAGGATCTATACTTGTTCTTGCCGATAATAGCCATTGACAACAACTTTGGTTTTGATATTGAACGTTAAGACTACCCCCTATGTGCACTGAAAGGTGAGGAGTTTTGGAGCAATACAAACAAGTGTTCTGATTCTCATTTTTTCTATTGTTGGTAATAGTGTTTCTTTTAGGTATATGTTATACATGTTTTTAAAATCATTGATTAGTATTATTATATGGTGGCACCCTAGAGTCCAAATGGACTAGATGCTCTTCTTATTTTTTATGTAGTTTGTAAAAGAAAACCCTTCAGAATGTCTCATGATAATAATTAAGACCACTATAACGATGCTACATAAATATATAAAGTATGCATCTAATGACAGACATGGACGCTATTTGTAATGAGTTGTATTTTATTTAAGCACTTAAGTGACGCACTTTGTGCTATAAACTATAGTGTGGGGAAGAGGTGCACAGGACCAAGGAGAAATGGTGCAAAATAGGGTGTTTTGAGAGTGCTGAACCTGCATGCCTTTCTCATGTACATGTGTGAGCTATTCCTGTGTTTCCTTTGCCGAGAGCCCGCAGACTGATTACCTGTGTAAGACACTAATGTGTTCCCAGCACTCAGTATGTGTGTGCTTATTGCCTTGTGTGGTTTGCATGGAGACCTTTCACAACCACTTACTAACTTCTCTAACTATTTTTCCTCATGCCGCTAGTTTGCTTTCTTCAACTTTTGAAGTTCATTTTCTGGGAAAAAAATAACCGCATCACATGTACCATTCTCCATCACTTTGGTAACGGTCTACTATCATGATTATCCATTTCACCTCTGCATTTTTGTTCTGTGTCTGCTGCCAGCCTCCTAAAAAACTGTTGGATTATGTGCAAGAGAGCCCCCCTCGTGTGTCTACTGAGGTAAATGAAATTTTATTCCTTGTTTGCATGGTCCTATCGTATTGGGTATTATTCGACTTGTGTCTATGGGAGATATTTTCTAGGGGTAAATAGATTTATAGCAATGCATTTGTACGAGCAATGAAATATGCAGTACAGCCAAAGCATTCCTCAGGTTGTTTCCACTTCCAAGTATCATCTTGTAGATAATTCAAAATGTGGCCAACATATATGGAAGATAGCCTCTCATCATAACAGGTTTACATAGAATTATATTTATTCAACCAAAAGGCAGGCAAAAAAAATATTTGAAGCCATCAGCTTCTATACAATAAGAAGGGTTTATATACAGCGGCTACGGAAGACAGGTGAACACATATACAAGTTGTACCTTGTCCTCGCTGTTATAGGGTTAGACATTCGTTGTCAGCCCCCCTGTTGTATAGTGTACTATGTACCTACTGCCATAGAACGCCAAGCGATTTTAACATTTGTCATAAATTTGTTTGTACAAGTTCAGTTGTTTACAGTATTTTTTGGACTTTTGTTGTTGGGCAGCATTTATTGGGTTTCTTGTATCTGAGGCCTACCTGACAAGGTATTCAGGACGTTAGGGGGATGTGAGAGCCCATACTACTATAGTTTCTCGTGGATTTGATGCACGCTATCTGTAATTTCCACCTCACAAGTAGAAAGTCAGCTTAAAGATGTACTTGTGTTTACACCAGATTTCAGCAGGAAAGTTAGTGACCATAATTTGCACGTCTATTTATAAGTCAGAGATGGAAATAAGATACTGAGGTGCTCCCTTTTTAATGGCAATTTATTTGTGTGGAATTTTTAACTCCACTTCAGCTGCAATGTAATTTATGAAGGTGGTTCAATTACTTTCTTCTTCTTTACACTTGAAGTATATGTATTATATAAATGTTACTATTTGTATTCTGATGCAATTCACATCACTGCACAATATCAATGTTAAGAAAAATCTTGTATACAAATTACTGGTTAAATGTATCCCTTAATAGACTAATGACTACATTAGGTAAATCTCATCTAAACATACTGGGCCTGATTCAAGTCTTAACACAACTTGTACTTTAAAAAGAGCATGGGAATTTAGCGTAGTTCCGTCCGTAGTTAAATCCAACTGGATCTCAAGATGGGTTTTGATTTAAATCTGGGTGTAATTGCGCTCTGCTAAACGTTACTTGCCATATGTTGAAAGACCAAAGAGATTAAAAAAAAATAATTATATTATAAAATTAACTCCTCACTGTAAGTCAGAATTTACATCTACCCTGTATCTGGTACAAATGATATGGCTGAAACTCCGGACATGAATCTGTCGCATCGGCACCAGAACTACCGCGACATTCCATCACTGTACATTACTCTCCTTCCCCTGTCTAGCCCTTTAAAGTTGTGGGCAGTAGTAAGTGGCATTTGTGTTTTATTATGAATTACATGGAATTGCGCACATTGGAGTAAGGTTCGTTTCTGAGCATGCGCAGAGCTATTTCACGCAAGATACGCTACACAAACGGACGTAGATATGAACATTAATCAGGCTCACTGACTTAATTACTACTGCATGAGACCCCATAGCACTAGAATGATATCATGGTCGCCATACCTGTGCAGACCAGCGTAAAACTTGCTGAATTGCATGGTTATTTTATTGTATAAAATATAGCAGTGGCCCTGTCACATGCAGAACACATTGTATATTTCATACACATAAATATTAGGGGCCTATTTATTAATGACCAGCGTCAAGCTCTGAAATGCTTTTCTCTTTAAAACGTGTTAAATTGGCCCAGTCCGCAGTTGAAAATTATGGGGACAGCGGTTTAATGTATAACTCAACCTAAAGCTAAGACTTTTGATAAATAAACATGTTACTTAATATTTCCTAAACCATTTGGAAAAAGCTCCTTCTGCATGGATTAAGGCTTAATAAATAGGCCCCTTAGTGTGGGATAGGGTATGTTATGATAAGAAGACACCTAATACTATATTTATCAGTGGGGTGGGCAGATGGGACATGAAGCACCAGCTCCATACTCATACTTTACTCTGCATATGTTGAGGTTTTGATGACGACATGTAACATGCTTTAGCATTTAACTCTGTTAAATAAAATTTAGATCATTACTTATTTTCAGAAATTTCAATACTCAAATTTCAAAACTTTGTTGAGCTAATATCCCTATTATGCTATATGGTAAAAAAAAGTTTTAAAAGTTTAGTTCCCTTACACAATATTTTGATTGTCCGCAAGGATTAATAACTGAACTTAGAATGCAGAGTGGTAGCGTATACTGTTGGAAATGAACAGATCTGCTAGTAGCGCAACACTTGGGGTAATTTACCACTGAATGGTGCAGTGCATTTTAAAAAAACAACACAGGAAATCGGCAGCTAAAAGGTTAGTGATTCTGTGCAGTAAATGTGTCTGAGAAGACAAAATTTATTGCAGTTTGTAAATTCAACATTATTTATTGGAAATTCAGATGCAGTGGCACAAAATGGTCCACTAGTTACCAATGTACTGTTTAGTTGTAAATGACCCCCAGTCTTTCTTTATTTTACAGTTGTGATAGCAAAGAAATACCTGTCAGTATTATATTTTATTTTTCAGGTACCCCTTATATAGATTGTAGCATCTACAATTGTAAAAATAATAGTTACATTGGTAGATGGTTAAACATTATTCAAAGTATTTGTTAGTCAGGGGTAGCCACATAATAGAGCAGTCATGTGAAATCTATGTTTTGGGCTCTGCACATTGCCATATATTACCATAATAACAACATTGTTATGATTGTAATGCATTTGGGAGAGTGTTTTCTAGTGGCAGAGTCTGAAACTGGAGTTTTATGTAATAGATATATAGAAAGTAATAGTTATCAAATAGTCTTATTAAACAAAAAAGACTTATGATTAATTTAGGAAATGGGAGAGAAGGGATGCAATAAACCGTAGCAATTTAATCATGTGAAGTGTGTGTGGCCCTCCTTGGAATTCATGTGACCTTAAGCAAATACAGTTAATGTATCATAGTGTCATGAGCTTAATATGCCTGTAGCACAGTAACTGTATATCAGTGTAGGACCAGATAGTTGTTTTCTCCTATCATTAATGTCCACTTTTCTGTATAGTCAATTTATGTAGATATTAATGTTATGTATCAGAAAGAGGCTATTGTTTTATTAGTAGACAGATTGAGGGGTGAGTGATCATGCTGAGGAATGCCAGGTTGTAACTTGCTGTGTGAGGGAACTACTTTCATTATCCAGATTGTAAAATACTGTGAGAGAACTGCTTTCATTATCCAGATTGTAAAATGCTGTGTGAGAGATCTGATTTCATTATCCAGGTTGTAATGTGTTGTGTAAGATTAATGCTTTCATTATCCAGGTAATTTTGTACAGCATGTATGTTTAGTTTCATGGCTAATTTGCATATGTTTTCCCATAAACACTGTACAGATTATAGTCTGCTCAGCAGATTTCTTTTATTATGAACAAATATAAACTGTCCATATACTGCCATCGACCATCAGTAGCCGAGGATTAACATGCACATGTCCCCTTGGCATATTCACATCTGGGGGGTGTTGAGTTATTTAGTACCTACCTGTGTTCTTAACTTGAAGGTAGGACTTTCAGACTAAATCTATTTTCAACCAACATGTAGTTAACATAAACAGTTCAAAGGATTAATAGCACCTGAGAAATTTCAGCTGAATCTGTGAAAATTCTTCAGACTTGGCTGGTGGTGTAGTTTAGGTCTTTGTGGGTCCTTCTGGAATTGGTGGAAATCATAGATGTAAAAAGCCACAGTGTTAGTAGCCATCACTATATTTAACTGCATGTTTGCGTTATTTTCCACGAGCAGCAAGTGTACAGCTGGTCCTTTCATCTTTGTGTCCTTTTCTAACCTTATATTTTTCAAACAGCCGAGATGTCAAAGAGCATCATTTAAAGTGTAACGCTTTATTAGTGTAGACAACCCATATGACTACTGTATATGAAAGGTCTGAGGCAACTTGACAGTAAACTTCTGTCTGAACTAGTCTCTGTTCAGCATATTAATAATGAAAATGTTTTCCTGTTATGGTAAACACACAGATGATTGCAAAATGGAGAATGCTTATGAAGGTTCTCTCCCACTCCACTGCCCCATACATCTCCAAACTCCTCTCCATTCACACCCCCTCCCGTTCCCTGTAATAGGCCAATGACCCTTGCCTCTCTTCCACTCTGATCACCACATCTTACTCCCAAATCCAAGATTTCTCCCAGGCTGCCCTCCTTCACTGGAACGACCTCCCTCTTTCTATCAGACTCTCCTCTAGTCTGTGCACCTTTAAACGGGCATTTTTAAAACTCACCTGTTACTCAAAGCCTACCATCCATCCACCTAACCATCTATCCATACTTGAGTTCCTCACCTGGGGGTAAATGTATGAAGCTCCGGGTTCTTCAACACCCGCTAGTTCAGCGTCTTCAGCGCTTAAATTTAAAGCAGCGCTGCCTTGTAAAGGGAAGTTTCCCTTTACAAGGCAGCGCTGCTTTAAATTTAAGCGCTGAAGACGCCGAACTCACGGGTGTTGAAGAACCCGGAGCTTCATACATTTACCCCCTGCTGTCTGTTTGCCCTCCCTTTTAGGATGTAAACTCTTATGAGCAGGGCCCTCTTCCCTGTTGTCTCTATGCATTTTCTTCTGCTCCAACGTCACTGTACTAGCTATGCTTGGAGCTTTTGGAGTCTTTATATTACTCGTTTATGTTCGGTGACGTTATACCCTGTTTGTCTACTGTTTGTATTTTGTACAGCTCTGCGGAAGCCTTCTGACGCCTTATAAACGATAATGATAATATGAACACTGCAACAAACTGCATATGACTCTTACAAGTAGATTTCTTTTCCTTCAGTTATATTTTTCTGTTTGTTTTGTTTTTTACAGACATCGTTATACCAATCATCAATAGAAAAAGGCATTGAGGGACCTTCCAGGTAATGTGAGAAATTACTCTTACATCTATTCTCAATACACCTTATATTAGATCGATTTATATTGGATCAATTTACTAACATGAAGCAAAATAGTACAAGTGCATCAGAACCAATCTGCTTTGATCAGTCAAGTGCTAGTTATACTTTTAAAGTTCATCTCTTACCCATATTGTGCCAGCGTACCCGAATAAATTTGCTGGTGAGTACCCAGGACAGTGATTTCCCACCAGGGCTACATGTTGTCACCTTTCTAAGCTGTCAGTGTCATAACAATTTAGTCATGTTATGTGAAGAAATCTTGCCATAAAATATGTTAATGAGATGTAACTGGGCTGTCATGTAGAGATGCCATGAGAGGCAATGGGGTGAATGTTACTGTAAGTCATATTTATTCAGAGTTCCAGTTTTATTTATCACATGTTACTATAAGTGTGTCTTCAAAGTCAAACTTAGAAGACGACCTGTGAAAAAGGTTGGGAATTATACACCTAGTGATATTATCTAAATGCACAAAATGTCCCCTGGTTAGCTGATTATGTCATTTTACTTTACACCGGCTACTTGTAAGGTTTTTATGGCTTCTTCCTATGTTTATATTTTAACAAGTAATTGGAATTCCGTGATTGCGCAAAAGTAGTTCTTTGCTTCGTAAGTTTGGCACACATTCAATAATCACATGTTAGTATAAAGTGATAGGTTTCTGTTTGCTTATCCATTCATAAGGTATACATACTGCTAAGGTGGAAATTATCTTGTAATTTAAATATGTTTTCATTATCTCTCCATATGAAGTTAAATATATAAAGTTATCATTGTCCAATCGCATATTAAACTTGTTTTACATACCGATATATAAGTTGTACATAAGTTGTGGTGGGGCTTATACAGTAAAAATTTACCATGTTAATTGGGTCACTGAAATGGCTTGGTAAGGATCACTTCTGAGTGGATGAACAAATAAATACATTATGAGAACCAATATAGAGACAGTCCTGTTAAAAATCTAATTTCTAAATATGTACAATTTTAAAAAAATGAAAAAATACTCGCTTTATCATAAAAAATTTATTCATATTTATCACATATAACCCTAAAAATATTAAACAAAATATATGCTCCCCCTGGTTCCACCTCCTGACTTAATAACTAAACTACCTATTTAAGCTTGTCTGGCCTGTCCCTCCTATGGGGCCTATCTACTAATCAGTGGCCCCTCACCTCCATGTCAAATTTTCTGATAAGCTCTGGGGCATATACTCCTTAAAACTGAAGCTCAGCATCCCGGTATCCCCCTTGACTCCTATTTGGCACAACCTTCATAGTTGGACCCAGGATGATTTCAAATTTCCTGTTGATTTCTCCAGATGGGGTTAATGGCTATCTTTGGCAGAGCTGCAACAGAAGTCTCCCTCCAAGATGCTTAATCGTTTTGAATTTTTCCAAATACACAACTTCTTGTCCCCAGCACATGTACTCCTGGATCTCACTACATTTGAAAATATCTGTGGACAGGGGCGGACTGGGACTAAAAATCAGCCCTGGCATTTAAATTACACAGGCCCACCTGAGGCCCAGTAGGAAAGAAATTGTGTGCCGCCGCTCAGCGACGGCGAAAGGGGCGTGACCACATTGTGTTGTGGGTGTGGCCAACATGGGGCATTGATACATACATTATAACAAAACATTACATTTATCACGCCCTCCCATCCACATCACGCCATCCCCCCAGCCACATTATGACACCCCCAGCCCACTGTACTTATCTATGCTTCTGGTGCTGCTGACATCCTTCAGGGTGGGAACTTCCTATAGAGTGAGCAGGGAAGCTCTTAGTCTCGCGAGATTACCAAATCTTGTGAGACTTAGAGCTCCTCGGCTTGCTCTGCAGGCTGTGTCCTATCCAGGGACTGGGAGCAGCTATCCGCTCCCTCCTGCTGACCAGAGCTGGATTAATGCCTGGGGGGCACGGGGTATTTAAGACAGGGGACCCCTATTATGTAACATAGTTATCATATTAGACAAAATGTTAGACAAATACACAGGCAATACTGAGTGAAATACTGTTAGTTGCACGCAGCTCTGCCTTCACAAGCAGTACAGTGTGAAGTGGGACTTACCTCCCAACTGTCCTTGTAGTCGGACCAAATCTCACTAAACGAGACAGTCACCAAAATTCGGGAATTCCCCACCAGTGTTCTTGTCACTTTCACCACCTGTGGCTGCTGGTGTCTTTAGTAGCTGCTTGTCTGGATCCTCGAATGCTGGAGGCCCTATTTTGAAAAAAAAAATGGGTACATGTAATTTAGAAACCTCCAACCAGCCCTGGGGGTAAATGTATCATACCCCGGTTTTCTAAACTCGCGGGAGATCGGCGTCTTCGCAGCTTAAATTTAAAGCGCCGCTGCCTTGTAAAGTGAGGTTTCCCTTTACAAGGCAGCGCCGCTTTAAATTTAAGCTGTGAAGACGCCTATTTGCCGTGACTTGAGAAAACCGGGGTATGATACATTTACCCCCCCGGTGTTTAATCAATTTAAATACTAGTATTCACGTTTAATAAACCTATATACCTCCCTCCAAACAACCCCCACAATAAATTAAATCGCATTTACATTTAAGAAATATACCTTTTTCCCACAACCATCACTGCCAATAAATAATTCCTATTCAAATTTAATAAATAGACGTTATTTTTTTCCCAAATAGCCCCACTTTCAATTAATAGCCCCCAAATCATATTATGCCACAATAGTGCCCCAGTTCGTACAATAGTAAGCCCAAATGATATTATACCACAATATTGCCCCCAGTTGATATTATGCCACAATAGTGCCCCCAAATCATATTATGCCATACAGTAGTGCCCCCAAATCCCATGTGGCATCCTGGCTCTTCTCACCCCCCCTGAGTGGCATCCTGGCTCTTCTCCCCCCCCCCCCCCCCATCTCCTGAGTGGCATCCTGTCTCCTATCCCCCCCCCTGAGTGGCATACTGTTTCTTATTCCTCCTCCCCCCCCCCCTGAGTGGCATACTGTTTCTTATTCCCCCCCCCCCCGAGTGGCATACTGTATCTTATTCCCCCCCCCCCCCCGACTGGCATACTGTCCTGTCTCTTATTCCCCCCCCCTAGTGGCATACTGTTTCTTATTATTCCCCTCCCCCCCCCCGAGTGGCATACTGTCATGTCTCTTATTCCCCCCCTAGTGGCATACTGTTTCTTATTCCTCCTCCCCCCCCCCTGAGTGGCATACTGTTTCCTATTCCCCCCCCCCCGAGTGGCATACTGTATCTTATTCCCCCCCCCCCCCCCTGAGTGGCATACTGTCCCCCGAGTGGCATACTGTCATGTCTCTTATTCCTCCCCCTCAGTGGCATACTGTTTCTTATTATCCCCCCGAGTGGCATACTGTCTTGTCTCTTATTTCAATATACAAATACTCACATGATCGCTGCGCAGGGGACCGGACCGACCCAACTGACCATCGGCCCTTCTGGCAAATGCCAGACGTGCCAGATGGCCAGTCCGGCCCTGTCTGTGGATATCACCACTTGGCCAAGTGCATGATTTCTGAAATCTGTAGTATTTTTATTGACAGTGCCAAAAATATAATGCAACCGAATGGGAAAGGGACCTAGGATCATCCCCCTCCCAGACGAAGAGGCATGAGAGGACATGCCTAAAAAGTTATATCTCAACCAAAATAAGAGACTTCTTACAAAATCTCTTATTGCTGGTACGGTACCCCAGTGATACTCAATAAAATGTTTCCCGGCTAATCACTAGACTGTTGACGTGGATGTGGTCATATAGGCACCATGGGGCATATCTGTTGGAAATGCCCTGTAATCTCTCCCTTCTGGGACAAAGTCCATAGACTCTTGAACAGTCTCTCTGAGGCCACGGTGGCAAGGGATCTTTGCTATGCTATGCCCCCCCAAGATAAATGTTATAGGAAGCTTGTTGCACATATTTTAGCAGCAGCCAAATCCCTCTTGACTCTACATTAGAAGAACACCTCCCCATCTCTATTAGCACTTAGATTTGGCATATAGTAGCTATTGAGTAGATAACTTACTACCTTTACAATAGAGGTCATGTTTTTAATCAAGTATTGGCCACCTGGCTCTTCTCTGAATGCAGATCTTCGTCTCTCTCCATCTGCTCCACCTCTTCCGCCGTCAACCCATGTGCAGTGGTTGATTTCTCATCTCTGAATCTTTCTCCCTAATTCTGTAAGGCTATACCCATACTTATCCACACTGATCTACTCCACACTGTGATGTTTCGTTGTTGACATCCCCCCTCCCGACCCCACCTCTGATCCTGTACTCCCTCCCCTCTAACTTCTGTATATTATACTGTTGTTAATATCTGTAAACCTTAAAAGCTGGTTCTACAATTTCATACTATGAATCCTGCTCTGTAGACCCTTTTTCCTTTTGTGACCTAGATACAATATGATATTCTGTACATGTTGGTTTTTTGTTTTGTTTGAAGCTTTTTGATGTTACTATTGCGCTGCATTGATATCTGTATTGTACTGTAATTTATAAAATTTGGCCACTCAAAAATAAATAATTATTAAAAAAAAAACACATATACATAAAAAAAATATAGCGAAATACATCCACAGTCCCAAAGCAATTAAAATATTGTATATGCAACCCTTGCAGTTAGGAACAATGCACATCCCAGAAAGAGAAGATAGGGTGTCCAGATATTACATCACATTCTTTTGATCCAAACTAATTGTGATAGATGAGAAGTGTGTGGTTCTTGTAATGTTTTTTTATATGTTCATCTATTCAAAAGTGGTTCCTGGAATGATTTGCTTTAGTGTTTCTAAAGGGTATCTTTTGTTTCATACAGTAAAAGAATTCAAGAATACATGGGACAAATATATGGCTATTGTTATTGTTAAAACCGACAATCTAAAATGTTTAAAGAAACAAAAAAGGTCAGACTAGATGGACCTGTAGGTTATTTTTTGCCATTGAATTCCATATTTCTATATGTACTGTAGTGAAGTTGCAGCCATGGCTACATTTTTTTTATTTTAAAACATACGCAGGGCATAGCGAATTACAGTAGTTAGCCTTGAAAATATGTTCTCTATTTTTGTCCTGTAAACAAATCGTGTTGACACTCTATTTATGTTGCTCTAAAAATGCAAAACCCTCCTTACCACCAATGTATGTAAATGGATGATTGTCTCTGCTCTACATACACATACTTTATATAGCTAAAATCCTACGACAGCGTGTGAGAGGTTCACTCTTAACAAATGCCAATAAAAAAGATGATCTCCGTTTCATTACCATGTAACACAAATGCTGAAATTGTATAGATAGATAGTGTCTAGATTGTTCATAGATAGTGTTGGCAGCATTATATAGTTTTATTTATAATTTATTTCAGCTCTTAAGAAAGGAAATCCGTAATCAGATGGGTTATTGTAACGCCACAGTATGATGAAAATTGCTTGAATTGTTTTATCATTGAAAACTTGTGAGATAACCAAGATCCCCATGCTTGTGTGACATTACAATAATGAAATCATTGTTGGCAGTCTGAGTTCTCCATAAGGAAGCTGCAATGTCATGCTCTGATTGTTCCTCAGGTTCTTATTGATTTGTGGGAGTGGGGTTTGGACGCAGGCCAGGGTTTCACAAAACATGCAAGAGCACTGCAAGCAGAACAAAACATAGCTCAAGCATGGAGATAACAGAAACATGCTGGAGGACAATTGCTGCAGGTCGTTAAATGTTATTTCTTGTTTATTTCAAGTTCTGCAAGTGACTACAGGAAAAGACGGAAGTCTGAGCCCAGTGTAGGTCATCAGAGAGCCCACAGTGACCAGAATACAAACAGAAACAGCCTTAGTAGAATGGGAGCTCAAGGTGCAAATGCCACCCTGCGGAAACCTTTTATTAACTCTTCTCCTCCATCTCCTTCACGGACAAAAGGTAGGCGGAATGTTGAGATATAATGTATCAAACTCATTGGTTTTCAGTTTACCAGTAACATGTGCCAACGGTTTTCTAAATCAAGATGCAACAGCACCACCTACTTGTGTACCTGTATATAGACTGATTTACCATACATGGTATGAGATTGTTGTGCTTTTATCTAAAGCTCGATTGTACTGATCTCTACACTTATTTTCTAATCAAAAACTGTTTGAACAAAATACTAAATATAAAAGGTCCTTTTTATTTACAATTGACTTTACGGAGGTCGAAATTATACAGAACATACTTGTCAGATGATTCCTTTAAAACGGTTGTAATTATTACTAAGGCTGGGTACACACTACAGGGTTTTCAGCCGATTATCGAGCCAATCACACTATAAACGACCGTTCTGCCCGATACCACATTAGTGTGTACGCTCCAACGATGAGCGATTATTGTTCCAAAGCTCATCTTATCATTTGATTTGATTGTTAAACCAAACTAAAAATCTTGTTCAACAATGGAACGTTGTCATTCAAATTCTGCAGTGTGTATGCACTCAAGACCTGCAGTGTCCATAGATCTCTATGGTGTGTCATGATCTTTTTAGCCAATGGTTATGACAGATGAAGAGCACAGATCTGAAGGAAAATGTTGTAAAACGTGTATAGTGTGTACGTGTATAGTTGTTGGTAAAATCGTTAACTATAGCGCATTGAAAGAAATTTTCTGTAGTGTGTACCCAACCTTAGATTTACTCTGAACTCACTTCATAGATAGATTGATGTAGACAGATAGTTAGACATGAGCTAGAGAGACAGATAGATATGAGATAGATAGTTTAGACACACATGAGATTGTTTCGGGGGTAAATGCAGGATTCGTAGAGGGGGGGGGGGGGGTTCCAAACACTTTATTATTGAATAAATTAACAATAACAACATAAAACAACCTGCTTCAATAAACCGTCCTCAGGTACTTAACTAATGAAAAAAAAATGTGGCAATGGTTGTAAATGTCAGATATTTAAATCAGCAACAATTACAGCCAATGTAAAATGCTTAATGATCACAACACTGATTGTAACATTTTATAATGCATTGTGACTACATATTAATAATAATAATTTGTGATGCATTTTACACTGTACTTTCACTTGCATTTAGCTACAAGTGGTAGTGCAGGCAGGAACAGAGCCCAGACGAGAACAGACTCCCAGAGGATATGTTGCAGGCAGGATTAGTGCTGTGATGGGGGGTGTCCCCATCTGATGGCTATTCATATCAGCCCCCATTCCTCTCCTCTTTCCCATGTTCCAGCTGTTGAGGAGCTGAGCAGCTGCTGTGTTAAGTCTCTCCAGCTGTCACCTGACTATTGCAGAGCCAATCAGGGCTATCACATGAGCCTTCTCCAATTAGAACACTGCTTCAGCCACAGGTTAGGAGCAGAAAGGAGCCAGAGAAGACCAGGGTAAAGACACATGCACTGCCTCAATCTATGAAAACTCTATCATCACATCATTTGAGCATACAGAGAGGGGTATTTCTGGCAACTGAATTACCCCCCCCCCCCCCCCTTAAATGCTCACCTGTGTTTAGACAGACATGAGATAGTTTAGAAAGACAAGCTTGAGATAGATATAAGTGTAATACCATGTATGGTCAGTTTTAATCTCTTAAAATCATGTGTTAATTTATCCAGACCAAATTACCAAATTAGACTTGTTTTTTCTAGGTGTATATAAGTTTCGAATAGAGTGTGATGTAAAAATAACATTAAAAAAAAAGGACCTGGAAATACTTTTATGAAAATAATTACTTTTTCGTAGTTTGTTTTAGTGATTTTGGTGAGGATATGGATACTTCTATCGAATTCTCTATATTTCACTCTTATTACTAACGCTTTATCTTTTGCTATCAATCTGTTAATTTCTGGAAATGTCTCTCTTTTATCATGCTGCTTTTTGGATTTTGAAGGTGGGGATGTTAGCAGAATGTATCCCCCTCTATTCGCTTATTCTGTTCATAAACCAAACGCCACAAACTCATTCGATTGTTATAGGGGCTATAGCCACCACTTAGCTGTGCCTGATGATACAAAACGTTCGATCAACTTTAAGAATGGCTGGCAGATGAACCGTCAGAATGCAGAGGTGTGGAGCAGCACAGAGGAAACGGCATCGCCAAAAATTAAGTCTAGGAGTTGTGATGACTTGTTAGCAGAAGATCACAACAACTTCTGTAATACCCAGACCAAATCTGAAAGCATGGGTTCCTTATTATGTGAAAATAATTCTAAGGATAGCTCTTTAGCTTGGGGCAACTCGTTTACTTCTGAGGGCTGTGCCACAAACAGATCCAGGGTTCGTCACAGGTCGGCTCATGACACACCAGGGTTTTTGAAATTATACAAAAAAATGCACCGTATAAATCGCAAAGACTTATTGAGCTCTGAAGTGATCTGTTCAGTGAAATCTCGGATATTGCAGTATGAGCAGGAGCAGCAAAAAGGTCTATTTGCAGGTTGGAGGACAGAGTCTGAAGAAGTGCCAAGAGATATGGTACCAACCAGAATATCAGAGTTTGAACGGCTCATCCAGAAATCCAAATCTATGCCTAACCTTGGAGATGAGATGCTGTCTGCAGTTAGCTTGGATATCTCTACCAATAGCTCTTGCCCTAAACGGCGGTTTTCGATTGAATCATTATTGGATGAAGAAACCCAAGAAAGGCATATACCTCAGGTACAGCACAATGGCAAATCTAAAACACTAGTTCCTGTACATATTGAGGTAACAAGTGATCAAATTCCAAGGTCACATGTAGAATTTTCTGATAGTGATCCTGATGCAGTTGTGTCTGACCTGAGTGACTTTATACAAATTGAAGGATCTTCCTTTTGCAGTGAGAGTGATTTTGACCACTATTCCTTCACATCATCCGAAAGCTTTTATGGATCTGGGAATCACCATCACCACCACCATCATCACCACCACCACCATCGGCACCTTATCAGCTCTTGCAAAGGAAGGTGCCCGGCATCATACACGCGTTTCACCACTATGTTAAAACATGAGAGGGCTAAGCAGGAGAAAAATGAATCTTCAGGAAGGCGAGAAACAGATTCAGGCCTTTCCAAAATAGCATTTCTTGTTAGTCCAGTGCCTTTTCGTAGGAAAAAATGCTCTACACCTAAAAGGCAATCTGAGAAGAGCCGATGTAAACCATCAGTGTTTGACGCTCTGGACTCTGCTCTCCAGGATATCTGTGACCAAATAAAAGCTGAAAAAAGGCGTGGGAGCTTGCCAGATAACAGCATTCTGCACAGACTTATTAGTGAGCTTCTTCCAGATGTTCCAGAAAGAAATTCATCTTTAAGAGCATTTCCATTGACCACCGCTAATCAGTCTTACTACCAACTGCCTCAGGATGGTGCTATTCATAATACACCATATCAAAATGATTGTGGAAGATTGCCCAACAGTGCCTCTTACCAGGAGGTGGATGAAACCAACAACAACTCCCAAGATAGTCCATACTGTTTTCAAGGTGCTCCACTATAGTATCCTTACTTTTCATCATACATCCACCTTGATCCATTTCATATACCCCAAAATATGTAATGCAAAATGCTTTCATGTGCATATGATAAAGTACCAGAGCCATTTGTGGAGTAGAGATGTGGTAGGAAGAGACAAACTGAACAGACAACTTTTAATTCACATCTTCAACAGAAAACAAAATCATGAAAATGATTATCAACTTTATTATTGTCACACATTCTATTGATGCTTTCATCCTTTTTAGTATTAACATGTAGCCTAGTTAATCTGGATTTTTATGCTTCCTCTACATCTCTGCCCCAAAGAAACCATCACGTGAGCCATTGATTAAGTCTCTTGTATACAATTTACTTATGTAGACTCTTGTATACAATTTACTTGTGTAGACTCTTGTATACAATTTACTTGTGTAGACTCTTGTATACAATTTACTTATGTAGATGTTTTATCAGATTGTCAATTTACTATAAAATAATGTGGGGATAGAGGATCATCAGTCTTCCTTTATCTGAACAGAATATTGATTACCAATCTTACCAGCACAGCTTTCTTTTACATTTAAGTGCACAATGAATAGGTTTATTTTACATTCCATTAACAAAGACATTTCCACTTGATCTTTTACACTACTGTAATGTACATGCGACACATAATTAATAACAAAAGACAATGCCTTATAGTGCGAGTTAGGTCACACGAATGATTGCACACTGTATAGTGATTAGTCTTCACAACTGGTTGGTGATGCCTATGGCCATGCTGGAAGCAATGGTGTTTATAAAGTCTTTAGGCAAACACTGATGGCATTAGAGGAAATATTGCTTTTCCAAACAAGTAACTAAGATGTATAGAGACTCCTCATTACATTCTGCCATTGTACCATATTCCCCTAAACATTCATTAATTTTGTTATGCATGTGAGAAGAGCATGATATTGTGGTTGGTGTATCCATCCGTGCATTATTTTCATTGCTGCAGTTTTGCTTGGCTTAATGTGTACCATAAATACATGTGAAGAAACGCTTGCTAATCACAGTATTAGATCACGCTGCCTTGTTAGTTGATGCTTTTCTCTCAGAGAAGGCTGCAATGAAGTCACTGCTCAGGAATGTATTGAATGTCTCTGCAGCAGGAATAGGATCTGCATACCTATTTTGTATTGGATGGTTTTACACTTATGTCACTGAATTAAAATAGATTGCAAGTTTAAGATCAAGAAACATTTCTAGTGAAAGCACAATCACAATATTTTTTTATTTTATTTTGTCCACAATTGACACAAAGGTAACACTGATGATAGTAAAAGCTTAGTGTATCTTAATGGTCTCCTGGTTTTCTAGCTGATCAAGAATCTCCCCGGAATTATTCCTCGGCATTCACTGATGTGAGCAGGAATCCAGCGAGGCGGAGAGCACACGAGAAGGAGGTACCCAATCAATTGTCCTCAGTCAATTATGTACAAGAATCCTGTAAAAAAAAACTTCTTATTATGTAGAATATATCAATCTGATATTTATTCTGATTAGTCTTTAGCAGGTTACACTAATGGAATAAGATATTTAATATAGCTGGATACTCTGGCTTACAAGCCACCTCATCATATAATATGTTAACCTCTATGGAACAATATTATATGAACAAGTTATGGTTTATTTTTCCTATTTTTCCTATTTAAGATAGACTTATCCAAGCAAAGCATCGGGAAACCTATTTAATGAGGACAGTGGTGGTACAAGTACCACCGCTGTCCTCCTATCACTATATCAGGATGGTCATAGCTGGGGGCAAGAAGAAGAAAAAAATGCTTTATTGTTAAAATTTCTCATTTTTTAGTTTTGTTATTAAAGCACTATTTTTTCTTTTCTTTTTTTAAAACTTAATTAGTTTTAAGTGAATCTGTACCTGGAAGCTCGAGGCTAGGCTTCCAGTTCCAGAATCCGGTAAGCTGGGTCACACATGTGTTTAGGATCCCTGCACAAACATTAAGAATCCTCTTGCCACTGCCTGCCAGTATCGGCTAGGAATTGAGCATTGCTCAGCTACCCTGGCATCATTTTAGTGATAAAATGGACAACAGAAGATTTTCTCTTGCTGTGATAAGCAGTAATCGAAAATCTTCATTAATAACGGGACTTGATAGACACTGAAGACTGCTTTAATGACTACAGTCTGGTGTTTGTTCCTGTACAGTATGTTTTACTTTTCATCTCTGAATAACAGTTACAAAGAAAACTTTTAATATCCAACAAGCATGACATGTATGTAAACTGCACGTACAAAGATGCACTGATGTGATATAATTGTTGAGTAAATGTTGTTCCAACACTAGTACACAATTTATTGCATTCTATCACCATACATTGTTAGGATTTATGTATAAAGTTGACCATTTCTATCTTCACTACAAGAAATCCACACTGACTGATAGGCTTCTTACTTTCTATTTTTTTTATACCTAGGCTGCTAGAGCTGTATATGATTTCAAGGCTCAGACTCCAAAGTAAGTGATTTGCAATTGTGTGGATGGTCTCCTGCATCACTTTGTTAATTTATCCAGATATTCAAAGACTTGTTATCTTATTTAACACCTCTTCCTCCTTGAGGGCTTATATCCTTTGGTGTTTATACATGCATATATAATGATTTTTAACACTATCAAAAACGTATGTTAAACGCAAATGCATTTGACTTTTTTTCCCAACTGTTAAAAATTGCAAGTAAAACATTAATGGAGGCAAGATACTGGTTCGGGGCCCTCCCTCCAACCCCTGCAGAAATCCCTTTTCCAGTCAAACTGGCGCACTGCATCCAATAAATATAAATATATATATATATAAATATATATATATATATATATATATATATATATATATATATATATATATATATTATATATATATATATATATATATATATATATATATATATATATACACACACACACACACACACACACACACACACACACACACACACACACACACACACATCAGATGGCACTCCAGGTATGAACGACTGAAAGGAATTTATTTCAGACAGTAGCTTGAAAAATAGATCACAAAATAACTAAATAGGAGTCTCATGTGTAGTGCTGTCTGGAATGAATGGTGTACACTGTATTTGTCCAAAGTGAGTGGCCAGCTCGCTTGTATGGCGGCAGCGTTTATTTGCAATCTATGTGTGCTTCCTACTGAAGCAGCTGTATTATATAGAATATGAGCCATTGAAATCTGAGCACCTAAGAGATTGTTTTGTTTTCATATTTGAAAAGAGATCGATCTGGTCTCAAAATATTTCTATACTACATCTGTGATACTAGCACCAGAGTTTAGTACTTACAGATAAATGCCCCATTTTGTTTGATTATATATATATATATATATATATATATATATATATATATATATATATATATACTCGAGCGTCCAGACTACCAGTATTATTGAATAAGGATGACACATTGTAGTAGCAGTCCCGATATACTCCAATATATCAATAGGCCCACTAACCCCATGTTACATTATAGGCCTCCAGATTTAATAAAGAGCCACCCCATAACATTAATATTTCCACATATTAATACCCCACCACCAGACCCCACATACATTAATACCCACCTCATATTATAAATAATCCCCAACATAACATTAATGCCCATCCAACATATTATAGAAAACACCCCTTTACATAGCATTATCCTTCAAACACATTTACCCACGATCTAAAGATATGGAGGCAGCCATATAGCCACATGTACAGAGCAAGGAGGGGCTGAGAAGACTGGAGAGAGGAGAGGAAGTAAGAGGAGAGGAGAGTAACATGGTGGAGAAGGGAGGAAGGAGGACAGGAGGGGAGGGGCGGTACTGGAAAGGAACACAGCTCATTGGTGGCTGGTACTCACATTGATTGAGAGCCTCAGCAGAATATTAAAAGAAAACAAAATGCTGCGTCATCTGTACTTGACCGAATGGAAGTTGTTAAAACTTTACATTGTAACAAGCTGATTCTGTTTATTATATGTAATAAGAATACTGTGGTCATACAGCGTATATATTTGAAATGTGATAAGTAAAATGTACTTTACAGAGAGCTGTCTTTTAAGAAAGGAGATACTGTGTATGTCCTCAGGAAAATAGACAAGAACTGGTATGAAGGAGAGCATCACGGAAGAGTGGGAATATTACCAATTTCGTATGTTGAGGTTAGTAGACCTCCTTCACTTGTATTTTAGCTGAAAATATATTTATTAAACTCTTAAGTGAAAATAAATTAATTTCTACCTGAAATATACCTGTTCACCTTCATTAAGAAGAACCACGGTGGTTTCATGACCAGAAGGTACTCCCCTCCCTTAGGTGTATTCTACAGTCTAACCAGGAGTCAGCCAGGTTGTTGATTGAAGCTGAATGAACAGCTGCTGTGGGTAGTCAGGTTAGCTTAAGTTGACATCCTTGCTAAGTCCTGGTTCTTACAATCCAAAATATCTCCTAATGAATTGCTTCTTTTTCAGAAAATTAGCTCAACAGAGAAAGTACAGCCAATGCGGCCCCCACCACCTGCACAGGTTCGAGAGATTGGAGAAGCAGTAGCCAAATATAATTTTACTGCTGACACAAATGTGGAGCTAACACTAAAGAAGGTAATTTACCCTGCTACATAACATAGTACTATATTTTAGACATTATAGAATTTTGATGACCCTGCCAGATTATATGAAGTTATACTCAAAATATAGCAATGAAAATAAAATCGCACAATATAATATAAGAAGTGGTAAAATACCACTGGTGATAGATGCAATAAATCAAATCCAGCATTGGAAGTAGGTAGGTACCTCACTGCCTCAAATGGTACTGGGGAGATCCTGTCTCCTGCCCGGGTCTCTGCTCTCCTCATCTGGTGGCCTTTGTGGAAACTGCCAGTGGCATTGCTTTTTATGGTTTTGGTGGAATTATCCTTTAAATGAATATTATTAAAAAAAAAAGGACTGTTTACGTATAGTACATGGAAGAACTAATGATGTTTTCCATCTTTGGTTTAAACAGTTAGCTTAAACACCAGTTTTCTATTAGTTTTTAAAGGGGTAATTTTACCACCGTCTGGCATACTATATAGACTTTGAGTAGAATGGACATATGATGATGTAATCTGTCCACTTTAGCTTTATGCATTTTGTTATTTTGCCCTGCTTCAGACGGGTTGAAAAATGACAGACATACACCAACTTTTCAGCCTTTCATAAATTTTATTTGTGTTGATCCAGAGGAAGGCCTGTTAGTAAAAGTCAGACATAGAGGTTCATCCTGTGACAGTGTATCCAGGTCATTGCACTGAATATAGTAACACAATTGAGTGGGGATCTGTTGAGATTGCAGTTACCAAACCAGCATCTTTTTCAGGCAAACAAGGATTAATCAAACACTACCTGTGCTAAAAGTAACAACTTTCAGCTTGCCATATTTGACCTATAGACAGTACTCACCAAAATTATAGTTGATCAGTCAGCCAGTCAACCACTTGTTCACTGCTTAAACAGAAACATAAGCTCCATACTAAATAAGGATGGAAGTTGCACAGTATCTCATTTTCTGGATCTGTGTTTCCTGGACTCAATACAGGGAGGAACATCTCAGAAAACCACCTGCAATATCCATGCAATACATGGCTCCTTCTATAGAGGATAAAAAAAGCCACACTGGGAACAATTAGTAAAAAGCCTTCACCTGATGTATATATCACCGTTGTTGGTGAGAGCAGAACTAGTAGTTCAGTCTAAATTCTTGAAGTGTATCCCAATAACAGCCCAAATAATGTAGGCCAATTCTAAGGAGAGTGGATCACTGTGTAGACCAGAAAGCTCGGGGCAGAGGCAGCTGCAAAATAACAAACGTTTATTATAGCAAGTTAGTGGAAAAGAAAGGCATAAATACAAAGGATGTTTTGGGGGGTTGTGTTTAGTTATGTCTACACTACCAGAGAGACTAGTTTAATAAAAAAAAAAAATGACAGTCATCATGTATTGCACAGATCTTTTCAATAAATTGTTTGCAATGTAGCATTACAGCTGTGTAAAATTTGTGTTTAGCCTTGGGTGCTTTAATTAGAGAATACTACAGGATATGGTGGATACAAGTCTGGCAGTACTAGACAGATATTGTACAAGTAGCTCAGTGAAAAGGAGCTAACCACACTCCTCAGTAATAAATGGTGAAGAATAGCCCAATAAGCGCTCAAGAACAGGTGAAATGGAATCAGTACGTGAGTAATCGTAAGAGGGCTGGTAGGCTGGGTGTATTACGCGGGATAGGGTGGCTAGTACAAAGGAAAGCTGGGAGAACTGTTTATTGTACAGAGGGGAAAACATCCTGAGTATATAGTGGATATGAAAAGTCTATTAATACATAACATCAGACGATGAAACAGTATGTTGATCGTGAGGCTGGTGTGTGCACTGCTTCTGTTGTATGCAGGGGAAACAAGCAGAGCGTGAGCAGTACCACGGATGTTCTTGATGTATATTCGGGGTGTGCAATTACCTTATAGTGGTAAAAGTCGCGCCTGGTACTAGGGGGGTCAGATCCTTCAGTGATGGGAGTCGCGCTGTGGTGATGTGCTTGTTGGTGCAATCCTCCTGTAGTGTCACAGGATCGCTGTCCCAGCCTTCCAGTTATTGCCTCCGGCGATGTTCAGTGGGAGCTGTGTGTGGATCTTCCTGGTGTCGCAACGTTGTGCTCTATGCCGCGCATGCGTGGCTGGCGAACTCGGAAGAGAGGTGAAATTACATAGTGACGTACTTTCAACAACTTTATTAGCGATGAACAGAATCGCACTTACATTTGCATATGAGAAAACAGCAGATATATGGAAATAGAGATGCAGTATCAATATCGTAATGTTCCTGACACGTTTTGTCTGAACGGGGACCTTTTCAAGAAGTTACTGAATGCTGGAGGTATGTCTGTCCCTTGGGTATCAACTATGGTTTGCTCAAAAATATTCCAAAAGTTTGCCCTGTCTTAACATTTCTCAGATATAACCCATAGACATAACTTCCTCTTCAATAAATTGGTCATAACCTTCTGCACATTTAAATACTAAACATAATTAAATTATAACAATATGAAATACCTTTCCCAAAGACATGTGACTACTGCTGTTCCCTGGTACCGCTGGTACCTATAGTTCACAACCCTTGTGCTGTTTTTGCCCCGGAGTACGGTGTGGCTTATGGATTCCTGGATTCCCCAAAAGCATGAAATATGAAGTCATGTTCTTTGAAGTTCACATTTCTATATGCCTGCATAGATAGCCTTCAGGATTCTGCATTTGTCTACTAGGTTCTCACCTAGCCTATCGCTTTCCCTAATTTACACTTGGTGGTTAGTTCATTTTTACACTGCCTTATTAGAGCCTCTTTTCTAAATAGGAACACCGGATCAAAGACAATGCCTGGCTGTGATCCACATATATTAATTTGTTTTCTGACAGAATGTCTGCTGAACCTAATTACCTCCCACTGAACTAATTGACCAAATGTTTTAAAGAGGAAACAAACTTTTATCTGAGAGAAAATCAGGTTCATTTCTATTTATCAATTTGACATTCAATATTCTATTCAGGCTATCATCCTCGCACTTTATTACACAAACCTGGTATAGAATGTAACACCACCTAATGTGGTAAGGGATTTCACATCTTAACCATCCTTACAGTAAATATTCTCCATTATGCTGAAACTGCCTTTCTGTCGTTTGCAATTGACAACCCGTTGTCCTCTGAATGGCCATTGTTACAATATCTTTGTATTGACTTGGAGTATGTTTATACATATTATTTAGTCCCTGTGGGACACCATTATTAACGTTAGCCCATTTAGAATATATTATTATTATTCTATTATTTTACTCTATAGAGGAGATTCAACACAATGTGTCTCTGGAACAATCCATGGAGACACATCGCCTCATTGTTCAGGCTGGAATCTCTGCTCATATTTCCTCACATCCCATAGAGGTGAGCAGAAATATGAGCGGAGATTCCTTACCGTAATAAGCGGCCATTGGCAAATCCGAACATCAAGGCGATGTTCACTGGCACCTCGCACTGAGTTGCACCTCCTCCTATATCTTTTTTCTTCTACTAGTTCTCTACCCATGTACACATGTTTTACCCTAGACCTACTAGTCTCATCTTATGTACCAGACTGTTATGTAGCACCCCCTCATAAAATCCAATCATATTTGTTGTCTGTTCTCAAATGTATTCCTCAGTTACCTTGAAATAATTTACCAACGTCAGAGTCCCAAGTCTATATTTTCCTGTTCCGGATCTTGTTTTCTTTTTAAAGATTTTTATTACATCTGTTGTTGGGCCATCCTGTATTTTAAGAAACCATTAACTTCATCCCTTTCACTCATATTGGTGTTCTGGGACAGGTGTTTATCTGTCTTAATATTGATTAAGCATAGGTACAGTGTTAGATAAGGAACATTTAATGGTGCACATTGGCTATTACCACTCAGCCTATCCCCAAATGTTTTTCCTCCTTGATGAAACGGTTATTTTTCCTACCTTTATTATTTAATGTGCCACAACTATACATTTTATTTTTTTCTTGCTCTTTATGTACTTGAAAAAAAACCACTTTGAGATTATACTTGCTATGTTGCAATCTGTTTTTAGCGTCAGTCTTGCTATCTTGATTAACTTTAACATTCCTAATTTTTCTATAACATATTTTCAGTCCCTTCTAATTTTAACAATTTTAATGCTCTCTTTTTTTCCTCGTTATGTCAAAGGTTTTCTAATCTAACTACATTGCCTGCCTTTTATTCCTAGAAAGTTTATTTAATACTGCTTAAAATAGTTTAGAGACTGTCCCATTTGTCTGCTTTTATTTAAGAGTCCACTTTCTCTGTCTCCCAGTTTTGATGCGTCTCTGAGCTGATTAAAATGTGTCTTCTAAAATTCTTGATTTTTGTAGCTTATAAAACGTTTCCGTTAAACTCATGTCAGATGTTAGCATGTAAAAGTTTCATGTTTGTTCAAGAAAATTGATTAACTATACCTATCATCATAGATGGAAATTAATCTGTCTTGTCTTCCAGGGTGATAAAGTGACGCTTCTTAAGAAAGTTGATCAAAACTGGTATGAAGGTAAAATTCCAGGAACTAACAGGCAGGGAATCTTCCCAGTATCCTATGTGGAAATTGTCAAAAAGAGTCCTTCCAAAAGCCCTGGAGAATCCCCTGACCATTCTCTTCCTCACATCTACACAAGTGATAGGATACATAACTCAAGCACCCCCACGGTAAGAGACTGTTTCCTGAAATGTAGCCCTCCATAACACTTACCTTGATTTCTTACTGATATGAACATTCTCCTCCAGTGTGGCTATATCATACTTCCAACATAGGTAAGATGTTTCCTCGGAGGTCCTGGGAACAGGTGGGTGTGTGTGGGGGCGAGGCTCGAAGAATTGCGTCATTGGCCACGATGATGCGTGCGAGGCGTCACTAAGCCCCGCTCCCTCTGTTTAATTTACAGAGGCGGCCGGGATTCGGGAGAATTGCCTGCTCTCCCGGGAGTCCATGAGAGCTCCCAAAAATTCGGGAGTCTCCCGGGCATTCCGGGGAAGTAGGCAACTATGGGCTACATGTGAGAGAATAATGATATTTACACCATGAATTCTGGATCAGTCTGCACTAAATTGTCATGTCTAGAAAATGCTGCATTTATGAGTGGTTTTATAATGCATTTGTATTTAATAATGTGAGAATTGGAGCAGATGGACACGATGTAGAAGGTTATAATACTGCACGGTTATAATTAGCAGGTGTAAGAAGGACAGGTGTAGAACTATTAACTATGGTTTAAAGGTGGCCAAAAATGGTGGTATGATGTGTTTCAACAAATATGAATGGTGTCTAGCAACGTGTCTAAATAATTGCTATTGCTTTTCATTACTTTGGCTTCACGTGTATTTTTGGTTTGTGAATATGTATTCATTATAGGTAAAGCTCCGTATTTGTGTACATATTTTAACAATCACTAAGAAAAATGAAGGGTTAATGAGATACACCATAACATAATAGTCTATATTGGTAAAATATCTACACTAGATTTATCAGTACTTTAGTTTTACTTAATGTGATTATTTTAGAGAATAGATATTATGAATCCTAGTCAGGTAGATATGGATACTAAAGGGGAAAAAAAACCATAATAAAATTTAAAATAAGATGTAGTTGCTACAAACTAAACTGTTCCTGCATAAATGATATTTCCACAAGCACAATAGACAGAATGTGACTCTCTGCTCTGCCAGCCAGATGGAGCTTTGGTATCATGCTAAAGTGTAGTGATGTAAGTGTCCTGCAGACTGCTGTTATAGCTGCGTAACAGAGCTCCACTTTCACTCTCATCCACAATTATAGATCATTTATTCTGTGCATAGTGACCAGTGATTTCTCACTGGACTATGAAAATTACATTTGCTAGGTGTGGGAGAAAGACAGTTTGTGATGGTCAAGCTATGAATATTGTTCAACAGCTTTAAAACCACACATGATCTACTTCTAGTGTAGATTATATATAGGAACATAACTAAGCTTACATTTTTTATATCTCTTTATTCTCTTATTTTAAGTTTATGCTGCTTTATTCCACACATACTAGAAGAGAACAATAAAGCAAGCAGCCTTGTTCTGACTGCGTATTGATTCATTTTAGAAGTAGTTCACCCTTTTCATCTAGAGGAGCTAATAATTGTAAATGGTGTACATCTAAAAACATATATGTAAATCATTTGTATTGCAATTTGGAGTATATGAGGAAAATATGCTATGTTCATGTGTCTATATTTATTTATGCCTACACAGTCAAATATAACCTACAATTGGCTCACTCAATGCACATGTCAGCTTTCTATGAATATAAAATAACAGTTCTCATAGAAAAGAAATTGTAATGTAATTTTAAATGTGGCAAATAGAGTACTTAGTGATACTTTGTTCTTGTAATTAATGTTTTATGTTGCTTATTAAACTCCACAATATTGAGCTTTGTGAGCCTCAAATTTACAAGCATTTTTCTTAGAGGTACCTTGTAGGAAAAGTTGTATAATAAATGTTAGACCTAAACATACGGGTCTATTGCTACTGGAGTAAAACGTTTGCTATGTGTCTGCTGTATGTACAGTTGCTTAGTAAACTATAAACCCTGTTCACATACAAATGGTGATTGGTGTTCTACTCCTCTGCAATGGCTGAAAAAAGACTCTGGTGCAGTTGAGTGGCACCTACAATGTCAGACTTCTAAAAATATAGGCTGTTGTCATCTGTCATCAGTTTACAGCTATGCTTGGGGGTGAATGGTGCACACAAAAGTTTTACCTCCATAATGTAGAGTTGGTTGTGTAACATCCTCTCAAAATCAGAATTATTAAATCTTTACTTGCATTACTCTAAGTTCAGTGGCCTGCAGCTGCCAGTTTGATCTAGCATGCTGTATAAATAAACGGTTTACACTGCTATATGGTTTAAGCAGTGAACTACACACAGTGGAGGCAGCTATTTCATGGACTGAACCAATATTCACAAGAATGCGGCCTATACTAGGAAGTAGTGAATTGACAGACTGCATTTTCACGAATGTTGGTTCATGCCACAAAATGATGCCTTTATTTATATGCATGTATATAGCATTGAATATGTTGTCTCATTTAATATTAAAGTGGACACATATTGTATTTACAGCAGAAATTTGCAAATTTCAGGCTCCAGCATTTGCTGGACTAGATTCTACCACAAAGCTGCTTGCAAAAATATCATGCAGCTTTTCTTCAGCTGGAGTGCCAAAGATCTCCCAAATCTGAGGAAAGACCTCTCTGACATTGAAAGGCAAAACATTAATTTGACCATATAATGATTTACGATAACTTGACATTAGTATTTATGTATTTGTGACAACTAAAAATGCAGGGAATAAAAATATAGCCAATATAATTAATGCATATTAAACTAAACATATTCAAAATTTGATTATTTTTTAGAAAATGCTGTAAAAGGGTTTTAAGGATTACTAAGTCAACGTTATTATTATATGATATGCACTTTTGTGTTTAGGGTATACTAGCTGTATTTTTGCTACGTTAGTCATTTTAAAGTCTGAATTGATGTAATGATTAAGCAATTCAAATTATTGCTAGTAATTGGTACCCACTTCAAAATAATGCTAAGCATTCCTCTGACTATTCCAATGCTTCAATGTAGCATCTGTGTAGAAGATACCCACATCTCAATCATGAAACGTATACTACTACTTTGAATAGGATGACTCAGGCTTCTCTCAACATTTGACATTTAGAGCACTGTCTATCAGCTGATAAAGTTACACTTTTCAAATAACTCTCTTGCTCCTTTAGTTTCATGTGCTAACAGTTTTTAGCATGTGCACCTGAACTATTAAATACTTAGACATCTTTAATATCTTTCAACTTATTTTTTTTCTGTTCGCTTTTTGTGTTACAATATTATTTTTTTTATTTGATCTTAACCTTTTCTTTTATTTCTAAAGTTGACTTCGTCTAAAAGACTTCGTACTCCACCCCTTATTCTAAGACCAGACTCAAGTTCTTGTACAGACTCTAGTAAGGGGAACTTAGAAGCTGTGACCAGCGAATGGTTGTCACTGACTGTTGGCTTTTCACCTTCAACCACACCTATCCCAACTCCACCACCTTTTCCTGATCACTTTGTTCCCAATGTAGACAAGCCTAACACTATGCTGTTAACAGTTTTAAAGCCTGAACAGTTTTCGTTGAATGATATCACTACCCGAATTAAGGACGGTCATTTTGTTCCTATTAAATCACCTAAAATTTCAAGTTGTCAGCATCTTACCATACCTTCTCCATTTCCTGACACAACACTTTCCTCTCCTATAATTCAGCAGCTTGAGGTCCCTTCCATATCTGCAACTAACCCTCATCGCAGTCTGACCGAAAAACAAGAAAAATGCCATGACCAGACAGAGTCAAAAGGACCAATAAGTGTCACACAAATCACAGAAGGTTTCTCAGATCATATGAATGTATCTGAGACTCCTGGGGTTGACCTGGTTCTCTCGGAGTGTGCAACAGGGTCACCACCACCAGGAAACCAAACAGCTCTTGATGAACAGGAAGAGGAGATCTGTGAAGAGCTGATGACCATCATCCAAGGAGAACATCTGACATGTCAAGATTCAGGGTTTTATAGGTGTGAGCCTCAAACAGAGCAACATACAAGACTCTACATAGAGGAAGACGGGACAAGTGAGAACTTAAAACCTTCAATAGAAAATTTAGTACAACCTATTGTATGTCTCGAAGAGTATTCAGCCAATGAAATCAATGCAGAGGTATTTGAGCTCCTAAGATCAAGCTACTCCGTGTTGTCTTGTGTGTTTGCACAACCAGTGTCCTGTTCAAATATTGGTCTTGTCTGACAGGAATGTAAAGAAAATGGTTGCAGGGCATGAAGACATATATACAGCTATACATATGATCTCTCAATTCGGATTTGGAAGGTTTTTTTTTTTACTCTAGACACACACATAATGGCTTTTTGATAGCCAATAGTAAAATGCAATTACATTAATTATTTTTATTCAATGCAATGGTTGATAAAAGAGACACGATTGCGATCACACAGTTGTGTTTTAGTCAGTACTAAAATGGCAAAATCTTTTATCCCATGCCTGATCTAAAGCCCTCTAAAAAGAGATGTCTTATTCACTACTTCAGCTTAAAGAGCATCCTCTTAAGCAAACTGTTTTTACTGCTTGGTTGTTAGTTATAAAAATAAGTAATGGTGGATTTCCTAATATTTAAAATATGTACGCTACAGAGAAAATGAACAAACATTGGACAGCATAAATTATTTTTTAAAGGCTTACTCCTATTTTGGGGTGTTTATTTTAGCTGCTAAATTAGCAACATGTGTAACCATTTTCTTTATAAATTCTCCAGTAGGGTGTATAAAGCACTTACCTGTCCTGAAGCCCCTTCAGGCACTGGTAGTAGTAAGTCCTCTGTCTACAGGCAGCCTCTGCAATACCATCTTGCTGAAGTCGTCTGATTTGGACAGAGTAGCGTTAAATACATTTTAATGTCAGGGATAGTATATTTTTTATACAGACAATTACCAGGCTGTTGGAATAGTAAATAGACATTTTTGCCACAGAACAGAAAATTAATTATAGGAAAGAATTAGGGCACTGTTTATTGATTTGACACATTTTTTGCCATTAATTCTTCTTTTCCTAAATGCTCAAGAAACCCTCCATTACTGCTGGGACGCAAAGGTTTTCCGCTCCCTGGTCTCCCCACCTTTCTTCTAGTCATCCATTTCATGCTGAACGCGCGTCTTCACCTCCACTATGTCAGTCCACTGTTTCACACTCCTCTCCTCTAACCAAATTCATATCCAGGCAGGAGACACAATCACCACGACTAAAGGTAACACCATCCTGCATGTGGAAGTCATTGGTTTGTTATCCATTACTAAACACAGCTTGTGTTCAGATTTAATCCCTTACAAATGGCTTGTGAGATGATGAAACCATAGTGTGGGAAAACTAATTCACAAATGTAACACCTGAGTAAGTTCATTAATGACATTAAGGTCAGTACTCATTGTATACTCAGCCAAACAAGGATGTATTGGACATTATATACTGGTAAATGGATCTCAAGTCTGCCTGATATCACCAGAATTGACAGTGTAATCCATAGTTCTAAACTTTGAACTCTGTCTTGGATTTAGATGCTACTGATATGCTATAAAATGCAACACACTTTATGGCCCATTCAAGCAACATTAACATTATTCAATTTGATGGTATAGCTCTGACATATTGGGGTAAATGAATATTCGCTTTTATGTTGTAACACAGACAATGACTACCTGTGAGATACCAGTGTATTCACTGCCTTGCAAGCTAATCAAACCAGATTCATGTTATTTGTTTATCCAACCTTGCCAGACAACAAATTTAAGCACAAAGTGAACCAAATGTAAGGCTACCAGAATGTGGGCAATGACACTGGCAGTAGTGGTTTTCATGCTTCTACAGAGTGCCAACTGTTTTTTCCTGCTCTGTCCTGCATGATGGGGCATCAGCTGTTGTAGAATCCTCTTCAGTAACTACAAATAAACCAGTCATCAGACTTTAAACTAGAGGCAGCTGTTTTACTTTTAGTTAACATTTAACCTTAAAAAGGACCACACAATTTGTATCTACGGTACAACAGTTATATATAGTTTCAAATCTGGAAAGTGAGTCTATTTTTACTCTATCAGTAACATTGTGTTTATGAGAAAATAAATTATAACCCTAGTTTTTCTTGAAAATTGATTGTCACAGGGTTGATATACGAGTACAGACACACTACCTTACTTGAAAAGACTTTCCATTAAAATGCAATAAAGCAGACTAATAAAATCAATGCCTTTTTATAATAACAACTGTCTAAGATTCCATTAACAAGACTTAGTGATTCTAAATTAAGACATTACTCACAAAAGGATTTAAACAAAAAGCTATGAATATGTTGCATAGCTCTGGTATAAGAACAATTCTAGCAGCTAACTGAAAACAGGTGGCTATGTATAATTGATCAGCTGATCGTGTTTTCTGGACAGCATGATGCAGTATTAGAGAAGATCTACCACCTCTGTGACACATTCTCTTTGTTAATTGCAGGGCATTCAAAACCTGTAGCAAAGAAGAAATGTAAAGTCCCACTCCCTGATTCACCCACTAGGACATACTCATGCTCAGTATGTTATAGTATACCCGGCAGTGCTCTAGCCCTCCACAGCTAGCACTTCCCACTGGTCTAATGCACTAATGTAGAATTAGGTACGTCCATTGGCAAACATTAGTATGTTAATGGAGCCCCTCCTAGGAGAAAACGGGAGGGTGATTTTTGGTTAATTATACGAACACCACTTCACTCTGCCTACCTTTCATTTCAGGGGATTTGGTTATCTTGAGCGCAGGTGGGGAGGGTACTGGTCGGTTGTTTTCATCTCCACTCACAGTTGTGTCCAGCAGCAGTTACAGTGGCTCTGGACGTGAGATGGGGATCAATGAAGGGAGTACATCTGTTGGTGGGGACCACATCCTCTTAAACACTTCTACACCAGGATATAATTGGAGAACAGTAGGGGAAAATGTGTTTAAGATAACCAAATCCCTCTCCCCCTAGAATAACATGTGGGCGGAGTCAAGTGGTGCCCGTAAAATCACAGAGAAAACACTGTAGTAGAAAAAAGTTTAGAATAGCTTAGAATAGTATTCTAGGGGTTTTTTTTTTAATTCATGGATATAAAAATACAGGAAATTACAGTAAATGTATTACAACAGCATGTGAGAATCTATAGTGATGTTAGTCTGTAAATTCTATAGGCCCTTTTTTCAATCTCCAGCTGATGTACATAATAAATCGGATCCTTACATTTAAACTATGTAGTTTCCTCCATCTGTCATCCCATGTTGAGAGAGACATAAAAAACAATTATGTGATTCTCTCTTATTTGCTAAAAGTATCCAAACTGTGGGATACTGAGAGTCAACTTGGAGCTTTTTTTTTTTTTTTTTTAAAGAACCACTGCTGGATCCAATGTGATGTGCTAAAAATAGCTGGACTTTGTTCTTCAGCCAGGCACATGTTGATCTGTCACTGTCATTAAAGAACAGGACACACGGACTCACTTTCTGGCTAACGTTGTAATGTGATATACTGTATGGATTTAAGTGCAGTGAAAAAAAATAGGATCTTCCTATGGTAATCCATTTGTATTACATATTACAAGCACCTCTCCCAAGAAACTAAATGACCTGAATTTAAAATACCTGACCTTTTTACTGACCTATATACCTATAGTCTGGATCACCGGTTCTCATGTCTGTCCTCAGGCCTCACCGACATGTGGGTGAATGTCACATTAATGAGATCCTATTATTCCACCTGTGCTCCTGTGTGGTGGGTCACAAAACAGCCCTTTACAGCTACTGGCCATGTAAGTTGAACTCATTCTCCTTTTTAGTTGCAAACGACACTTTCATTACATATAAAATTCCTATAACAATGTTCATCCAAGTAATTTATCTTTCAACTATAAACGTTTCTAAGGAACAGTCATATTAGTTTGAGTAATGGCACCAGGTAATACATAAAGGAGGTCACATATAAAACACCCTAGACCAGGGGTAGGCAACCTGCGGCTCTCCAGGTGTTGTGAAACTACAAATCCCAGCATGCTTTGCCAGTAGATAACCAGCAGATAGGTGGCAAGGCATGCTGGGATTTGTAGTTTCACAACACCTGGAGAGCCGCAGGTTGCCTACCCCTGCCCTAGACGCAGAAGACACAAAATCCTTTTCTTTTTTTGCACCAGTGTGGCTAGGTGGTCCATACAACGCACATTGTCTCAGGAGACTTCTCTGCAAGAAATGCCCCCAGATGTGCAGTCAGGTAGAAAACCTGAAGAGGCACACTGTGTGCAAAAGTGTAAGCATCACATAAATAGCTCAACCTTTGGAACCCCACCTCCTCCTTACTAGACATGTCCACACTGCACGGTTTAGGCTTACTTATAGCTTACATTAATAATGAGACTAAGGAGATATTGAGACTGTTTATTACGTGTCAAGCTTTCTTACATCGTTTAGAGTACACATTGAAAGATCCTTCTCCGATGCAATGCAATATGAAGGCGCAAAATGCACCCCACAAAAGATATAGAATGAGTCCCAAGGACTGGTGCAAAGATGAACTTTTGTGGAGTGAAAATGGCCCCTCCACAAAGCAAGAAACACCCCTAAAAATTCACTGTCTCCATTCCTATCCTGCATTCCAGGTCTGCAAAATGAAATCTTGTTTTATACACTGCTCTATGCCTAACCCATACTATGCAGGGAACTCTCTCACTCCACCCATCATCATCATCATCATCAACATTATATAGCGCCAGCAAATTCCGCAACACTTTACAATTGGGAACAAACACAGTGATAAAACAATACTGGTTAATACAGGCAGACAGAGAGGTGAGAGGGCCCAGCTCACAAGTGAGAGGGGAGGTCTAAGGGGCAAGTGCAGGGAGAGCCCATCTCCTCTTTTCTGCTTGTGAAGACTTAAGTTCTTTCTCTTACACCAACATCTTGCCCTTGATGGAAATCTAGACGCACTTCTGCAGATCGAGGCACACAGCGGGATCAAAGCTTATTGTGCACTGTGGATCGATGTTTTGCACTTCGTACATTACCTCCAGTGCTGGTCATCCTTAATTGTGAAGGGCAGCAAGTCCGTGTGATACACTTGCCTTCTCTCTGTCTTGGACACTCACAAATTTCAGGGAGTCATCACAGGAGAGTAGGGCACCCTCCCTTATCTCGCCTGATCTTCTTGCAAAATGGGTGGGGCTGTGATGTCATCATGGATAAGAATTGTGCCACTGCGCAGCAGGGTGGAATTGTAATGATGCACTTGCCCCTTAGACCTCCCCTCTGGGATCATAAAATGTAGGCTAGTATGCTGTATGCCAACCTTTTAAAAGGGATTTTTTTTTTTTATTATTCAATCACATCCTTTGTAATATTTCTATGCAAGCTTTGATTTCAATTAATAACCCAAATGCCCGCGACCCATGATAGGATTGTCAAAAGATATTTTCAAGGGCCTCTCACACATATAAATGTACTAGTTCTAGTATCACTATGTCCTGTGAGTCATTCCCATTTTAAATGTCAGAGCATTTGGCTGCTTCACAAAATAACACAGTGCTTTATGGGTATCAGTGCTAGAAGCATGCTGATCCTCAGCTGGTATTCTCCACTCTACAGCAATAACAACTGACAAACTCTGTTTATCTAAAGGGACACTGAATGCTTCTGGAATTTTACAAAAGCTTTTAACCCCTGGAGTTCTTTATTCTTGCCAATGTATGCCAATAGAGGCACAACTCCTACTTGCAATACACACCAGGGGAAACAGTATTTTCAATATTGGTTTAGCTCACATAATGGCTGCGTAAACTGTATGTAGCCGAAAAACCCACTTTGAGTCTTTATACAAAGACTATTCTAATGGGTTGCAAAATTTTAACCCGTTTGTTGCCATTTCATATTATTTCCTGCTGGCTGTAATCCATAGTAGTTTTATTTAATCTCCATTAATATCTCTTTCCATTTGTTATGCCTTTTTGCATGATGATAGGGGCTGTGTTGCCTTTTGCATGCACTGGGGTTTGACCAAGAAAAAAAAGGTGTTTTTTTTAATTTGGAGTTTGTTAAATTTGAAAATTAACTAATTTCTTACGGTTTTTCCAGTCTGTTTATAAAAGTGACTTGATAGTTGTTGGTAAGCCTCCTCGTAGTCCTGTGATGTCTAGAAAAGCCTGCAGCTCACCAGTGAAAAGTCCCAAAGCCACACAAAGGGTAGAGTACCTTAAATCCACTTTGTCAATCTTTTCGTCCATGCAACTTTAAAGTGCACATTTACTAAAAGCTGCACCATCCCTACAATGTATCTGTGCCCACATACCGCCCTAAATGGACTGTCATTATTCTGCATTATATGATGAGGTGTTTTAGGAGTATGAGGAATCCGCATGTTACAAAATGTACAATTGCATCCATGTACTCTCTTATTCCCACAGTATATGTAAAGAGTTTACACCTCCATATGTGTGCTTGTCATTATGCATGTTTTCTTTGTATCAATAATTGTCTTTTGAATCATGTTTTGTACTCATAGACTATTTTGCTCATATCTACATTCCCCTTACTGAAAAACGATAGTCCTGTGTACAATCTGTAAATTGCTTTCCTGTGCTCAATGGTTAAGAACACAGCTTCCATATAGGCAATGTGTGTGTGACACAGAGAAGCCGGGTTCCATTTTTTGCTCCTAGAGACTAAAAATAATTAATAATAATCAACCTATAAATAGGAAACCTTTAATGACATAAGAGACATTTTGCACTAAAAATTACTTGCTTGACCCCAACCTGTGTGTTATTATTTTCCAGTAATAGCTGTAAACAGTGTCAGGGCTGAAAATGTTTATGCTGACAATGCGATATTGCAGTCAGTCGACTGATTTTAAGCACTAAGGGGCATATTCAATTGACGGCGGGATCGCCGAAAATCCCACGCTCCAAAAATATTACCGTTATTACAGTAATATCTCGCTGGATTTCAGCTCGCAGGGAGCTGCGAGCTGAAATCCAGCTAGTAAATTACCGTATTAACGGAGCAGGATTACCATAATAACGGTAATATTTTTGGAGCGCGGGATTTTCGGCGATCCCGCCGTCAATTGAATATGCCCCTAAGACTCTACAAGGGGGCAGTACTATCAATAAAACTGTCTACATTTCTTACTGGCAACACCTGGTGTAACTGAAGAAGAGTTACAGGCAGGCAAGTCATTTTAGGGCAACAGTTTCCTTTAAAGAAAAATTTTAAAAAATAAACCTTAAAAGGGAGCCCCACACTTTTATTTTCTGAAAAGTTGTATGTTCCATCTGATGGTCAAATGAATAGCAAATATTTATTACATTATCTGCTACCTTCTGGTATAAAAATAACCATATATTAAAGCTGTATCTACTTGTGTGCTAATTTCAGCTGACCAGTATCGATTACAGTGATTTTGTTGTTGCACCCTAGTGTGTAAACCCACCAGTCTGCACAAAGGATTTCTGTTGTCTAGGAAACTTCAGATTAATCAACTAAAGACCATTCTCTGCATCCTCAATCTACACCACACTATTAGGCATGTCAGCTCTGTGCAACGTAATTGGACACACTTGCTAGATCTAAATTCTACATACTAAATCCCCACCAGTACTATTTTCTGATTAGATCATTAGCCTGAAACGTCCCAGCTTGTCTTGCTATTAGGAAAATAGCATTATACATATTTTGTTTTAGAGATTGGGTACAAAATAAGTAGTGGTTAGAATGTTTTTCTTTTATACCATTATTGAAATATTGAGACATGAGGTTACATCATGCTTGTTAATTTATATGTGTAATGTAAGAGAATGAACAGAAAGGGAAAGTTGACACATTGTTATTCCATTATTTATCAGCATTTGTTAGAATCTAAATCCAGCGCTGAAGTTTGAAACGTAAACAGACTGGGCCTGAGTCATTAAGGAGAGTAAAGCATAAAAAAGGAGTAACTTTGTACCTGGGCAAAACCATGTTGCATTGGAGGGGGAATTAAATTTAAAATGTGGGGACAGATCTATAGTTTGGATAGGGCACGTCCTAGATCAACTTTAAATGTTAGTGTAACAATAGGCATTTGTGTGCTAGATGAAAATACAGCCAGTATTTAACTTATGTGCAAAATAATAAACAAATTTGCACCCCTTGCATTGTAACATGGTTTGTCCCAGAGAACATTTACTCTTTTTTTTTTTTTCTTTTTTGCCTTTCCTTAATGACTCAGGCCCACTGTGTCTTAGCTTCTTTATTAGAAAAGTATGGTAAACAATGTATGTACACAAAAGACAGAACTGCTTGAGCATGTACTGTCATTTATGGTGAGTGGTAGTTATGGAAAAAAACAGCTTTTCCTACATTGATGGTGTTATGTAAATTGTCAATCTTATCATCTGATCACAATGTCACAATGGTAAAAAGATTTTAATAATATGTAAGTAACAAATATATATAATATTTTTTTTTAAAATATGAACAGATCTATTTTACTTCCAACACATAAATGGTCCCAGTTATGGAATACTATCCAGGGTTTACGCCATGCAATATCAAGGCAGTAATGGAAATAAAGGAATTAATGGTGATATGTGTCTGTGTGCAAACTCTACTATAGATGAATTAATTCTATACAACAAGTAAAAGTCATAGTGCAGCATTTCTGTCCATAAAATCACATCTCAGCTTCCCATAGGTGAGGTATGAAATATAAGCTCAGGTGCATTTAGTCAATCACTTTTCCAGTGCGTAGAAGATGTCACTCCGACTAGAACTCCACCCAACCAGTCTTATTTTCCAGGTATCCAGATATACCTTGCTGGGTTCAGTATTTCTGCTGTATGGTGTGCTACCCTGAGCTCGCTGCTATTATCAACACTTGCATATCTCTAACAGCTTGAAAACCTACCAATACAGCTCCATGCCATTTTATGCGTTATGGTTGCTTTGGTCTCGTAATATTTTTTCTTCATTAAAGCATTCAACATAATAAACAGCACAGATAGCAGAAGTCCCAGGACTCTCGCATTTATGTATGTCCTGTTTAGCAAGACTACGGTTTAATATTAAAATAGGAGTGATAGCCTGAGTGTATAAAGAAAAAGGCATGATAAGAGTCATTATGTGGTAGATGATGTAAGCACACATTAAATACAGCAGCTTGGTCAGCATGGTGTGTGTGTATGTATATTATGTATTTTCGGATTGAAGAGTGTGACTATGTAGGATAGTGCTTGGCTTCAGCTTAAATGTTGTATTGCTGTTTGTCAAAATGGAGAAAATCTGTCCGTCTGAGCTATTTTGGGGAGTGGGACTATTTCTGGGGAAACTAACACGCTTATGTGTACATTGTGTCCTCATGTCTGTGCAATAAAGATGCTTTCTGTTTGTACAGGTGACCGCTTTATATATTGCCTGATGTTGCTACAAATACTGCAAACTGATGTATATTTTCATGTCTGGTTTACTATTGACATTTGTTTGTAACACATTGTTTTTCCATGGCATAAACCTGTAAATATTATAAAATATTGTGATACTTGCTGTTTTAAAGGCAACTAAAATAAAATATTTAAAGTAACGCTTGGCTAAAACCTCTTTTTGCCTGTAGGTAAATGTGATGTAATTACCTCCCTCAGCAGATGAAGGAGGATTATTGTGGCTATTTTCAGTCTATAACCATATCGTTTCAGGATGTGTAGTAAAATGGTGTAAATTAAAATAGATGTTTTATCATAGCTGCCTTTAAATGTTTTGTAGTGGGTGATAACAATGCTATAGAGCATCTGGAACTATTGCAGTGTTTATGCATCTTTTTCATTATAGACCTATGGAAATTGATGAGCAGATTCTCTTACACTGCTCGACATAATACTGCTCAGTAAATTGAAAATAATGCTTGGATTTATAATTCTTCAGGCTAACCTTTGCCACAATGCCCCTGCTCCAAGTGTGTACTCTCGCTGACCAGGAAGGTTTTCACCATGAAGCATTATTGTCTAAATTAGTGTAACATATAAAATTGAGTTTGAAAATATTAATGATCTTCAGGGGTAAAAAACGATGAATATCTGTGTATATATATTATATATATATATATATATTTTTACAAGCTGTAATCAGAAACACAGCTTAGTGTGTTTAGTCTAAGTTGAACATGGCATAGGGGTAAATGAGACCTTATACATTTAGAGTAAACGTATATTCTTTGTAAACTCATGAGAGAAATGATTGTTATCACCTTCTGCCTCCATATGTGTTTTGGTACTTTGCAATGATCTATGTTGAATGACTAATGGGTGAATAAGTGTTTGTTTGTGGCTTGTCCTTATTTAAGATACATGTACTAATCAGAAAGTTATGTCTCCAAACAGCGAGCTGCATTCACTCATGAAAACATCCAAACCATGGGGGAACCGTAAGTTTACCTTTTTTGTTGCATGAAACTAGACATCAGTATACAAAATGGAATGTGTTATAAACAAAACATCATCAGCACAAACTTCCAGGTACAACATAATTTAGCAAAACCTATCTATATAAGGGTCAAAAACAATATATGTTATTTATTGAAATGAAGAAAGCAAATCTGCTTCCCTAGTATCAAACAGAAAGTTAATCATTGGAAGGCTGGGCCTTTATCACCTCCAAGACAGTGATTGGACAACACAAAGACATCGCTTTTCTTGTAGACTTCTTACTTCAAACCAGTGACAGCAAGGCACATGGAGTACAATACAGGCTTATAGCAAAGTCTGAATCAAGTATATTCTTTCCAGCTCTCTGTCTTCTGCAACTTGCTCTGTATTTGTACAGTTCAAATATAATTGAACCTTATACAGATTGTCAAATCAGCCACCGTATAGGGTGTTAAATAAATGACACATTACTTCTCAAAAAAACAAACTCAGAATATATACAAAAAATCAGAATATTTCTGAGAACAATATAAAATTTTCTTCATCACATAAGTTTTAATTAGATATTACAGAGGGAGTGTCAACAAATCTACTAAGGAAACTTGGAGCTGTATATTACAAAAAACCATCTCTTCACATACAAATGTGGTCAGCTAGTCAATGGAATTTCTGTCTATTCAGCTTAGTCAAGGTTACTCTGCTAAATGTAGTTACATTCAGTTTATCTTACTGGAAAGTTATGTGTTATAATTTGTACACAATACATTTGATAATAAAACGAAGACATATAACTTTTCTTAATATATTGTATTAATTATTGTACATTTTATGTTAATCATTATATGCAACATACAGTATGTCCAGTCCATTTATATCAAACCTGCATATTCCCAGAGTGTTGATAGCTTACATATTTTTTCCTCTCAGATACCAATCTCTGTATAATTATACTCCACGTAATGAAGATGAGCTGGAACTAAGGGAAGGTGATGTGATAGATGTCATGGAAAAGTGTGATGATGGATGGTTTGTGGGTAAGTGTTTCTCTTCTGTTGCTTCTTACTAATTTTAATTCTTAATAACTTGCCTAAAATGCTAATTCTAAAATAGAAAAATAGTTATCAACAATTTCCACAATGGAGCAAAGCAAGTATTTCTAATCCTAGTGAAAACTATTTGTACTGGTACTCTGGAAACTATATAATTATGTACACAATGCAGTTATAGAGTTATGGCTGACAGCTCTAAAATGAACTCCTTGAACCGGTGGTATAGGTCTTCACCTATAGCAGCAGCCTTTCCCGTAGAGTTTGTTATGCTCTCAGATGACCCCAGGTCTTAATTCTTAGGTAGCAGGAGTTTATGTTTAGAGACCGTAGCGCAGATGGTAGGAGATGGCAGAACTGATGTCCCAGCTTTAAGGGCAATACTCGGGACAAGCCACGGCGGCTCATAATAGTACCCCCCTGAGGAGGGGTCAAGGAACCCCTACTTCTAGGTTTCCTAGGAAATTGTTTGAGGAACTCCAGTAGTCTATTCATATTCAGATGTTTCTGAGAGATCCAAGAATGTTCTTCTGGGCCTTAACCCTTGCAGTGTACCAAGAAATGAACCTGTGTTTGTACTTTTTGGAGTCGAGAATTTTTTCTACAATAAACTGCTGGCGTCCGTTGACCTTGACAGGCTGAGGTCTATGTGCTTGATGAGACCTGAACTTGCTGGACAAGGAAACTGGTTTGAGAAGTGAGCAATGAAAGGTATTCGGATTCTGAAAGAACCAGGGAGATCCAATCTGAAAGCCACGGGGTAACTTGTTTGGTAATGACAAAAGGTCTAATGAATCTGAACAGAGTTTCTTTAAGAGAGCACTGTCGCGATGCAGATCTGCAAAGTGCTTGGACCTAAAATAGGCTTGTTTGAGAGCAGCATGAACCTTCCTCCATATCCAAGTGAAGCGAATAGTAGTACTACGGACATCAGAAAGACTTGAAGGCACCATAGAGGCCAAGGAGTTGGCCCGAAGATGGAAGCCGAGGTTGCAGAAGAACGGAAAAACACATGTAGATGAATGGTAGGCATTGTTGGAGGCAAACTCTGCCCATGGGAGCAGGATAGCCCAACTGTCATGAAATATCGGTGCATAGAAATGTAGAAATTGCTTTAAGGATCGGTTAACCCTCTCTGTTTGCCCGTTTGACTGTGGATGGTAGGGTGAAGATAAATTGAGCTTAATCCCAAGTAGGGTACAGATAAATCCCCAGAAGGGGGCAATAAATTGAGAGCCACAGTCTGATACAATGTTAATGTCCATGTCCAATGTCCATGAAGCCAGTTACCGAAGAAGTCCATGGATAAGTGTGTCCAGGGTCTTTCTGGAATGGACAGAGGCATGAATGGACCTGCCGGACAATTACGGGATGATTTTTTCCTGGCGAAATCCTCACCGAAAACCACAAACTCTCTAGCATCAGCAGGCAAAGAAGGCAACCACACCACATGGGACAGATTCTATTCTGGGACAGAATAGTCTTGGAAACTCCAGGATGTCCAGAGGTTCTGCTGTCATGGGACTCGGTGAGAACTGCCCTCCTAAGATGTTCTGGAACAAACAGTCATTCAACAAGAGTCTCAGAATGTGCCTGGTGCTAAAGATTGTGAAGAGTCGTGCCCAGATCTTGAGTAATACCAGCAACGATGGAGGTAGGAGGAATAATAGAAAAGGGCTTGGCAGCAGAGAGGTGGGTGGGTACAAAACTGTGGGACAAGGCGTCAGACTTGATGTTTTTAGACCCGGGTCGGAACATGATAATGAACTTGAAATGGGTGAAGAAAAGGGCCCATTGACCTTGCCTGGAGTTTAAGGTTTTAGCAAATTGGATGTACTGGAGGTTTTCATGATCATTGAAGACTGAGATCACATGAGCTGCTGCCTTGAGCCAGTGTCGCCACTTTTCGAAAGCCCACTTGATAGCCAACATCATAGTCTGGGAAAAATATGCATAGAGGTACAGTCTATGATCACAAGTATCCTTTTGGCAAAGGATAGCACCTGCTTCTATGTCCGAATTACAAACAAGAGTTCCGGATTTGGATGTTTGAGGACTGGAGCAGAGATGAAGGCACTCTTGAGAGCCTTGAAAGATGACAAAGCCTGGAGAGACCAATTGACCATGTCTGCTCCTTTACGGGTAAAGGAGTGATGGATGCCACCAGTACAGAGAGAAAGAGGACTAATCTCCTATAATAGTTTGCAAAGCTAAAGAATCTCTGAATGGATTTCAGACTCTTAGGAAGCACCCAATCCTGAATTGCATGGACCTTGCTGGGATCCATAGAGAGCCCACTACGGGAAAGAACTTACCCCAAAAACGTGACTTGGGAGACCTCAAACTCGCACTTCTCGTTTAGCGAAAAGGTGATGTTGACAATGCTTGAGGAGCACCTTTTTGACATACAGACGGTATTGTGCAAGGGACTGGGAGTAGATCAAGATGTTGTCTAGGTGAACTATGACAAACTTGCCCACGAGCTCTTAAACGAAAATAGAGCTTGCAGCTCTCCGTAAAGTTGCAAAACCGAGCTTGGTCCCCAGACAATTGGTCTGGTAAATTAAGCTTGGGCTCAACTGCAGGTGCCAGGATGGCTTGTGAGGACTTTGATGCTTCCTCCCGAGCAGATAACCGGAGTGAGAGCTCCTGAACCACTTAGGATATGGTCTGGATCTGGCCAGCTTGGACCTGAGCAGGACTAGGACTGGTTTGGCTGGAGTCCATCCAAACATAAACTCCTAGAACAGGAGGTAGAGGTCTTCATCTATAGCAGCCGCCTTTTCCTCTAGAGCTTGTTATGCTTGCAGGTACTCTGATGCCCACAGGTCATAACTTCTTAGTAGGAGCTTATGTTCAGAGACCGTAGTTCAGGAGGTAAGAGGAGTAACCGGGTTCAGTAGGCAATCCAGGGACAGTGCAAGAGTCGTAGCAAGCAAGAGAACCCGAATAACAAAGCCAAGGTCAGGGAAATTAGCGTTCAAGCAGGGTTCAGAAACAAGCCAGGAGTCACAGCAGGAATCAAACAACAAATGGACAGAGTATCCACAGAACTAGGAACATGTTTAGGTAATGATTAACTCAAACGCTATAACCAGCAGGGAGACTTAGCCCTCTTAGTGGAACTGGCCAATAAAATCTTCAGGGCAACAGATCTAACAATCTACATCAGGAGGCTGTAATTTTTGGGGAACCTGTTTGTGCATGCGGCCTGCTGCCAGATCTGCCAGGATTCTGCAGTGAACTAAAGAGCACCCCAGTCGTGAAGCTCCCCAGTGGAAACAGACTAGCTGCTGCAGTGGCGGCTCATAACATATAGGCTTATTCCATCCAAAACGATTTGTATTTATTGAAACTTGGGTGGAAGTAAGCTAAATAATCGCCAATGTGATGGCTAAAAGGAGGTCCTCACTTGTTGAGATTTCGTTGTTCATTGAAGCCCTTCCTTGGTGACCTTCTCATTCAACATGAATTGGAAGTGCCTCGTCTACCACTGTGATAGCTTGATTTAAGGCCTATCTCAGCAGGAGAGATCTTTACACATAATGAGGACCCACCAAATTGCTGACGAGCAGGTAACAATATTTTCTAATTTTGCTTAAATTTTGAGTGTAATAAATAATGAAAATATCAATGTGCTGGATGATTCTCGATGGTAGTGGACGGGACTTTTTGTTTGTACCAATTAGAACTCTTTACAATTTAAGTGATATACCCATGTTTCCTGTTTTCAGGTACTTCAAGAAGAACGAAGTTCTTTGGGACGTTCCCCGGAAACTATGTCAAGAGGCTGTGAACCGTTTGATGCCTAACACGTCACATCTATTTGACATTTCTAGGAAGCACGCTTCTATTCTCTCACATGAACTGGTTCATATGTAATCTTGCTGGTGCCTGCAACCTTCTCTAGCAGTATTCGAGCCTGTCCATTCGGTTCTCATCACTACTGTCAATATTCTAGCACCAATCATTACTTCTTCACACTTCATAGCACACACTGCCTCTATTGATGTGTGTTTTGTGAAGCTGGTTCAACCTATTAGAAATGTACTGCTAAACTATATTCCAACATGAGGTATTAACAGATGTTTGTATGTTTAAGTACATGATTATGGGGGGTAGATAGAGCTGGGTAACATTATCAGTGATAGCATGGCCAGCACTGGCCACAGCTACTTCAGTTATAGAGGTAATGTTACAAACTTATGTGGAATCCTGGCCTGTTATAATTTTTCAAAAATATGTATGGGAATATAAACCTAACATTTTCTCCTAAACTGGGAACAAACATTGCTTGAAGAAGCATGAGGTCCTCCACACAAGGTCAACATAAAAAAAAAAGATTAAAACAAATGGGAAAGTATTTATTTTATTATCTGCATACTGCAGATTGAGAATTTTTCAAACAGTTTAAAATTGTTTAATCAAAGGACATTTGTGAAAACTGATTAACTGGTAACAGCGGAAAAGGTGCTGTAACCAACAGCAACCGATCAGATTATATAATTTTTCTAATGCAGAAAACGAAAGGAAGCAGCTGATGGGTGGTGGTTGTTGCACTTTGTACCAGTTTTCTTAAATGTCCCACTAAAGTGATTCCTCAATGTGATAATGAGTTTTACTGTTCCAGGTCTCGGAGGGACAAGTTCAGATTCATCAGCATTAAGTCATTCATTTATTTTATTGAACTTGCACATTTTTAGAGATAACCATTGATATCTAAATGTTTGAACTACTATCTCTGCTCATCAAGCCAACTAGAAGTATTTCCCATATTTGGTGACATCACAATAAAATATCTAGTGACCCCTATCAGATAAATAAGACTGATACAGTAGCATCAACCCTCTCTTCCACTACCACACAAGCCATGCATTAAGAATTAACCAGTGTTTGCACAGTCGGAAAATGACAGCAGCATATTTGTTAGACTAACTTAATTGTCATGATCAAATTTGTTTAAATCGCGGCCTATTATAGACATACTGATCTAATGTTTTATATTTCCCATATGGTTTCTCTAAATCTATATACTAATTTTACACTGCAAGCCTTGCTATAGCTTTTGTAATATTGCTAGTCACGAGTGGTACAGTACTCTTATTGTTTTAAGATATCAAACCTATTTTCTTGTATATCCATTTCCTCCTGCTTTATAAGATGCAAGTGACAGTAGGATGCTTCTATTAATCAACTCAGTGATGCCTGAAAAACTTGATTTCAGTGCTGCATTAATCTACCAGAAAACTGTTCTGAAAGTGAGGGAATAGGCGCGGTGAATGTGCAATTCTACTGGGATTAGTGCAAAGAAAGCAATAGCAGTTCAATACATTTTTCTGTACCACACTGCTGCAGTTTGTGGTATAATTGATAGTCACTTCATTAATTAATTAGTCTCAATTTATTATAATAAATGCACATGGTTAATTGACATTCCGAAATAGATATGATGTATTTGTAACAAGTGTGTTCACTGCATATATAGCTATGAGAATATATTTATCCGAGTTTCACATTCTTCTATAGGGATAAAGCACTACAAGCTCAAACTAGCGAGTCACAAGTGTTAAGAATGGCATTGATTCTCAGGTGTGTGACAATGTTCTTTGTATACATACTATATTATATAGTCAGTATACGGATAAAACACTTTGAAACAGCAGTGCCAACGTGTGAAGGTTATTTGCCCAGTATGAAGCACAGTCTTTTAAGTTACCTTTTATTATCAAATGTGGTAATTGTATCTAATAATGGTGACCCATGGGAATATCTGATCTGCAGCTCTTATAGCGCAAAAAGAATATCTATGAATCCTAAGCTACACAAAGATTTTAACGCAGAATGCTGAAGGGCAACTTGTGAGAATGTATATTGGGACTTGTAGTTCCACTGCAAGGAAATCAGTAAAGAGTATTGTGCACAGCATCCCTGAGAGCCTCCAGAGGCTCCATTATATGATATGTTTAATCTGATTTGGCCACTTGCATGTATTATCTATACAATCTTCATTGGTATATGAATTATAAATAAATATGGTTTCCTAAAAACAAATAAAGCCAATTCACCTAAAGCACTAGTGTTATAAGGGAAAAACACATTTAGTTTTCCCAACAATTATCTATTTTAATTTTGTTAATCAATGCAGACTTGCACAAACTACAAGGATGGTGCATTCACTGCATTTTTCAATGTCATGATGATATTGCATACACAATTTTCTTTATTTAACTTTGAGATCTATATATCACTTGTGTGTGTATGTATGTGTATGTATATGTGTGTATATATATATATATATATATATATATATATATATATATATATATATATATATATATATATATATATTATTTATAGTGTACCTTATTTTTTAAAGCTCCATACAATAGAGTTCAAGCTTTTCTAAATTCTAGCTGTGTTGATTCAGAAGAAGAATAGACAAATCGGTTCTGGAAGTCTGTGACTATAAAAGTAATTGCTAAATTGAAATTTAGAAACAAGTCTAACAACACTTTCATGAATTTGACCAGACATCTCTAAATTACCATTACATTTCTATACATTTTTATTGAAATAACAGCTTAACAAAGGCATAGGAGTATATATCACAGGCATAAGAGGTAGGTAAATTGCTACATTTCATCACTTAAGTACCCATTGATAAAGATGTGTGCTTTAAGTAATAATAAATAAAAACAGTAAAATTGTAAGGAACAGGAAAGGTTACGTAGAGGGAATTCAATTCCCCCCGAAGCACCGCCGCGCTAAAACTGTTACCGTTATTACGGTAGATTTAAGCCGGCTTTCTGCTCGCAGCTCAGGGAGCAAAAAGCCGGCATTACTACTGTAATAATGGTAATTTCACGCACTGTTACCATAATAATGGTAATAATCCGCAGGCCGCCTTACTTTTAACAGTAACGCGGCCTGCACATTATTAGTTGTTACGGTAATAGTGTGTGTAATTACCATTATTATGGTAGTTCTAACGCCGGTTCTTTGCTCGCAGCTCAGGGTTAAAACTACTGTAACAATGGTAATAGTTTTATCGTGGCGGTACTCTGGGGGGAATTGAATTCTCCCTTAGAGAGTATGGGAAGATCTAAGTATACTCAGATCGACAAAATGGAGACCATGACTTCCAAATCTAGTCTAGGAGTATACTAAACAATGTTTGATTTATCAGTATACTAGAAATGTTTATTTAACCCAAACATTTCCATGATCTACTAACGGGTAATTTAACAGCTGAAAGGGTAATTAGCTTTCAAGTGGTCTTAAGCAGATTTGGGATGGATTAATTCAGGACAACATCCCTGAGGGTGGGGAACTTCCTTCAATTGACCTGAGGTCAACTTTAGAACACAACACCGTATGAGGCACATGGTTCCCTCCTGATCATAGGTTTTAGTTCGTACCATCCAAATCAGATTCCCAAGAAGCCACATAAAATAGACCCTGGGAAAGTGAAGTAAGACTATTTTGAAATATCCAACCTGGGACATTCCAAGCATATTCATCCAAAAAAGTAATGAAGGTTGTATCCTTTGAATCTTTTTAAGAGAATGTAAAAACTAAAATATCTGGCAATAATATAAGTGCTCTCTGTTGGTGGCAAATCATCATTGGATTAGAAATACAGCATAGTCTTTAAATCTGTCAAAACATTTATTGAAACTCCAGTGAAAGGCAAGTTTACAGAGACGTGAAAGGAATAAGACATTCACAAAAAGGAATGTCTCAAAGACCTGAGGGGAGCCAAGAGAAAACTTTGTATGCAACATATCTAAAGTAGCTAATACATTAGAAAGTGAGGGACAGGATTGGGGGATGCATCTAGAAGGGAAGTTACAATAGCAGATTAAGAGACGTCGGATGGTATGCCCCAAACTCAATGAAGACCCACAAGGTGGCCGCTTGGTTTAGAACACTAAAAATCACTTTTTGGACAAACCCAATTAGCCTATCCCTATTTATGATTTAACACCTCTATTTTGTTTTTATCAATATGATTGACCACCTCTGAATCCTCTCAAATTCTCCCATATCTTTCTGAAAAAATGTGGTTAAAATTGTACCACATATTAAAGATGTGGTATAACCATTTGTATGTTCTGAAGTTCTTTCTAAAAAGAACACATAGTGGAAGCCATAATTTGTAGTTTTTGTGTGAATGATATCCATTTTTAGTCTTTCTTCTGTTAGGATTATTTAAGTAGCATTTCAAATTTGATACCAAACCCATAAATTGAATTTGGGAGCAAATGGATACGTTTTGACTCAACATTTGACTCAGTGTTCAATACTTCCTTAAAAAGGTGTGGTAGACAATAAGACATAAAGCCAATGGGCGTTTTTTTATAACTTGAAGCAGGCCTGTCACCTACATACTGTGGAGGCTGGAATTTGTGGGCTGAACAGCCTATCAATTTACTAGTAACTTGGGACATTAATGGGGCACATGCCATTACTTCCTAGTGAACAACAAAATGCCTGCTTCTAATATAACTGATCCATAATAATGAATTAGGCCACAGTGAACAATCGTGCCACACAAGATCCAGTACACATCTGTTTAATCACCTTATTAAATAGTGCTTACTGCATTTCTCCTTGTTGGACACAAGCGAATCACTTCTTATGTAGTATTTTGTAAATATGTTGCCTTGTTTCTTTGTACAGAGCCTCTGTTCTGCCTCTTCCTCTCTGTAATTAGGAGCGTCAGAGCCAGCATAAGGCTGCCAGCTTTTCTCTGCTGTTTGCTATACTAGACAGTTCAAATCTGTAAAATAGCCTTTTATGGACGATTTTGTGAAACAATTAGCTTGGTTTTACCAGTGGTATCTAAATGTACATATTTATTTGTTACAGAGAAATGCTATAAAAGAAACATCTCTTTTGCAGTATACGGTATTTCATGTTGAAGAAATAAAGAAGCTTTATATTTTGAAGGCTTTGACTTTTAAAGTTGTTCTACTGCATGCAGCTTTGCTATAAACACCTACTTTTAATGGCGTTTTTATGGAGGAATTTGGTGTCTAATTCAGGCATGGGCATCCTTAAGCACCAGTGGCTTCTGAACTACATCTCATATATGACAATAGATGGTAGCTAAGCATCATGGGAGATGTAGCTCTGGAATAGCTGGTGTAGAATGGCTTGTCTGTCCCTGGTCTAATGCCTGTATTATTGAAAGCGCACTGTTTCTACTCTCTGTATCTGATTAAAATAGTATTTCATACCTGACTACCAGATATTTAACTTCAAATTCTTACAAGCAAACAGTATTTGTGTTATTTTCCGTTGGTTTGTTATTTTTCTTCAATAGACATCTAATAAATTTTGCCTGGAATAAACCATGACTCGGCCTATATTTTGTGTTAAAAGTCATGAACAGTGTCAGAGAGAGGCCCCTCTGGCTACTTCGTGATCTAATTGGTTATCATATATTTCAACAGTCATACAAAATATCACTTCTATTTTGTCAGGAAACCGCTCCTGATCCCCTTTATCTGTCACAAACCGCCCTCTGCGCACTCGTGACTTGGAAGCTTACTGTAAGGGAACACACTCACCTCTTTCTCTAAGGCTACAGATTTACTGGTCCCTTTCCCAACACAGACACCTGCTTCCACAGACTGCCACCAGCTACGTATAAGACCCGTAGCAAGCCTATGACTTAATTATCCAATTGCACACACACAATGCTCTGATAGCTAAACAGTTAACCCTTCACACTCTGGTATCTAAAGAGTTAACCCAGCCAAACAATCTCTCTTCTACGCAGGCAATGGATTCGTTTGGAGCAATAAGGACAGATTTGATATACAAAAGGTACAATGCTTACAGATAATAAAAAGCAATTAGATAAAGATTCCAAAAATTTTGACCTTTGGTAACTCTTCACAAATAAGTTCCAGAGACATAACTCCCCCTTCAATAAACCTGTCATAATCTCCCACATATTTAAATACCAAACATGATGGAATTATAATAATGGGACATCCCTTTCCATAAGACGTGATTATAGCTGTTCCCGGGTACCGCTAGTAAGTATAATTCACAACTAGGGTGTGATTTCTGTTCCTCAGTATGGACTGGCACACTGATTTCCCAAAATATGAAATATGAAGACATTTTCTTTGAAGTTCATATTTCTATGTATCTGTATAGGCAGCCTTCAAATGCTGCCTATGTCTGCAAGGATGTCAAGCTGTGAATGGCTCCAAGAAGTCTATTCAGGTGTCCAAAAAACTAACTTGTGTCAGGATATAGCTAACCGCAGGGGCCTTTGAAGCCTTTGAACTTAAAAGGAAGGCTGGCGGAGCTTGATGTTCTTAGTGGAGAGCCATACTCTGTCCCCTTCCTTGAACTTACAGGGACATCTGAAGCGATCTTTAACTTTGCTCGAGACACAGCTTGCTTCTGATAAGTTTATCTTTTTCCATATTCTCTTCAGAGAACGAGCAATGTGTCCAATCTCAGGGTGGGTGGGTGCAATTATGTCAGAAAATTAAACTGACTTGGGATGTCTCCCATAAGTGCAGAAAAATGGGGCATAACCAGAGGAAGAGTGTGGTGAATTATTGTAGGCAAATTCCGCCCATGGCAGGTATTCTACCCAGTTGTCATGTAATTCAGAGATGTAGCATCTTAAATACTGTTCCAAAGACTGGTTTACCCTTTCCGTCTGTCCATTAGTTTGCGGGTGATAGGCTGATTAAAAACTTAGTTGAATGTCAAGCAAGGCACAAAATGATTTCCAGAACTGGGCCACAAATTGAGTTCCTCTATCTGATACAATATTAGTGGGTATTCCATGTAATCTGAAAACATTTTGAATGAACAGAGGAGCCAAAGGCTTAGCAGATGGTCCATTGAACACTGGGCACGGGTAAAGGCATCATCAGTCTCATTGGTAAATCTCTGGGTGTTTTCACCCTGGAACAAATTTCGCAGGACTGTACAAAGTCTCTAACGTCTTTCTTCATAGAAGGCCACCAAACAGAATGAGAGAGTAATTTAATAGTCTTGGCGATACCTGGATGTCCAGATATTTTGCTGTCATGGACCTCAGACAAAACAGACTGTCTCAGACCAGCTGGCACAAACAACAAATTGGGAGGCATGGAAACTGGTGCCTAATCCTGACCTGCCTGTAACTGGGCTGCCAATTCCTGACTTAGCCCTGAAACAATTGTTTGAGAAGGTATGATAGAAGTGTTATAAAGGGGATCCTCATGCTTCTGTAGAAAACTTCTGGATAAGGCAACCGCCTTCAAATTCTCAGAACCAGGGCAATGTGTGATCACAAAACTAAATCGAGAGAAGAAATGAGCCCAGCGCGCCTGTCTGGGATTAAACCTCTTGGCAGTCTCAATGTATTGGAGATTTTTGTGATCCATGTACACCGTGATATTATGCTTAGAGCCCTCCAACCAATGTCTCCATTCTTCGAATGCCCATTCAATGGCCAGCAACTCACGATTTCCCACATCATATTTTATCTCTACTGCTGAGAATTTCTTAGAGAAGAATGCACATGGGTGTAACTTCTCATCAGAACTGGACATTTGTGACAGAACTGCCCCCACCCCAACCTCAGAAGCAACCACTTCAACAATGAAAGGTAGCTCTGTATCAGGATGTTTGAGGATATGAGCAGAAACAAAGGCCTTTTTAAGAGTCTCAAATGCTGTAACAGCTTCTGGCGGCCATACCGCTGGATCAGCTCCTTTCTTAGCTAATTGAGTGATAGGTGACACAATTACTGAAAAATTGCAAATGAATCTCCTGTAGTAATTGGCAAACCCGAGCAACCTTTGGATGGCTTTTAGGTTACTGGGAAGGCTCCAATCAGTGATGGCTCGGACTTTGGCTGGATCCATCGTAAATCCGCTGGCAGAAATGAAATAGCTCAAGAATGTCACAGTGGAGACTGCAAACTCCCATTTCCCCAATTTGGCAAATAGATGATTCTCTCTTAAGTTTCTGTATTACCAAACAGACTTGTTCATGGTGTTGGGGCAAAGATGTGGAGTAGGTCAAGGTGTCATCCAGATACACAATGACAAATTTACTCGGATAATCAAGTAGTACATCACTGATCAAATCCTGGAACACGGCTGACGCATTAGAAAGACCAAATGGCATAACACAATACTCGTATTGTCCAGAATGAGTGTTGAAAGCGGTCTTCCATTCATCGCCCTTCCGTATGCATATCAAATAGTATGTTCCACGTAAATAAATTTTAGAAAATACAAACTGGTCGAACAACTGAGAAATCAGTGGCAGAAAATATTTGTTTTTAATGGTGATCTGATTCAGACCGCTGTAATCAATGTAAGGTCATAAATATCCATCTTTTTTTTTGACAAAGAAAAATCCGGCACCAAGGGGTGCACGAGAAGGTCTAATGAACTCTTTTTCAGGTCCTCAGAAATATAGTTGTCACGAATCCAAATGATATTTAGTGGATTCCTTGTATCTGCCAAAGGGCAGAGCTCATTCAGGGGCGCGGAATCTAACAAGTAGGAGGTTTTCGCCAGTGACCCCCGCAAGAGGGTATGGACTTTGCCGCTCCTATCCCGCAGGTCGCGGTTCCCAGAATGAGTGTTGGCAGAGTAAATAGGGGAGCTTGATACAGCGAATTGGTAACGGCCAGTCAGAGAGACACTGAAGGTAATAATGAAAGGGTCAGTCTCATAGGTATGCAAAGTAACGATGGTGTAGCGGGAAGTAGCAATGGAGTGGCAATACTGTAAGTAGAAACTGGAAACAACAGCAGGAGAGTACTTGGTTTAGCGGTAGTACAAATGGGAGTAATAGCGGAGTAAAACTAGCTGATCCGTAGATGGTAACTCAAAGCATAGCAGGTGAATCCCTGACACAATGGCAGTCCAAACAGAGGTAGTAATGGAGTAGAACTTAGCTGATCCGTGGATGGTGATTCAGAGCAACAGGTGAGTTACTGGTACAGCGGCAGTTCAAATATAGAAGCAGCAGTGGAGTCGAACTTAGCTGATCCGTAGATGGTGATTCAGAGCAGCAGCAGGTGAGTACAGGTGCAGTAAGCAGTTCTATTAGCGGCAGCTTCAGAGAGGAGTACAGCTGATCCAGGAAGTTCGTTCGAGCAGCAACAGGTGAGTCAGACTGAAGGAAACCAGATCCTTACTGAGAGTGAGTAACTCTAAGAACAGGCATCGGACAGAGGAAAAATGGGAGGTTTAAATAGCACTCCAAAATGCTAGAACCAATGAAAACAGGTAGGAGGTCATAAGAGAGGGTAATTGGTAGCACATGCGCAGAACAAAATACTAGATGGAGGATGTTGATCTGATAATGAATTTTAGCACACTCTGATCACCGCTTACAGGAGGAAGGTAACAACGTCGATACCCGTCCGCGGGGCCGGCATGTGACAATAGTTTTCCATGGCTTTGGTCTCTTCCACGGAAAGAGAATATAAATGAGTCTTAGGGAATTTACTCCCGGGCTTAATATCAATAGTGCAGTCATACGGGCGATGTGGTGGTAATGTATCTGTAGCTTGCTTGGAGAAAACAGCAGAATCTTGATATTGCAGTGGGAGTGTGAGACCTGGTTTGACCGAAGCAGTAGCAACCTTAACAGATGTTGCTAGGCATGTCCCCTGGCAGTCTTTCCCCCATGCCACCAGTTCTCCTGTGGACCAATCAAGGACTGGATTGTGCTTGATAAGCCATGGGTACCCCAGAACCACGGGGTATGTGGGCGAATGGATAAGATAGAATGACAGCATTTCCTTATGGAGTGCTCCCACTGTCATGGTAAGAGAGCTGGTACTCTCTAGCATGCTTCCGCCCTTAGGTGCCCATCCAAACAGGAGATGGCTGGCAGACTTTAGCCCGGGGAACAAGCACACAGCACTGGCCCATAAGTAGCAGCCCATCCTTAAAGGGTGGTTTTTGGTACAATATATATTTATCTATATAAAAAGAGACTATTTTAGTGTTGCTTAATCCATATATATATTTTTATGCCCAGGCCCAGAGCTGGATTAAGGCTCTGGGAGGCTTGGGCACTTTAGACAGGTTAACCCCCTATGATGTAGCATGGTTATCATTTTAGACACATACACATGCAATACTGTATGCACTACTGTTAGGTGCACACAGTTCTGCCTTCATGAGCAGTACACAGTGAAGCGGGACATACCTCCCAACTCTCCTAAGTGAAACAGTCACCCAAATTCTGGACTGTCCCACCAGATTCAGTACAGTTGGCAGACTGTCCTGCTCTCTCCTACCTGTTCTTGTCACTGTCACCACTTGTGGCTGCTGGTTACTTTAGCTCATTTGCTGGTTGTCTGGATCCTGGAATCTTGGAGGCCCTATTTGGAAAAAAATGGGTACATAAAATTTAGAAAACTCCAAATAGTCCCAGTGTTAAATCAATAGCACCCACATTTTATAATTAGGCCTTCCTTTCAGCCACAACATTAAAATAATATTCACATTTGCTAAATAGATCTTTCCCTCCAACCAACCCTGACATTAGATAGCACACACATTTAATATATAAACCTATTTCCCTCCCTCCAAACAGACCCAGCAATAATTTAAATAGCAATTACATTTAACAAATATTATCATTTCCCACAACAATCACAGGCATTAAAAATACATAATCACATTTAATAAATATACCTCGTTTTCCACAAACAGTCCCATAATCAATAAATAGCTCCCAAACCACCCCAGCATTAAATTAAAGGTCTAATTACCCCATTATAAATTCATAGGCCCCACTATTAAATTAAATTGCCCCACCATCACCCCACAAATAAAATAGCACCCAATAATTAGTCCCCACCTGCACTCCACAATTAAATTATTAGCCTACCTCCCACATTATATTAAGAACCTCCCCACACACACTAACTACATTCATTTACTGACCCCCCACACACAGTACATTCATTCACTGACCCCCCCACTACATTCATTTACTGCCCCCCACACTACATTCATTTACTGGCCCCTCACTCACACACACACACACACAAACACACACAATATATTAGCCACTTACTCACACAATATATTGGCCCCTCACTCACACACACACAATATACTGGCCCCTCACACACACAATATATTGGATATACATATATATATATATATATATATATATATATATATATATATATATATATATATATATATATATATATATATATATATATATATATATATATATACACGCACATACACACACACACACACTATGCTGACACTGACATACACACAATATTCTGACACCCACACAATATGCGGACACTGACTAACACACACAACATACCACCCCCCGCACTTACCTTATTCAAACCGCTCCACGCTCTGCAGTCTTCTGACATGGGACGGCACCAATCACGTGGTGCGCGTCCCATGTCACAGCAAACAGTCAAACCATTAGTGGAAGGGAGGGAGGGCGATCGTCAGAGCTGCGGCATAATGAGAAGGTGGCTGGTCCCGGAGTAAATGAAATTAGGCATCGGGTTAACTTCTAAGACTTCATGTTGCTTCTCCTTGAGAAGTCCCAACTTTCTATCTGACAATAGGATGTGGTCAGGATTTGCCAGACAAAAAAACCCTAGTGAATATGTACCCAATGCATTCCTACTGAAATGAAGCAGCTGTTGTCAGTCAGGTGTTGACAAGTCAGGAGCAGCGTTTAAACACCACTAAGTAGTGATCCTTGGCTGGCTGCAAGAAATTTTTTGGAAGCTGTGGTTTTCACGTGTTATTTTCGTTACTCTTTATTTTTTTTCCTATTCTACAACATGTCACAAATAAAAATATAATATCAGTGCAATACACATGTCTACCATAGGCCCCAGATTTGTGCACTGCTGAGCTATAGCGACAGATGAGAAACAGAATCTATACAACCACAATAATAATTCTGGACAAGCACCAATTAATGACACCAACTAAATGAACTAATGAAGAAAAAAAATCCAATAGGCAGTTATAAATGACATGTTTATTTGTACTTCAGATTAATCCATGGGAACCATATGCTGCACAAGGAGGTAAACTTAACAACTCCTTCATCTGAATAGCATTCAATCTTTGTGATCTGTTCTCTCTTGGATAGATACAGTTTGTACTTCCGATTACCAATTTAGCAGCCATTTAGAAGGTATAGCGAGGTAGAGAGAACCTATGAATGAAAATTACCCATTGGTCTGTGGTGTGTTAAAACTATTTTTTATATCACACATTTTAGAATTACCTCAGTAACAGCTACATGTAATAACCTGTGTTCATCACTGCTCCTCATGATACACCTGCTTTTATCGCTAAAGTAGCTGATACACTATTTTAGTTTTTTACCCTGTTTTTTAGTTTATCAATACTCTGCATTGTGTACACAGTTGTTAAGTCAATAGCCTAGGTGCACCAGGTTGCCAATAATATAGAAAATCTTCTTTCAAGTTTAAGGATGTGTGAACGCATTGTGCGCACACATGTTAGAAAATGGATCAAAGCTCATCAACCATCAGTTTTCATGCAACATTTTCATCAATTGGATAGTCCAATACATATTCACTGTGGAACCGATGATCTCTATGCTTGCAGCTTTTTGGTCTTATCACATTCTTTGTAGAACACGAGACCTGACACCAGGCGCCAGTAGATTAAAGTGACTTAACATTTATGCCACAATAATTCTAAAGCAGATGTCAATGTGTCCTCCTTAAACTGGAGAATAACAAAGCACTATTACATTAGCATATTAATCATGTGCTAAGATGATCTGTAACATACAGTATACTCATCACATTATTGTCTAGCTGTCAGTGTTAGCCAGCTGCCAGCCATCTCGTCAGAAGACATTCTTGAGTGCCTCTAATGCATATTGTACATACCGGACTTATACAATATTGCACCTTCCTTTTCCAGAGGCACAGAGTAAAGCAAACAGCATATATTTGTGTACTAGTACCTGTAGAGAACAGGCATTTGTAGGTTCCCAGCAAGATTTAAAATGTCTTTTAACAATATACACATTAAACAAACTGATTAATGTTGCCACTGTTTGAAATGCTCTTATTGGTAATAGTCACTGAGCAGGGCCGTCTCTTCCATTGGGCACGATGGGCAGGTGCCCGGAGGCCCTCCAGGCAAGGGGGGCCCATCAGAAACCTTTTTTTAAAATACTTACCTTGCGGTCATATCAGCGGTGATCCCGCTCCCTCCCTGGTCCCCTCTTCCGTGCTGTGCTCACAGTGAATGCTGGGCGTGATGTCACGCCCAGCATTCACTGCAACCACAGCACGGAAGAGGGCAGAAGAGACTCAGCGGCGCGGAAAAAAGAAGAGGATCGGACTTAAGGTAAGTCCAATTGGCTCCTGAGGTCCCGGAGGACTACTTACTATTGGACAGAGCCCATAGGGCCCTAAAGCCCAGATCGACCGACCAGAACCAGCCTAGAGATGTCATTTTACGGCTTCACTTCTTTACCACCAAGGAGATGGTCTTGCGCGGAGCCAGAAAATTGCACACCCTAACATTAGAGGGTCACAACATACAGATCTTTCAGGACTTGTCTCCGACCACTCTGGCCAGACGTCGGGAGCTCGCTCCAGTAACGCAAGTTCTACGAGACCACAATGTTCGTTATCGCTGGGGCTTCCCCTTCCGCCTGTTTCTTTGGCATCAGGAGTGACAGATTTCCGCCCGCACACTCCCTGAGGCTCGGGCTCTTCTATATATATATATATATAATGTGTATATGTAAAAAAAAAAGTGATTATAAATATAATCACGTTTTTTTGAACATACATATATATTTTTTTACACACACACACTATATATATATATATATATATATATATATATATATATATATATATATATATATATATATTTTTAGGGGCCCGGTACACTGCATTGCCCGGGGGCCCATAAAGTAGTTAAGGTGGCCCTGTCACTGAGCAGCCCGATCTACCTTTTCACACACTGCAGTTTAGCTGCTTCTCTAACTAATATAAATTTGTTAGCTTTTTCTTGATTTTTTTGGTTCACAGTTTTTGCTGAAGATTTTTATGTTTTTTCAATACGAAAAAAAAACAAGGGGGTGGGGAGTACTCACACCACTCATTCCACACACATACACTAGATAAGAGCAAATTTGTTTTTAAAAATGTAATCAGTACAGAAGCATTTGCTTGGTGTGGATTTCTAATATTGTATCAGCTGGTCCCAATGGCCTTGTATTATCTTGCAACTAAAAGGAGGAGCCCAAGGTAAAACTATTTAACCATGCAGTTTCTGGGGCCCCACTAAGAGAATGCACAGACTGAGTTCCTGGAATACTGCTTTGGACCTGCTTCAATGAGGATAATGTTTTTTTATTAGTTTATTAATAAGCCTATAAAAATCCTCCCCAGGAGCGGGTCCAGTAAGTAGCACACTATTTATGTAACTTCCTGATCTGGTCCCACCCGTTCATCCAGTCAATGATCTCAGTGTGCTAGAACAGGGGAAAGCACTGATAGAGATGAGGAAAGCCAACAATGAAGAAACCAAGCTGGGCCAAACATGGCAACCATAATCACTCACTATTCAAAACTGGCTGAGCTAATCCCTCACACAGTTGAAATATTTATTCATCGTACTGTGATTTATCCACTTAGGAGAACACAATATTGTATAATTCAAGAGCCAACTAGAGATCTAGATGTAATGGACATGGCCAAGAGGAATTCTGGGCCCCAGTACAGCAACTTCTTAACCCCCCAATTATTGATTATCATAGATAAATTTGCAGTGTGCGATCAAATGGACGTGTTCAAACGATTGGGGATTTGGCTGTGCCTCAATTGGGGCATTGCTGGTGAAAAGAGCCAAAAAACAAAATTATTCCTAAACTACTGCAGTAGAAAGATATAATTCAGGCTGTTCACTTTCCAATCTTTTTTCTCTTTCTAAATCAATATTAGTTTTGTTCTTTGGTAAAAAAATTTTAGTTAGAAAGAACAGAGTTTCCTTCAGATGGTGCACTGACAGCCTGTAACTGCTAATTAATTACTTGGCATCTATTCTCCTGGGAATAAGTTAAAAAACTATACTCTATTATTCATCAATTAAAATCCTTAAAAATAAGAAGACAGTTAATATTAAAACCAATATTGTGCTGTTTAGTGTGCTTATAGAAACAAGTGAGTTAAAACTCACTTCATGCCACAATGAATTTGTATAATAATTGTCCTTATTGAAATATATTTTGAGGCATTTTAGTTGCCTTTTGATTTTCTATCATTTTATAATTACCCCTTATTATTGGGGTCATTAATAATAATGGGTAATTATAACATTATAAGAAATCATATGGTAACTGTATCTAACATACCTCAAAATATGAAGTGAGTTTTAACTCCCTATTAACTCCCTATTTTCTTTAACCAGACTGCACAGACCACAATATTGGTTTTAATATTTGTTGTCTCCTTATTTTTATGGATGTTAATTGATGAATAATAAAGTGTAGTTTTTAGACTTATTTCCATCTGCAATCAGTGAGCCATCTGATATAAACTGTTCTTTCTAAGTTCCATGACAAGGGATAATGAAGAAGGTGCTATTAGCAATAGAAATGAATGTTCTTTCTCTCTTTACTATTTTCTTAATTTCCTTCTCTGTGCGCACAGGTTTATGCAGCTCCTTTCAGTCTATATGTCCTGGAGACTGTGTGTCTGTTCTGATTCTTGCTGCTCTTTCTAGGCGCAGCAAGCACAGTGGCGTCTTGCAAGATGCAAGTAATGCAAGATCCCCTCCTTCTTGTAAAAATGAAAACAAAACAAAGGAAGAAAGTATATCAGCAGAACAAAACAAACAAAATAATAATAATAATAAAAAAAAAAGGTAGTCGGCAACAGTGCGGGTTCGTGTAATTAGTAACCCCCATCCCCTCTCAGCACCCCTGGAAATGGACAGTCAGAGTTTAACGTTTGCAACAATCGTCACCAATAAAGAGTGTAGTTCCAACACACAAATATATTTCATAGCAAACTATAACAAGGTATAACCGATACATATGCATGTGCACTGGATCCAGTAACTGCTGATCAGCCCTGAAGTCTGTGTAGTAAGGGGAAGTTACTGTACCCAGTGGCCTGTTTATCTACAGTTTGAGTTGAAAGAAAACAGTGATGATGTCACAATGTACACAAAGATAACACTAAGATCATTCTTCATTAGTTTAAAATTCAGGATAGTTCAGTACAAAGCAGATCATAGATCACTTCAAACGATGTTTCTCCAAAGGTGGGGCCAACTCACTCCAACAGCTGCGTACATGTCTTGCCTCAGGAAACCGCTGAAATTCCAGTTTAAACGAACCTATTCACATATTCAGTACATAGCATTTTGAGTTTTAATCCTATACTAATCATAACTAGCGATCACAACGTGCGATCGCGTAGCCGAAGATACCAGATTCCTGCTGGTAAAATGTGGATTAACATAAGATCAAACAAAATACATTTCTTTGGCCTGAACCCTAAATATATTCAATGTAGGTTTACTTTTGTGTGATAAATCTATAATCCTTTTAGATTAATAACTAGCTGAAGTACCCAGTGTTGCCCGTGTTTAAATCTTCAAGATATTAAGTTAACAACGAGTTGGATGTAACTGTCAACATTTTAAAAATAATTAGCAACTTAGAAGTTCTTCCAACACACCCATTAGGTGGCTGCCCAGTGTCATTTTTGTATTAATATTACATGTTATCCAAGTCTATTCAGTGGATGGTCCATACAGGCTCCCTGGGTCAAAGTTCTGCCCAACGTACACCAACAGGAGGTCCAATTGGACCCGAAATCTTCTAAAACCTGGCCATGATCCAACTGGACCACCTTGCATTGGTTTTATGCCAATCTGTGTAGGAGTGTCTGAATGTATAAGAGGACAAACAAACCAAATCCTTCTAGTGGAAAGCTCAGAACAGGCTACCCGAGTCAAAGTTCTTCCAAGCATACACCAACGGGAGGTCCGACCGGGACTCTTAACCAATTAAAACCTGGCCAGGATCCAACTGGACCACCTCACATTGGTTTTATCCCAATTGGTGCAGGGGTATCTGAATGCAAACAAACCAAATCAATCCAGTGGAGGGCCCAGAACAGGCTCCCCAGGTCAAAGTTCTGGCCAGCGTACACAAATCGGAGGTCCTACACCTCCTAGTATGTCTTTTGGGATCCAATGTTAAAAGTCTTTTGAAATTTTCGCCCAAATCCATCCACTGGAAGGCTTAGAACAGACTCCGCGGGTCTAAGTTCTGGTCACTGTACACCAGGGTTGTCCAACCCGCGGCCCGCGGGCCACATGCGGCCCAGCACGCCTGTAAATGTGGCCCAGAAGGAGTTTTGGTTGTGGCAAGGGAGCAGCACTGTTAACGGAAAAAAAAATCCTGCAAAAAAATGAAAAGAAAATGCTTACCTTGCGGTCATGTCAGCTGGTACTCCGGCTCCCTCCCTTGTCTCCTCCTCCGTGCGGTGCTCGCAGTGAATATCGGGCGTTATGTCATCACGCCCAACATCCATTGCGGAGCGCAGCACAGAGGAGTCACCCGCGCGAGAAGAACAATCAGCAGCAGAGAATTGGAGAAAAGAAGAGAAGAGGACAGGAGATCAAGCCGATTAAAAGATAAGTTAAGGGGGATTTTTTTTATTATTTCAAGGGACGCTGACCAGTGAATAAAAGTCACCTGGTCCTGGAGCATCATGGACCTTATCTCCCTACTACATACTTCTACTTGTAATACTAATGGGGCATTATATATTATTCTCTTTGGCCCATTATAAGTTGTTATCCCTTAACTAACATAGTGGTGTAATTAACAAAACAGGTCACAATTTGGGGTCAAAGTGATGTATATGTCAGGTACCGCAGGCCTGGTCAGGGCACCCTGATATACAATGCCTGGCTTAAATGCACTTTATTGATATTGCATCGAAACAATACAAAAAGTGATTATAGTATAATAACTAGAGAGGATTTTTTGAACAGGGCGATTGAAAGGTAAGTATAGGGGATTTGAAAAAAAGTGATTATATATATATATATATATATATATATATATATATATATCCCTTTTTTCTCATATATATGTTAATTATGTTTTCTATGGTTTTTCGGATGATCAGCTATCGTTATTGTTAGTGTATCTTATGTGCGGCCCAAACCAATTCGTCGTCTTCCAATGTGGCCCAGGGAAGCTAAAAGGTTGGACACCCCTGCTGTACACCAATAGGAGGTCCGAACAGGTCTCTAAACCCCTTTAATTCTAGCCAGGATCCAACAGCGCCAGATCGCATTGGTTTCATCTGAATCGGTGCAGGGGTGTCGAAGATTTTTGTCTAAGAAGGAATGTGAGTTGGAATCTTTATTATAAGTGAACTATTTACAAATGCAGGTGTAAATGTAAGTGTATGTACTTTGACTTTGCGGCTGTGTAATTAACCCATGTACGCCGGTGTGTATTAATCGCAATAGTACAGGAAACTATTACAATTGGTATTCATTAATTTATAACGACTTCATCCAATTATTTGACTTCAATAAGAGTGATTACCCTGAAACCTTACTATGCTCCAGCACAGAAGTGCATTGTGTATTTTGGCTACATGGTTCAGGGGAGTCAGCCAGCCGTGTCTCCTGTGTTTACATCTTAGTTGTATTGTTCTATTGCACTATGATGTAAAAGACTGCAGCACAGTTTTCAGATCAATTATACATTGCTCATTCACATTAATACTTCTGTGCAGACAGAGCCCCCCTCCCCCCTTTAGGGCCAGCACTGCATCATCTTCCTGTGTCATGTCTGTGAGCCTCTTGAATGGTTACTTAGAATCCAAAGAGGATACACTAAAACTGGACAGATGGCAACCAAAATACCTACAGTGTAATTGTAAGAAAGCTAAAAATGGAAACCATCTGTAATATCTCAAGAAACTGTTTATATTGATTGAATCTTTTATTGAGCCAAACAAGCTTAGTATGATAAGCAAAAGTACATTGCAATGACAATGTAGATAATACATATAAAATACATAGAATAGATGCATTTAAAATAAAAGGCTCCAGAGTGCTATTTGGATGGGTACATTAGAAGAGAGTAGGAAAGGAGAAAGGGTAAGAGGTGGGAGCAAGGGGTGTAGATAAAGCTGAGAGCCAGTGCCATATATTGATTCATGAGGCCAACAACCGATCAAAACCAAATATAACAAATCATCTAGATTCTAGATGTTGATGGACAGAAGGAGGAAGCTGGGATTCAGTCTAAAATAGGGGAGCTTCTAGAAAGTAGAGTTTGCATGGTTCATATTACATCAGGAATAGTGATGAAGAGCCATGGAGGATACTGGTGACGTGGTATATATGCCAGATTCTTTGGAGGAATGAAGCAAGGATCCCTTCATGAAGCAGCTAGTTGACAAATTACTGTGTTGGATCAATTTATTTGTGTGTTGGCCATGGGGAGTTAAAAACTCCTTAGAGTTGGGAAGACCAAAATGGAGCAAATCAGACAGATATTTGCAAATCGTCCTACTTGAGTACACTGCTTACAGCATTGGTGGGGGGGGGGGAAGGTTTATACAAAAATTGGATGAACTATGAGTAATACATGTCTAATTTTTTAAAGCATTTATTTACCTTGCTACCTTATTATATAATACAAATGTTTTTATACTATGAGTGTCAACACATGCATATCCCACCCACATAGAAAACACAATGGACTAGATTTATTAAAGTACGATTTGATGAAACCACCAGCTGCCGGCTATTTTTACGGCGGTTTTAAAGCCACCGGAATAACTTAAGTCCAAACCGCCAATCAAACAGCCAGAATGAACATTTTTTAAAACCACTTTACAGATCACCAACCCGATTTTTACACTGATGAATATACACACAGCCACATTTACTAAGCTGGGATTTGCAAAACTGCCATAACAAAAGAGATGGTTGTGAGTGGCAAAATTGAAGAAATCAAATTCAGTTGGCCTGCAGTTAGTCATGATGGCTATAAAAAGAGCCCAACTAGAGTTTGCAGGTGTGGGTTTGCCGGAGAATGGAATTTTCTGGTAATGTTATTCACTCTTGCTAATGCATGTAGGCTGCTTTTCATTTGATGGAGGCAAAAAGGAGGGAGGAGGATGATGATGCTGAACAGCAGCCCCAGGTTTCGCGGAACCCATGCTGACCACACGCAGCACGTATTTTTGAATTTCGTTTGAACCTGGACTTCCTGTCTGAACAGGAGGTAGTCCAAATGTTCCGCCTCAACCGCACTAACCTCTTGAGGCTTTATGGCCAAGTTAAAATGGATTTATGGCCATATACCTCACACTCACATGCAGTGTCTGGGCTGCACAAACTATTGTGTGCTGTCCTCTTTATGGCAACAGGCTCCTTTTAGTTTGTGACCTCAAGAGTGGTTGGGATATCACAGCCCACATTTTCCGGACATTTTTCAGAGGTCTTAAGTGCCCTAAAATGAGTGTCCCCTAAATCTATCTGCTTCCCAGCCAGGAGTCACAGTGGCATGAGCTAAGGTAGTGTCATGAGGAAGATTGCGGCACCTGCGGGTATTGGCAGTGCTACACTAGGAGGTGCGGAGTCTAACACGCCGCCGGTCTTCACCAGGGACCCCCGCAAGGAAGTTTGGATTTTGTGGCAAATGACATGCAGGTTGCGGCCCTCCCAGGGAGCTAACTGCGAGATGGCGGAGGTAATCGTGGTCGTACTAGCAGAAGTCTGGAACCGTGCGGGCAGATAAGGTACAAAATCAGGAAGCAGAGAATAGTCAACAAGCTAAAGGTCAATCTGGAAAGTATAATGCAGGACCAAGGGAGAATCCAAAACGGAGTCAGGGAGAGCCGGTACACAGGAAGCAATAAGGATGTATATATAATATAGATAAACGCTGGAGGCTAGGATCCTAGGAAACTAATTGCTCTGGCACCCTAGTGGTGTCAGAGCAGGATCTTTATACACGGTGGTCAGTTCTCATTGGTGGGCAGTGGGTTGGCGGTCAGGCGCGCTGACCGCCGACAGGAAGTGGAGAAGCGCATCCCTTTGCTAGGCAACGGGCACACATGTGCAGTGGCCAGCCGGAAGGAGCATCCCCATTGCCAAGCAACGGGGTGATCCGAGAGGAGAAGACAACCGTCGCCGGCAAGCGAGAAGGCGCGGGGACGGCGTCTGATAGGTAGTTTTCTATAGGCTCTGAGGACTACCTAATGTTTTGGGAGCTTTAGATTGTACTCATATTGGGCTGAGACCACCTCAATACAGGGCAGAGGTTTTCGTTAATTGCTACCACTCCCTGAATGTGCACGTGGTCTGTGATGCTAACATGCGTATAATGAGTGTTTTGCCCGGTTATCCTGGTTCATGTCATGACGCCTATATCCTGAGGCAGTCAGCCCTTCATGCCAAGTTTGAGAATGGAGAAATGCCGGAGGGATGGCCTTTAGGTATGTAAAAGACATACATTTATGCAACTTTATCTTATTTTGTATTTGTTTCATTTGCCTCACATGTGTTACCTGCTGTAGAGCATTGTACATTCAATGTTAACTAACATATGTGTCTAATATCAGGTGATTCAGGATATGGGTGTCGCTCCTGGCTGATGAATCATCTGCTGCATCCACAGACTCCTGTCTAGCACAATTCTGACAGGATGGACTGCCTCTGCCACCCTGTCTGTTGTTGCTGGGAACCGGCTGGGCTTACTTTGCCACCATTCCCTTTAGTTATCCCAAATGCGCCCTCTTGCTGCAGTAGGAGGGGCTTACATGTGCTGCCGCCACTGGACTCCTCCCCGGCATCCAGTACCGGGTTTCTTCTGGGTTACTGGCGCTGCGAGTGTACCCCGTTACTGGTGTACCTGGGCTGGTACTCCTGACCTCTTACTATGGATCAGTGAAGCTGTGGATGGATCCCCTCTGGCCTATCACACTGACTACGGCTGCATGGGTAGCAGGCAGAGCGGTGGTACTGGAAAACTTGGGTCCAAACCTCAGAACAGCCGGGAACGGATTAGATTTTGGGTCTAATTTGCAGGTCACAGGAATACAACAATATTGAAGATGTTTCCAAGCAGGTCTTTGAAGCAAGATGTTTATTTGCCCTCACACTGGTTAAAGGTACCAGGTGATCACTCAAGTCAGATGAAATCAGAAGAACAAGTTTTCAATACATGCCAGTGCCTATTATACAGTTCAGACACAGTCTATTTTTAGAATCAGGATGTAACCTGTTTATACAAACACAGATTTACTTGCATTGCAAAGCCAACCATATTTACACTTATCAATGACATTCTTAAAAACCTTGCTGTGATATCCTGCATCTTATTTCAGAGGCAGGAAACCTACTAGCAAGTCAAAAGGTCTAATTGGCATGGATACTTCAGACAGTCGCAGAATACACATTCCCAAAGACAAAGTACAACCCCAAACTAAGCATTTCCCCACATCACAATACACAAAAGACTTTGTAAACAAAGGCTCATTGTATCAGATATATACATCAGAAATGAGACATTTGCTTTAGAAAGGTTAAACAGAAAAAAACAAGTTTTCTACCCTGATCTCAGAAATAACGATTTCCTATCTCAACATATACACAATATCAAAGTGCTTGTGCAATTATATAAATAAGCGCCCTGTGCTACTTCCTTTAAATAAATTTATACCAGACATTATTTATCAGTGATCCAGTCACAACAATGTATTATAATGAGACACACATAGCCACTAGAGGTGTAATAGAACATACCTTTGAACTATTGAAGATCAGGTTCAGGTGTCTTGATAAATCTGGTGGTGTGCTTCTCTATACCCCTGTAAAGGTGTCAGATATTGTGCTGGATTGCTGTCTGCTGCATAATCTGTTTTTGCAACAATTTAGCATGCAGACTATAACAGTAAACAGTGAAAAAGTAGGTGTCTGTGTACCATCTGGTGATGTGCAGACTACAGAGGGGGAGGTAGATTATAGACCTTCTGATTGACAACTACTTTACAGGTAAATTGATAATAATGATACCTAAAATCATTGCTCATTTGTGTTATGTGTGAGCAATGCAATATTTTTTGTATTTATTTTTATAGTAGGAATTCTTGGAGCAGAGGGTAGTGTGTCCTCTTCATGTGTACCACTGAATATTGTTTTGTAAGTAATATACAAGTGTTATTGTTTTGTGTGCAATATACAGTCAATTATATTTTTAAGTTTACAAGTGATGTTTATGTACCAGAAAATAATAATTTTTATTTTTTTTCTATGCAAGATAAAGTATAACAAATTATCAAATTTACGAGCACAACACTGAGCACACTATATTACTGATGGCATAAATAAACTGAACATAAATAAAGGGCACAAAAAAGACTACACCGTATTAGTGACCCAAAAACATTAAAACTGTGCTGGTTGGCAAATAAATACCTAACATTATATTAATGTTTTTGACATATATGTTTTTACTTGCATCTTTTGTCTTGTAAATGCTGGATTCTTGAGGCAAAATCTCCTTTTCCTCTGCAACCTTTGAAGTGAGGATCTTGCCTTGGTGGAGTACTTTTGGTGGACCGAGCACACTTGGAACATGGAGCAGGTAACCTCCCTCCCTCACCGTTGTGTGTAATGATTCAAATGCACAAGTCTTCTCTATATGGCTTACATTTATTTGCTCAATAGCTGAAGCATACGATGTAAAGCAATGTTGCTTTCAGTGTTTGTGCGGTACCCACGCCTCAATGGGCTACAATTTGAGACATGTATCTAGTTTGTGTCTACATAAACTGTGATTGTTGCATCTGAACATTAGAAATGGATTGTGCCATTTCTCTAGCTGGATCAAGTAGAGGAGGTTGTGATGGCTGCTGATGTGACTCTACAGCAGGGTCAATGAGTTCTTCCAGTTGGCTAGAATTTGGAACATGAACTAGGTGTAATGTCACTAATTTGTCGTCTTCTTGCGTTCCAGGAGATGACATCTGTGCTTGCTTCAAATGACAAGCTTGCTGTGAAGATGTTACATATATGCCAATTAAAACCGTAAGTATAATGAAAGTCACATGAAAACTGCTTGCATAATTGAAAATGCAAATACATAACTTCTTTTACTATACCCATAGAACATTTACCAATCTCAAAAATCATTACTAATACAGTCATGAAAATCATATTGATGGCTCAGTAAAACCAAACCACATTTACCTCTTTGAAGAGGAGTTTAATAAAATAAGTGAAAAGGATACCACACATTGACAAAAACCTCAAGCAATTGTTTTATGTTGGGTGCACAAAACATATTTGAAATGGGGTTAAGTGGTGTGAAATATACACCATTATGTGAGCTTCTGTGTAGGACAGCCATCTATAATGCAAAACTATATTTGCATTTATTTGCTAAGTGAAAATGTAGCTTTTACAAAAAACATAAAACACAACCATAGCATTTTCTACCAAAAGGTTACACTCTAATCTAATCTGGATAATCTAATTTTCACATGTTGGTGTTAAAAAGCAATTAAAAAAAATATGATACTTTGCATTTACTTTTTGAAGCTCTTTTTAAAAAAAATAAAACACTCATCAAATTCCTGTTGTACTAGACGGGCATCAGTGTCCTGCACATTCACTTCCTCAATAATTTCAGGGGAAGGATTTGCCGCAGCTCCTTCTCATACTGTGTAAACTTCACACGAACTGCCCATCCTTATATAGAGCTTATGATGTAAAATCTCCTGACAGGGAAAATAGCCAATAAGAAACTGTCAAGAGAAAGGTGGCTAATTAAAATTTGGGCCTATTACACAAACTGATGCTTTTTCAATCAAAACCGGGGTGAAGGCTTACAAACCGCCATACATCGACGGCGGTCTTAACATTGAAACAATAAATTAGTGGCGATGCACAGGGGTTCTAAACCGCTGCCAAACACGAATATTAGTAAATTTAGCCCAATGCTTGGATTTCATTAGAAAGACATTTTCAAGTAAGGGAATTCATAACAGTTCACATGCCATTCTCATTGCCTCATGTAAATGAAAAAGATGCTGGACCCAACAAGTGGTTTGCTGGGGGATTTCATACATTATCCCTTAAGACTGAAATAATAAAAACCTACTACAGCTGCTGTCATGTTATTGTTTAATCAGAGGGCAGCGCAAGGTGAAGAGCAGCTCCTCCTTAGTATATAACAGTATCATTTTTTTTAATAAGAACTTACTTACACTGATTGACGTGACATCTGTACTTAAAGGCCAGGCATTATTTAGTTAATGAAGAACAATGAAAACAAACTAAATGTAACCAAAAGCAGAGCTAGAGAATAATACAACAAAATTGCTGTGTGTAAAACTTTATTATTTATGTTTGTGACTGAAATTTTAAGCATGAATGATATAGTAACAAACACAAAGGAAGCATACAGTGATACAGCATTTAGTTTACAGGCAGCTCCAATTCTGGACAGAACTCCAAATTCTTCAGTGCTTGATAGGAACTCCAGGGAACCTGATATATTACCAGGCACTACAATTGCTTGATAGACTTCACAGTTAAAGTTCTTCTGGTCAAAGAACCTTGTAGTGATATTTAATATGTTGATCCTGTCGGAGCACATCCAAAATCTTGCCCTTTGCAGTAGTTTTATCCAATCAAAATAGATACACGACTATCACAGGTTGTCAAACGTTTGGAACTGAGTCACCTTTCCAAGTTTACATTTTTGCTCATACCTTTCTGTCATATGTACTGTAACATCCTCCACACTTCCCTGTAATTCATTTCCAACCATCAGCATCGCTCTGCCACCTGTAATTCAGTTATCCCCCATAGCTCTCTCCTGTTATTCATCCACCCTGTAATGCAATCTCTACATCTCCCTGCCGCTTCTTACCTCTGTATGACACACCATGCTGCTGCTGGGTCATTGATAGTCTGTGCATGCTCAGCATGGCGATGACAATACAGCATGCCAAGTTTACAGCCAATCAGTGATGCTAAAGGTCAATATGGTCTGTGACACCAGGGCAATCCCATCCCTTACCTGCTGTTCACATATGAGTTAAGAAGATCAACTTAAAAATTTCTGTTGGTGAAACAAAAATGGCAACCAGACACAGACTCGCAGACTCTCAGCATGTCGTGTCATGCAGAAGGGGGTGCAAGAAGTTGTCGCAGTGCTCTCTCTGCTCACTACATCATGTGCCATGTGACTGTGGTTGGTCATAAATCATTAAAGTAGCTTGAAGAAGAAAAAACAGGGAAAATGGTAACTATCACCATTCTTCTTATAGTCTTCCACAGGGATTTTTCATGGTATTGCTGCTTTAAGTTTGCACACAACAATGGTAAAGACAGATTACAAAGGTAACTAAAAAAGAGATTCTATTCTGGAACCATAGGCATACGCATAAGGTGTGCCAGGTATGCCCAGCCATACCCTAATGCACAGCCTCATAAAAGTCGGGGCACATTTACAACAGTGTCATGGCTGCTTCTCTCAACATTGAAGATAGCCAAAATGGAACTTTTGCACATGCCCATCTGTAGTAGCTACGTCTTAGCTTGGTGTGTTAACTCCTGAGGCGAGTCACACATAGGAAAATAGAGCTGTCTACTGCCTACATGTTTTATTAATATATGTGTTTAATGATAATGTGTGTATATAAAAAACTGATGGTCCTACTGTGACACAAAAAACATTGGAGGCACCACTGTGTCATGAAATGAACTGGGGGCACTGCTGTATGGCATAATATGAACTGGGGGCACTTCTGTGTGGCATAATATGAACTGGGGGCACTGCTGTGTGGCATAATATGAACTGGGGGCACTGCTGTGTGGAATAATATGAACTGGGGGCACTGCTGTGTGGCATAATATGAACTGGGGGCACTGCTGTGTGGAATAATATGAACTGGGGGCACTGCTGTGTGGCTTAATATGAACTGGGGGCACTGCTGTGCGGCATAATATGAACTGGGGGCACTGCTGTGTGGCATAATATGAACTGGGGGCACTACTGTGTGGCATAATAGGAACTGGGGGCACTGCTGTGTGACATAATATGAACTGGAGCACTACTGTTTGGCATAATATAAACTGGGGCAATACTGTGTGACATAATATGAACAGGGGGCACTACTGTGTGATATAATATGATCTGAGGATATCTCTAACCATATTCCCCCTTAGGCAGTGCTACATATGCCCCTCCAGCAGCGAGCTACAGCACAATTTATCCCTCTCTAGGTTTCTCTGGGTGCCCACCCTACGGAAATGTGCTGTGCATTCTTCTGCCTGGAACAAATATTGAGAATGGTATAGGTTATTTTACAGGCTCTTGAATCAGAAAAAAATAGCTCTCAGGGACAAAGGCACTTTCAAAGTAGATTAATATTTTATTACCCACAAAGATTTTTGTTTGTTTGTGAATTTCAATACTCACATGTGACCTCTGGCGAACAGGACAGATTACATTAAAAGATTGTCTGTCTCAATTATTATTATTAACTGTAATTACAGGTATGGGATCTTTCATCCGGAATGTTTGGGAGAGAGTTCAAGTGAACAGACCATCCAACTTGACTTCTTCTACCTAGTGCAAAATGCTTCCCACTTAATTTACAATTGTAGTTACCTGTGCTGGAACTTTCTGCTGCTTTTACTGTTGGTCACCCTCTTCTCCTACACACCCTTCACTCCACTGGGCTTCGTGACACAGTTCATTCCTGGTTCACTAACTACCTATCGAACCACTCCTTTAGTGTTTCTACCTCTGGCACATCCTCCCCTCCACTACCACTATCTGATGGGTTTCCACAAGGCTCTGTTTTTGGCCCTTTACCTCTCCTCTTGGGGCACTTATTCGCTCATTCGGCCTCCAATACCACCTCTATGCTGATGACACCCAAATCTATATCTCATCCCCTGACCTCTCTCCTTCTGTACTAAATCGTGTAACCGACTGTCTTTCTGCTATCTCCACATGGATGTTCCAATGCTATCTAAAGCTCATTATGTCCAAAACAGCGCTTATTATCTTCCCTCTTGCCAAAGTCACCACCTGCTCTCAACTCCCTTGCTGTCAATAACACCACAATTTCCTCAGTCTCCCAAGCCCCCTGCCTTGGTGTCATACTTGACTTGTCCTCTGCCTTATTCCTCACAAACAGACTCCCGTCGACTGCCAGAATACGCCCTTTTCTTACTCAGTGTTACCTAAACTCTTATCCATTCTCTCATCATCTCTTGTCTTGGCTACTGCAATCTCCTGCTATCGGGCATTCCCGATCACCCATGTATTCACACATTTTATCCATCCTAAATGCTGCTGCAAGACTGTTCTTCCTTTCTCTCACCACTCCACATCTGCTGCACTACTTTGCAAATTCCTATACTGAATCCTTGCATCCTTCAGAATCCAATTCAAATTGCTCACCCTTATCTACAGAGCCCTTGACAACACCACCCCTTCATACATTTCTAATCTCACATCAAAATACTCTCTCGCCCTCTTAGAGCTATCTCTCATCTGCTCCTTGTCTCATCCATGGTAACCACCTCTCACTCCTGCCTACAGAACTTCTCCCATGCTGCTCCTCACTTATGGAATTCCCTATCGAGCCCAATCAGACTTTCCCAGAACCTACAAATCTTTAGACACTTTCTGAAAGTCCATCTCTATTTTAGAGCTTACCTTATCCCCAATGATACTATTCACACAAATGCACCCTTACAACTGTACCAATCTCCACTCTAAGACACATATACGTCTCTTGTTTCAGCTGTGCTCTTTTCCACTTGAATGTAAGCTCTCTAATGAGCAGGGTTCTCTATACCCTTTGTTTTCATGTCTGCATTTATTTTGTCTACATTGTATGTCCCTGTTTTCCCTACTATAAAGTGTTGTGGAGCACTGAAGCCCCTTACAAATGTATGATAATAATCTTTTTCCTTTTGTGTACCTGCTGAAAGCAATGTCATATTCATAGAGGTTTACTGACAGGCTTTCACAAATAGAAGTCTTTGAAGTTCTTTTAAAACTCAGTGATAAGTGTCTATCCCAGGCAATGTATGCTCATCGTGTCATGTTCTGTTCCCTTCTTGCAATATTTTATAATGTACAGTGTAAAGTATTTGCTTCTGCAAAAGTTATATAGCCTTTTTGATGATCACTGGTATACAATAAATAGTAATTCTCTGGGTTTAAAGACACCCATGAACCATGGCTAACAGGAGTCATTAATAAACAAAGTGGGGCAGAGCATTTTGTACCAAGTGGAAGGGGTCGCGTTGGAGGGCCAGAACTATTGTCTTTCCCTATACTGACAGTGGCATTCAATCTCAAATAACAGTGTTCAGCTGTGCACCTCACAGAGACTATAAGCAAAGACAATTGATGATAACGCAAGATTTCCCGGGACTATGGATTAGTCTGCAGGAGCTGCTGAAGACAGTAGTACCTAACAACATAAAAAAGGTTTGTGGACCAGTGCACACAGGACAATATTCTCAGGTCTCTTTTGTGAAACTGATGGTAAAGGAAACATTTCAAAGATGAAAAATGGTGCAGTAGAGTTAGAGGACCACTAGGAATACAGTCACCAAGTCTATCATTGACTCTAGCAGATCCATTCAACTGATGTTTACGCACCTGATGTGCTCATCAAATTCTTCAGGCTCTATCTTGCCAAGCCTAAGTCTGCTCCCACAGGGGGTCACTGTGAGAATCCATTGCAATACCAGCTACAGATAACAGTTGACAGTGCACAGTTAATACTGACAGCTTCAACATATGAGGATTTGCCATAATAGCAGCTACAAACAGGCCACAGTGCATCTGCACAACAACTGCAAACAGCACTTTGCTAAAAGTCAAGTCAATTAGGACTAAGACACCTCACCTCTATGCACCTTTATAAGGCCCTCACTCATATCAATTTTTCCATGTGCAAAGTTGGAACTTCAACTCTCTGCTAGCATAGTCTTGTTTCCCTTTCAGACTCCATGGCAGCCCACACAAATGGGTTAATCCTTATCTAGCTGAGTAGAGACAGGAAAAAAGTTGACATCCCATAAGCTATGTAGTGAGACTCCTTCATTCTTTCCTTGTCTTTTTCACATGTCTTCAAATTTGAGTAAACCAAATGCAAAACAATATATTTTTTTATTATTTTGTTGCTGGATAGAGCTTAACTTGGTCCCATAGAGGATCCTGCGTCACTTCAAATGGATTGGTCCACCAGGAGAAGAAGTGGCTCTCCAGGACCGTTCTCTACTACCTAAGACAATAGATGTAATAATATCAGCATTCTAAGCTTGAAAAGCATCAGAGACTATGACCCAAGAGACTGACATAATATCCAGGTCAGGGTTAAAGAAGGAAGGAGTCTGCATGCTTCTGTAATGCTGAGAACTGGACAGTCAGCAGCATGGAACCAACAATTGCTACCAATAAGCTGAACGACACTGGTTCTAGGTAAATCCTAGTGTGGCTGGATCACATATAAATAACTTATTGTATAAATTTATTTAAAGGAAATAGTGCAGGGTGCTTATTTACATAATTGCAGATGTAATGATTTTGTTGTATTGTGTGGCACTTGTATAGAAAAGGCATTCATTTCTGAGGTATATGTCTAATGCAATAAACATTTGTTGAGGAAGTCTGTTGTGTAGCTTTGAGAGGAAGACCTCATTAAGGCTAATTTGGTCTATTCATGTGAGTAACCAACAAGTCCTTTTTAGTCTAAAAGCACCACAGGAGGTCGTTATTGTTGTTCCTGAGTGGCCTTTTGTCCAGAATGTTAGAACCTGTCTGAGCATTGTAAACAGCACGTGATGTAGGATATCACAGATAAGTGTAAATTTTGTTACGTATAACTTTCATTTAAATCCATGTTTGGGGAAACATATTGCATCCTGATACTAAAAATAACTCAGACTAACCCCATGCTAGGTTGTGTCCAAAACTGTAGAAAACAGCACTGGTTTGTACTGAAAATGTATCATTATTGTTCAATCTGACTTTCTGATCACTGGTACCCTCAACCAGTTTGAACTGTCCTTGTCCACTTAAGCTAAACAAACATCACTTGCTTCAAGACCTGCTTGACAAGGTCCTCCATGCTGTAATTTCCTGTGACCTACAGATTAGACCCAACTCTAATCCATTTCCGGCTGTTCTGAGGTTTGGACCCAGCTTTCTGGTACCGCTGCTCTGCCCACTTCCCAGCAGCTCTGGTCAGTGTGACAGGCCAGGGGGGATCCATCTACAGCAACCCTGATCTATAGGAAGAGGTCAGGGGTACCAGCCCAGGTGCACCAGCAAGGTGGTACACTAGTATCGACAGTTACCCAGAAGGAACGTGGTTCTGGATACTGAAGGAGTCCAGTGGTGACAGCAGCTTAAACCCCTCCTATCGTGGTTAGAGGGCACAATTGGGATAAAGAAAGGGAACGGTAGCAAAGTAAGCCCAGCCGGTTTCCAACAACAACAAACAGGGTAGCATAGGCGGTCCATCCTATCACAGATTTTTGGTGGCAAGCGGCGGCTTTCCGTGCACCAGTCAGGAGAGCCGAGTTATTCAGGAGAGGAATAAATGCAGACAGGAGAATGCACAGGATGTCTAAGTACAGTGCAATGTCCAAGGCAGACCTCAAGATACTGTGCCAAGCAAAGATTATAGAAATTCCTTATACAGTGCCAAGGAGCAAAATGAAAAGGGTGCTGAAGTCCTGGGATGAGCAGCACAGGTCAGCAGATGAAGAAGCTGACAGTGACCAGGATGAGATGGTAACGCAAAACCTAGAGGCACCTACAGTAATATACCAGAACAGAGCACCTGTTTCCAGCAACAGTCGCCTCCCACAGAGTGAACCAGTGGTGCAAGTTCAGCATGATGAAGGTAACTTCTCTGTACTAATGCAGCAGCTGGGGTCCCTGGGAGACAAAACAACTGAGGCAGAGCATTTGCTTATTATAAAGTTGTGGGGCAATCGGTGGGCACCACCTTCTGCAGTGGCCGGTTAACAGTCATCTGCTGCGCCCAGATTAGGCTCTCTCCATTTTACCAAATTTGATGATAATGTTGGAGATATTGAAGGACATTTGCTAGTGTGCAAAATGTCCTGTAGCCTTCATGACTTGTCCAGACAGGAGTCGGTAAAGTATCTGGTTCCCACGCTACAAGGTCATGCAGTGGAAGCCTATTGCGGAGTGGCCCAAGAGGACTGTGCAGACTACAATGTGGTAAAACGTGCCCTCCTTAAGCGCTGAAGCTAAAAATAACTCTAATTTCTTGGGACCATCAAAGAGTTCAGGGGGTTGACTTACCCCATGCTAGGCTGTGTCCAAAACTGTATAAAACAGCACTGGTTTGTACTGAAATGTATCATTATTGTTCCATCTGACTTTCTGATCACTGGTACCTTCAACCAGTGTGAACTGTCTTGTCAGGACACTTGAGCTAAATAAACATCACTTGCTTTAAGACCTGCTTGACAAGGTCTTCCATGCTGTAATTTCCTGTGACCTACAGATTAGACCCTACTATAATCCGTTTCCATCTGTTATGAGGTTTGGACCCAGCTTTCTGGTACCACCGCTCTGCCTGTTACCCAGCAGTTCAGTATGATAGGATAGGGGGGATCCATCTATAGCAACCCTGATCTATAGGAAGAGGTCAGGGGTACCAGCACAGGTGCACCAGAAAGGGGGTACACCAACATTGACAGTTACCCAGAAGGAATGTGGTTTTGAATGCCATAAAGGAGTTCTGTAGTGGCAGTAGCTTTGGCAGGGCGCAATTGGGATAAAGAAAGGGAACGGTGGCAAAGTAAGCCTAGCCGGTTCCCAGCAACAACAGACAGGGTGGCATAGGCGGTCCATCCTTTCACACCCAGTAAAGACTGTTTGAGTTCTTTAGAGTTTGGTTAGCTTAGGTCAGTGTTGGCTAACCTGTGACACTCCAGGTGTTGTGAAACTACCCAGCATAGCCTTCCAGCAATAAGCTGCTATATATTGGCAAAGCATGCTGGGACTTGTAGTTTCACAACACCTGGAGTGTCACAGGTTAGCCAACACTGGCTTAGGTGTTTATTCTGTTTTCCTTCTTGGTATTCTTGCAGAGCATGTGGAAGGAAAGGAGATAATTACATAATCATGTTTGTGGAGAATGTGATAATGGATTATCCAATTATTACAAGGAAGCATTATGTGTGTAAAGAAAATTTATCACAATGTTATAAGTGTCTACTGTACATAAAATGCACTTTTATAGTTGCTCTTGAAAATGTGCAAACACATGTTCTAGCATGCATATGCAACCGTCATCACAATAAAAAGACACTATTGTAGCAGGCGCAAGTGATACGACTGAAAAACATGTACCAGAGAGATGCCCAAAGCTGAAATCGGACACTACTACATGTGCTAGAGCTTGGCACGCCCTTACTGTACATTGACTACATGCATATCTTCCGGGCAGCATGTGTTTAATTCCTTTTGATGGAATAATTTTTGTGAATTAACCCAGCATCCAACAATCCTGGTCGGTGGTAGGATTTTGAGGTATGCGGAGGCTTGAACGCTTACTGCCCAGAACCGCAGTGCCTAGGACACTATAAGCAATTGGTGAAAAAGAGAATTTCAGAGAGTGCACAAAAAATCTCTGGTACAAATGGAAACTTTATACTGCTGTCTACAAACACTTTTGGAGATGCAGGTAATTTGTCCAGTATTAACCAAAGAAAGGGAAACAAGATTTTACTCCAAACTCTTTCTAGCAGAGAAGCAGTCAGTAGACTTCTATACTCTTCTAGATCTGAGAAGACTCACATTTTCACATAGGGTCTGTAAAGTCCATTCTCAGATAAGTAGAATGAGATTTCCTGACAACAAAAGATTTACAGAATGCCTATCTTCACATTTCAATTGCACCTCAACATTCTTTCCTCAGAATATACAGTTTGTGACTCCATTTCCAGTTTATGTACCATTTGGCCTCTCAATATCTCCCTGAACAAAGGTACTGGTGATCCTGATGGCCGCTCTCAGGAAACAGTGAATTGCAGTTTTGCAATATCCGGATGATATTCAGAACAGAGTACCAAAACAAAAACAATCAAGGTAATTTCATTTTCATTTTTAAAGGAACATGGCTGAATCATAATCTTTAGCAAGAGTCATCTTGTGCCATCTCAACAGCTGCAATTCTTAGGAATACAAATAGATACAGGGGCAAACACAGGATTTCTAGAGGGGGGTTTCCAAATGCTTGTTTTCAGAAAAAATAAAACCCACACTTGCTGTAATAATACTAAAATTTAAAAAACAATGTCTATAAATGTAATAACGTATATATGAAATAAAAAAAAAGGATGCATCATAAAGTATTATATTTAAAAACAACAATATTAACCTCCTTTAAAGAAATGAAACTTGACACCTGATCAAATTAATATAATGTAATACCTTGTAAAGTAATACAACAAAATGAATTATCTCCCACTCACATCTAATTAAATAAAAAAAATATTGTGCAAAGAGTGTTACAGTTATAGCATATCACAAATAGCTTACATTTACTGCATTTTCTTTTTTTAAAGCCACAGAAACTCTATAGTGAAAATATAAGAACAATATACTAGCGCCAGAAGTAAGAACAATCATGGTAGCCATTTTATTGGAGCCAAAGTTCATTAACACTTAGGAAAACTTAGGATTTTGTAATGCAGACAGAAGGAGGAGGTTCCTAGAAGTTGTTTCTACTTTCTCAACCACAGAAATGTTGTGTTCAAGTACAGGAGGGTTTCTGGGCAACTGGAAACCTCCCTAAGGGAATTCTGAGAAACATCGAGGGATAAAGCATCAGTGTCACAAAAGAGAATCCTAAAGATTCAGCAACTGTCTTATCTAATCCAATCTCATCAGAAAGCTTCAGTGAGGAAAATTCTTAGGTAAGTTTCCCTCAAATATATAGGTTTTTTTTTAAATGGGCAAATGGGGACACATTAGGACTAGAAGTACTCAAACAATGGGATTACAGATCAACCTCTAAGGTTTATACAGAGCACCAAAAAGTCTCTGGACTGGTGGAAAGATTCAACATTAAAGGAAAGCAGTACCCATATAAGAACCAGAATGGAGTATGATAACAAGAGATTCAAGCTCCAAAGGCTGGGGAGGTTGTCTGAAAACAGAAGTATTACACTGTGTATGGCATCAAAAAGAAAAGAGATTACATGCAAACATCCTGGAAGTGGTGTAGTGTAAAATATAAAACTTTATGCCTCAATCGCAACATAGACATGTAAGATATTTCCAGACAATTGGACATTGTAGTCTTCCTAAACAGACAAGGAGGCACTAAGAGAAAACACATGATAGCAGAGAGATATCAACACTTCATTTCTTGGGTAGAAAGCTATCGAAAGTCTCCCTCAGCACTACACATAGTGGGAAATGACAGCAAAGTAACAGATTGTCTCAGTAGGTACCATATCTATCAAGGAGAATGAGCACTGAAAACTGAATAATTTAAACAAATAATAAAGAAGTTTGAGTTTTCACAAATAGATTTGATGGTGACAAGTCAAAATACCAAAGCAAAAAGATTCTATTGTCATCATAAGGATTCAAAAGCAGAAGGAACAGATGCCCTAACAAAGCCTTGGAAGTTAAAACTGGGATATGTGTTCCCTCCTGTTATTCTAATTGCACAAATAAAGAGAAAATCAGTGAAAGCTAAAGCAATTCTTCCATGGTTAACAGTAGCATAGGAGGTGCTTTTGGAACACCCATGGCCTCTACCACCTCATCATGCCCTTCTACAGCAGAGGCCAGTTTTTTTTCCACCAAAATCCAGATAATCTGTTTTTGATGGTGTGGAGATTAAGCGGTCACTTTTGAAGAGTAAAATTATCTATGACAAAGTGGTTGAAGTACTAATACAGGCAAGAAAGAATTATTCTATAGCATGCTACAGGGCCAAGTTAATTATAGCATGCTACAGGGCCAAGTTAACTAATGCACCGGAAACTGGAATTTCGTCGAAACAGGTTTACAGAAAGGCCTTGCTCTTTGCACATAGAAGGTACAGGTGTCAGCACTGAGTGTATGTCTGAATACAAGAGTATATCAGTCAATCTAGTATAGAGGTTATTTCAAGCAGCAAAAAGAATTTGCCTTTGCATAAAATCTTTTATGGCACCTTGGCATCTCAATCTTGTTTTAGAGGTTCAAACATTTGAACCCCTACAGAAAGTATCACTCAAATGGCACATACACTAAATTAAGTGGTACTGCAAACACATACTGCATTCTTGCCTAAAGTAGTTTCTGATTTTCAAATTAACCAAGAAATTGTACTTTCATCTCTGTATGCAGAGTCAGTTAATGAGAAGGAGCAAAAATGGCATACATTAGAACTGGTCAAAGCAACACATGTGTATCTCTCCAGAACAAAGCAAGTCAGAAATACAAATGATCATCTGTGAGAAAACGGCGTCTCTCGAGGCTGAACAGCCTAACAAGCTCCCATCTACATGGGTAAATAGTTACACCCAGGCAGATATCCAACTTAACCAATTGAGTAATAGTTACAGGTATACATATGGACCAGACAAAAGTAGACACAATACCTACCAGTCCAAGCTATTTCAGAAACTTATAAGAGTAAATAACATGAGGAGCAAAAAACAGACTTGTTTTAAAGCTTTGTCCCCATCTAAATGACTCTATGCGCAGAAGTCATTGAAATAGCTGGCTTACTTATACATAACTGTGTCATATGAATAGTTTAATGTCAAATTAAAATGAGCTAGCACTTGTGGCCCTCTACACCTTGAGAGACGGATGTGAGATGCTGCCTATTCAGAGTACATCATATCTTTAGTGGCTCCTATAGGCCCGGTGTAAAGATATGTGCTGTTGGCTATGCCAAGCTGGTCACACTAATATTGAGATCTGCAACGTGCAGTCACCCTGTCATGTGAGCCAGCCCCAGCCTGGTCAGCACTACTATGGCACCCAGGGCCAGGAAAATGGGTTAAAGTATTTTAAAATGTAAGCTTGTGGAACTACAAGTGCCAGAATGCCCCTCTGCCAGAGCATGTTGCTGCTTGTAGGACATGTTTAATTCCAATCCCTAAAAGTAAAAAAAATATACGCACTAGTAGTAATCTTTCATTTGATATTCTCACCTAAATCCCATTTATTAATTAGCTAAATCCATATTGAATCTTCTTTAATTCTGTATTAAAGTAATTTAATTGGAAAAAATAAAAAACCCAATTGAATGACGAGATGCTGCTCTTAGAGGCGCCGAGGTGCAAATAAAAGAAAAGGGCCTGTATGTGAATAGACACTAGGGGCTTTAATGGTTGTCAAGTCATGCTGTGATTTGTAGTTTCACAAACACTTTCATACATTACCCTGGTATCCACTGCCCATGAGGGCATAGAGGGGCCACAGTGCTATTCTGTCACGCAGTCATCATCATAAAGTTGATGAGGATAACAGCCATATCTTAACACCATACGTATCAAGATACCTTTTTAGCGGCTCATACTTCAGTGTAATTTGAATTGCAAGTGCCACTCAGCTCATAATGAACTTGTAAATAATAAAAATGTAAGTGATCTTTGATTAGTTTTTTTATTCAAAGGATAGTTTTTAATTATTTTTTGTGCTGAAAAGAGTTAATTAAAAACTCCAGCATTAGCGTATGTTCTGGTATTAGAGTGCATGGAGAAGAGAATACCATATTTGTCTTTTAGCTGTCACTGTTTGTTTATGTGACATATTCAAGGATAGCATGTCCTTGGTAACTGCTGCTAAAATGTGTGAGACAAGTAAATAAAAGGATGAAAAAGTATAGCGTCATTAATATATATAATTCTTTATGACAAATGTAAAAATATCAATAAAAGGGTAGACAATAGAGATGGAAAGGTAAGAAAGGGCTGTGAAAAGAAAGGAAGAAGCTAACTATAGTCAGCAGTAACATACAGTAGACATTCCAAATGGGGACAAGTAAAACCTTCACCATTAGAGTCATAGCCAGTTTATTATAATTGATTTAATGTGCAAAGGTTGGCAAGAGGCTAGGCATACCTACTGTAGGTATACTGTGCACTGCTGCACAGTAGGTATACCCAGGGCCGCTGAGAAAGGGGGGGGAGCGGGTACTAATTACCTGGGCCCGCCAGGGGGCCCGGCCCGGACCCTCACTCTGAATTTTTATTTAATTTTTTTTTTTTTTTTTTAACTTTTTTTTTTCGGGGGGGAGGGAGGGCTGTGGCGGCGGCGATGCGACCATGTGTGTATAGAAATACTCACATGATCGCGGCGCCGGCGTCCCTCCTCCCCTCTCTGCTTGCAATGAATGTCGGGCGTGACGTCATCACGTCACGCCCAACATCCAGTGAAGACCCGCGTACAGAAGAAGACAGAGGAGAGGAGAGAAGAAAAGAAAATAAAGATGAAAGAAAGCAGTACAGAGGTAAGTGAAAGAGGAGAAACGCAGGGAGGCACAGGGGGTTAAAGAAAAGAGGGACAAGCAGCATGGCACAGGGGGTTAAAGAAAAGAGGGACAAGCAGCATGGCACAGGGGGATAAAGAAAAGAGGGACAAACAGCATGGCACAGGGGGTTAAAGAAAAGAACGATAAGCAGCATGGCACAGGGGGTTAAAGAAAAGAACGATAAGCAGCATGGCACAGGGGGTTAAAGAAAAGAGGGACAAGCAGCATGGCACGGGGATAAAGAAAAGAGGGACAAAGACAGCATGGCACAGAGGGATGAAGAAAAGAGGGACAAAGACAGCATGGCACAGGGGGTTAAAGAAAAGAGGGACAAGCAGCATGGCACGGGGATAAAGAAAAGAGGGACAAAGACAGCATGGCACAGAGGGATGAAGAAAAGAGGGACAAAGACAGCATGGCACAGGGGGTTAAAGAAAAGAGGGACAAGCAGCATGGCACAGGGATAAAGAAAAGAGGGACAAAGACAGCATGGCACAGAGGGATGAAGAAAAGAGGGACAAAGACAGCATGGCACAGGGGGATGATGAAAGGAGGGGGCAAAGGCAGCATGGAGGGCACAGTGTGATCATAAGGTGGCATAGCGTGGTGATGATAAAGGGGCACAGTAATGTTTGTGTGATGGCATGGAGCTTTTGGCAATGTAGTGTGTGTGAGGTAGATGGTGGCTAATTAATGGCTGCTAATTTGGTTGTGGGGTAATGGGAATACTATTTTAGTGTTGGGGCTGGAGGAAGGCCTAATTATTAATCATGGATGCTATTGATTTAACGGTGGGGCTGGTTGTAATTTTCTAAATGTAGCCATTTTTTTTCCAAATAGGTCCTCCAACATTCCAGGATCCAGACAAGCCGCAACTAAAGAAACCAGCAGCCACATGTGGTAAAAGTGAGAAGAACAGGTAGGACAGAGTAGCATAGTGTGTGAAATGTTGTGATTCTAGTAGGGACAATGCCAATGTTTGGTGAGTGTTTGGTGAGCCCAGTGGGCGCAGGCCAAGACTGAACTCTTTCTGTACGCACTGCATTCTTCCTATTCTACACAAGGGTGCTAGATTTCCTGAAAGTCAGGAGTGCTTGGACAAATGTCACGCTCCGGGGAATTCAGGACCTAGTGATTTTGTTGTGCTAGCCATGCCCCAATGGCGCATTGCCATGCCCCCAATTGTGTGACCACACCCCTGAATTTTTTTTTGCTTACTCAACTATAAGGGGGGGCCCCATGACTTTGTTGTACCGGGGCCCTGAATTAATCTTGGCAGCCCTGGGCATACCCACATTAGGCTGGGGAGTAATATATTTTATTTGTTGCACCTTTCTATTGTATTATTTCCATAGTGCTGACTAACTTCAGCAGCTGGACAGCGTACATACATCACAGGTTAGTAATATGCTCCATAGCAACTGTTTCTCACTGAGCCTTGATGCTCTTCACTTATACAAGTTGAACTTGCTGCTCTTAACTGCTCACCACAGGTATGTCATTTATTTAGTAAACTACTCCTGTGAAAATTAGCAAAGGGCAGTCACTGATGAGCATTGAGATGCAATATCAAACCTGTATTTTAGTAAAAGAGTGCCTTGATCTGCATATACTCCAAACAGTGATCAAACATACCAAAGACTGCATATAAGATGAAAATATAACCATAAGATAAGAAAATCAGCAAATGTAGTACTTATCATGTACTAATATATAGCATAAGCATATAGCATAAAATATAGCAAAATATAGAATATATAGCATAATCTTAGTGTCAGTCACTTGTGACCTGGTCTGCCAGCTTAGATTTTAAACCTGATTGGGTAAGAGAACTGTGCCTGAAACAGTCTGTATGCAGCTCTACCTAAAAATGTAATGAGTTGTACACAAACACCAACCAATAGAAATGAACTTAAAGATAGTTTTGAGATAAGGTGTTCTCTATTTCAGAATATTGATTTGATTGAATCTTTCTGCACTGCTTGCACAATGACAGGATATAAAGATGTGCAGCTCAAAGACCACCGGGTAGGTTCCTGCCTGTTAGGACTTGTGTTATGCAAAAGAAAAAGAGTAGAGTAAATTGATTCATAGGATACTGAATGATGACAGATTATAGACCATTGAGCTTTATCAATGTCAATATTGTTACAAAGAAATAAAATATCTTAACAAAGATTAGCATGTATAATTAAGTTCTGAGCCATAGGCAAACTAGTTGGACTACTTATAACTAGCATTGTACAAGAATTTGCAATGTCTTCTCCTCACATGGCAGTGGGATTTGTAGACTTTTCCTGAGTAGAAAGACTATATAATACTGGTTACCTATACTGTATGCAACATCTGAGTATGTATATACATAGAAAACACATATTTTGGTGAAAGGTAAAGTTCTTATTTCATTGTGATGTATGTAAAAAAGCAAAGGACAAAAATGAAGAAACAAAAATAGGGCTTTTTCACTCTCTACACCAGGTAAACAGAAACTATTCATATTATTTCTAACAAACACTGAGTGCAGAAAATAACATTCATACCCATCATTTTCAATAAATGAAAGCAGATTGTCTTGGTGATTAATGTGACCAAGTGATGTTATGAACACCAATCACAGATACATACAAACATATCTCAAGTTTCAAAAGTCAACTCCACATATGGCATTACCCATGCTGCACATATATTTATGTCTGTGAGTCATTAAGCCTGGATCAGAGCTTGCAGAAATTAGCACTTGCTGTACTTATTATGTAAGGAGGAAGAACTAAAAAATAATCTCATTTATTTAACCAATTCAAAACCTAAGGTCCTTTATGTACTCAATTCCTAGTATTAACTCTGTGTACACGTGTAACCCAAAATGACTGATCATTTGTCTACATTTTGAAAGTAATGAACTGCCTAAATCCTTTTGTAGAAATGTGATATCAGCAAAACCAATTATTTTGCCATCCCTAAAAAATGGTACTCGGTGATCGAATAGGGCTGGTGACTTAACCCCTCCAACCACTGAGCTTATTTTGGCACTTTTTGGACTGGTCACATTCCAACATCATTATCAGTAATTTGTTTGTGCGGTACCTATGCAAGTTATACTGTGTTTGACGGTACCAAGACTTTTTCTAAAAATACCATTAGTTTACTTATATCTTATGTCAGCAAAAAAATCTAACCAAAATGGGCAACAGTTTAGACAACAAAAAACAAACTAAAAACAATAGTTTTTAATTTATTTTTATTGTTCAATAAATAGTACTAAGAAATATTTTGCGGTTCTTACTTTTGCATCAAACCACTCTTCCAAAACAGCAAAAAGCAAGATTCTACACAGTTTTTCATAATAAAATCTACAATTGAAAATTATGTTTTTTGAATGAAATACATAAAATGTGTGGGAATAATATAGATAACAATAATGGGGCAGCACTTTGGAAAGAGGGGACTCCCCTTTTTCAAGCAAGGGTAAACTTAAGTCTTTAGGTACCAAGATGAGATAGATCTGGGCACTGCATAACCCCACCCTCATTCTGGGATCTTTAAAGTTTTCGGTAGAATAGGGTATTATTGTCTGGTTATCACATGTGGGCCACATAATTTGAAAGAGGAGACTCCCCTCTTTCTCTTTCAAATAGGAGTTTAATTTTTAAGACAATTATGGGGAGATCTGTGCCCTCCAGATTATTGTCTGGTGATGACACAAGGCCTTTGCATGTATAAAAATCTGGAATAAACCACCACTACAGATATTTACCTGTCTCAAGAGCAAGGTGATCTGGATCAAATTGTGTATAACAAACCAAAAAATGAATAAGAGTTACCAATCCAAACTGGAGTGGATCTGGATGTAGTTTCTGTCTTCTGGCTACTGAGGTGGGGTAACTTGTTAGAACATGTTATAGTTCACTAGTTTTGAATCGTGCTATTAATGCAATGAACAGATATGTTTAACCTGTAAGTTTATTTTAAATAAAAACAGCAAGATTGTTTCCAGGATGAATGGTCTAGAATTCCAAATATCTGATTCTGTTAACTGTGATATAACACATGTAATCTATGTATTAAAGTGCATCTGTGGGTTACAATATGTGGGGCGAACAGCTCATTCCTTTAAGATGCAATACAGGGAAGATAGGCATAACATTTTAAATGACCTTCAGACACAGAGGGACTGATTCATGTTCGGAAGGAAGTTCGCTTGTGTGACGTATCCTGCGTGTAATAGTTCTGCGGATGCCCCAAAACGGACGTTACGCCAATAAATACACTTACATGCAATGACTGCTTACAACATGAGAGTCAGAAAGCGGGACGGAAGGGCTGAAGTAACTTAGGCTATGTACAGTAAGGGTGTGCAGTGGATGTTAAAAAGCAGATGTGGCAGATTCAAGTCCTGGGTTTCTGGTATGCAACGCTTAACATTACCAATATGTGGCCTTGCCCCGCAATGATGTCAGCCAGTCACTATAGTCATCAAGCCGTGGGCTTTGTGATAATTGGCAAGATGTGTAGCACAAAAACAAATGCCGCCAGAGCACCAGTTATGAATCTCCAGTAAAGGTAGAAGCTCTGCTGTGGGTAGAAGCCCCATATAAATAAGCCCCCGCGAGAAATGGGCAGGTGGCAGATGCTTCAAGAAGTGAACGCTACAGAGAGGGGCAGAGCCAAAAGGGGATCCCCACCATCAGGGGTACCCCAGAAGAAACCACATTGAGAAAATAAATGTTGAGAGGGAAGAGTTCCCTAAAGAGAAACCAAAAGGGGTGAGTGCGTGGTGCTTGCTACAGGAGTATATTGTGATATGAAGAGGAGAAGAGACCCCCAATAATAATTAAGATAAATAATTAACCCTGGGAGAGAGTTCATGGCCACGTGTCATGTGGGACTTGGAGTTATTGTGCCCTTAAATATGGGGATGTATTTTTGTACAGCAGCATGGTTGGACCTGGCAGTTTGGGAGCGCTTTGAGAGACAGTGAGAGAATCCCTGGTGATTGGGTTGTTTTGTCTGAACGCAATCTGGTAGTGTTCTTTGTAAAGAAGTTGTAAGATTCAGTAAAGTGATGAAAGAAGTTCATTGGATGCTTGGAAAAGAGTCTGTACAGCAGTAGGAGAGCCTACTTGCAAAGTGCCGACATACCATAAGGGGGTTTGCTGCATGAAGTCAGCATGGATAAAAGTTATAGAGGCGGCTCCTTGGTGTAGGCAATGGAGTGCAAGTAGAATAGTCCCTGATATTGGAATGATATGAGAAGAGTGCAAGAATCTTTGTTCCATGCCTACTGTCTGCCTGTATTCATTGTTATCTCTGACTATCTGCTGTGCAACATCTACACCCACAACAGCCGGTATGTGAAGTGCGAGAATTGCTTTATCTCTACTAAGCGTATGCTGGAGGTGTTGGTGATATGGAACATAGCTGTATTGCAATCATTATGGTAATAAGCTGGAGGAGGAGTGGTCTGGATATTTCTTTACACTTACACTGCACCACCACATTATATTTGTGATTAAACTCCTGAGTATTCAGGGGGCCCTCTGGTCACAGATGCTACACCCATGCTGTAACTGGACCAGAAGAGGAGGACAACATTGAATGACGACCATATCATGTCATGGTTCGCAAGTAAGTGACCACGAACACCAGACTATTAAGGTCTCACAACTATACTTGGTTTCAGCTGTATCATTTGCACCAGCTGCATTACAGGTGTCAGTGCTGACTGATAGTGATGACTCACATGACATAGTCTTTGTTTTAAAATCTACATGTATGCATGTAACTAGCAAGCACAGAACATGTAAATGCAAGATATAATTTAAAAACAGATTGTATGTAAAATATGCTTTAAAAAAATATTTATTTACTTAATGTGCAAAAAAAGTAAAAAAAAGTGTACAATTTTTTAATCGTTGTACTATTTAGAATTGTTTATTTTGTAATCTAATTTTCATGCTTTCTGATGTGACCTTGTGCATATGCTGCAATCTGTTCTGACTGTATATGACAAGTAACGTTTAGGCAGAGAATACCTACAAACAGAATCACATGGAAATGTATCTTGAGATCCGCTTTGATTTGAATAGGGATTTTATATATGCCCAAGTTCCGTTCTCTTTTTTAAAAGGCCACTTACGAGCATGAACAAGAATCAGGCCCACAATGTGTCGAGGTATTTCACCCTTGCACATAATAATTGTAACCCCCACAGGCCTGACTATGATGACAAGTGTAAAAACCTTCAAGAGTACATTAAGAGGTGGAGATAGATACAAGAAATAGTGATGGGAAGAAGTATATTGGGTCTTTAAGCTGCAGACTTTGCACCCTGACGGTCTCAATATATAATCAAGGTTTTTGATCATTTGTAGTTCCTGACACTTCTTTAGAAATATATTATCCAAGGGGCTTTTTGATGCTTTATAGAACATGTGAGTATAAGAGCAGACTGGAGGTTTCTATTTTATTATTTTTCTTTATATTTTGTTACATTGTATATGAACGTATTTGGGATATTTTTATTATATTGAACCATGAATTTATATCATTACAGTTAGAACCTTAGCAACATAGATAAAAGTTGTCTTCCAATTTATAAGAGATGTGTGGACCTCTGTTCTTGAGTTAATTTATTTTTTGTGGACACTGTAAGGCTGCTAAGGATTAGAGGATATCTCCTCTTTTATGTTAATAAAGACATTACATTAAAAATATGTACGGCTGAACATCCACAATACAATGTTGTACAATATGTTATCTACCAAAGTGTAGCGCTTTGTTATGAGTATTTTCCATACTTAATGTATTTGATAGCTAAATGACATTGAACTGATTGATACCAGAGAAGTCTTATCTATTTATGTGTAATATTATGATATGTATAGGGGATTAGTGAAATAGTAGGGCCATTTCCCCATAGTGCACATTCCAGATGTCATTTTGCTGTAAATCTCCTTCTCTGCTTTTCCATTGTTCTACAAGACACTTCAGTATTATTCTTCTTCTTTGTCTTAATTCTCGTTCTTTACATTTCTAACTGTCAGTATCTCATTATTTTCTTATAAAGAGATACAAAATATATAGACACTGTCCCAAAGGTTCAATACTCAAATTATTGTCTCACCCACAGGACAAAGATATTTTTGACATCGGACAGAATTAGGGGTACACACACAAGGGTGACCCCCACCCTTGGAGGGCATTGTTTGAACTGACCAGTGACCTGCATTATACCAGACTGTCCTGAATCCTGAACCTATGGAAACATGCCAAATCATCTCTATTGTTTTCAATGTAACACCAACTGTTTATAAGCAGGGGCTCTGGGACCAACAGGAAGACTTTTTGACCACAGACTTCAGGATTGAATTACTGTATGCTGGATCCAGAGCACCTGCGTATGTAATCAACTGTACTTATTTTATTGAATTGTTACTCTGCTATATTCTGCTATTAAATCTGTGCGTTGGAACCACACAAATCGCTGCGGACAATGATTATTGCTAAGCGATAAAACGACTTTAATACCTGCCTTAATCCAATGTTCAAAAGTCTGTTTTAAAGGCCAGGGGGAAAGTCTGGGTTGTCAAAAAGAGCAGTCAGGGGTGAGTGTTGTGCGGAAATATGTGGGGTAGTTCGCAGTCTATGCCATCTAGTCAAGGTAGGGGAAATTGTTGGATGTTTGATAGTGGGAAGTGATGATTGCCAAGGTGTAAAATCAAACTGTGTGTTTAGCGTTTATCCCTCAATCCAAACTCATTGTTTATCTGGCCATCCTCTTGTCCAATTAAGAACTCTGTTTAACATAAAAGCGTCATAATATGTGGAGAAAAGTGGTAGCTGTAAACTACCCTTATATTACTGTATAATATGTCATGTTTGCAACAAGGTCTTCTACCTCTCCAAAGGGCCATATAGCTCTATGTAATTCATTGAACCATGACGGGGGATATGGATTAGGAGTGTATGTAATAAGCAAAGGACCCTCGGAAATTCATTTTCACTATATTAACTCTATCAGGGAAAAGTTCTTTGGGAGCCAGTCTCTCAGGTTATTACGAATGGTTGCAGTAATGGGCAGGAAATTATTAGTGTAAATCTTTGAGTGATCTTTGCTTATGATCACCCCCAGGTATTCAAGATTTGTGGGGTGCCAGACAAAGGGAAAAACCAGCTTCAGACCTACAACTATGTCACAAGAAGTTGAAATATAAAGAGCCACCGATTTTAAGTAATTAACTTTAAAATTAGAGAGATCTTCAAAAATGCAGAATTCTGACATTAGGTTCAGGACGCTATTTCCGCATCCGTGTATAGCAAGTCAGTTAGGGTATTGGTAGATGTGGGGAACTGCACCAAATCAATTATTTATGTGGTATTGTCACGTGCCTCACGACCTGGAACAAACCCCACCTGGTCTGAGTGAATTATCTTGGGCAAGAGTGGTTTCAGCCTGTTGGCAATAATATTGGCATATCATTTTCTGTCCATACTAACCAGAGATATGAGTCTATAGCTTGGGCATAGCGTTGGGTCTTTCCCTTCTTTAGGCAAAACTGTAATATGGGCCGTCATAGAATGGTGTGAGAAGTGAGATTGCGCGGAAATCGCGTTGAAGGCCTGAAACATGATAAGGATCAGTTTATTTTTGAAGGTTTTGTAATATGACACTTTGAGACCGTCTGGACCTGGACTCTTCCCTGAGTGTGTCGTTTTAATTGCCTCCTCTTGTTCCCAGGTAGAAAAGGGTGCATCCAACATTTGTATATTCTCCGCTCCTAGTGTGGGGAAATTGATCTGTTTAAATTAATTGGCTATGCGTTCCTGTTTAATTGAGCGATCTTATTGAATAAAAAGCAGAGAAAGAGTACACAGTGGCTCTCCAGAACCAGAAAAAAAATCTACTAAATTGTAGTGGGACCGAAATTAAAATGTAGCTTTTATTGGTAGATTAAAACCAGCAAAATATACATAAAAAGAATTGAACTATATAAAAAACAATACAATTAAAACTAACTGGATGTACTCTTGCCCTATATATAATATATAAAGTGGGAGGACCAGGGTAAATAAACTGACACACCAATACTAGATATCAATAGGGAAATCTCCTCAACTAGTTCCAAACTAGTTTGTATACCCAGCAAAAATGCCAAATCTGATTGCTGTGGCAATAATAAAGTGGCGAAGATAATGTCCGATACGATCTGCTATAATGCAGAGTAGTCATTAAATGAGCACAATATGGGAGGTGTCTTGCTAACTACCTATTGAGTGCTCCACTAACTCTGGCCATAATAGAGCAGATCTCCCCAGTCCAGAAATTATATTCCCTTTTAATCAATTAAATAAGGTAATGCATCCAGCGGATCACCGACGCGCGTTTCGTTTACCGTGCTTAATCGTGGCGAGTGGAGAACTGCACTGACAGCTCTTAAATACTGTCAGTGTAGGGGGAAGTCAATGACGTGCCACCAATCAGAAAGCAGATACAATATAAAGATAGGCTGGCTAAGCATCCAATCAGTGAGGATATAGATGTCCAAGAACTCCTCCTTTAGCTCTCTTATTGGTCCACGTAGTTGGAGCCATCGTAGAAGATATCATAGAAACAATAATAAGCAAATAGAATATTGTACGGGGAAACGAATTATGAAAGTAAAATAGTAGAATATCGCTGCATATAAGACTTACTTCAGAGTGATGTGTCCGGAGCATCATACATATGCAGAAACTAATTGTCGTGAGGATAATTTACACTCAAAACAAAAATGAGGCATGTAAATGGACAAACAAAAATGTCTAATCCGGGAGGATATCGGAGTCAAAAACTCCTCCCCTTGCTCTCTCATTGATCCACGAGACCAAATCATATTGCCATGGGAATAAGGAGAAGTGATTGCAAAAGACATACAAATGAAGGGACTGCAAAATTGGTTCAGAAGATACACTAAATTAAACACTTCCAGTAAGTGATATTCCTGTGGTCAAAAAACTTGTAAGGGAAAAGTACAAGACTTAATAGGAATCACTGTAGACTATAAGATTGTCAGAGACATAGGAATAAATATAGAGTAATACTAACAATATGCAAAGGCTAAATAAGCTGAAAGGCTAGTTGGCAATATAAAGTGGCACACAATTATATACTTATTATGAATAATGCTGACATAATATATAGGATGAACCCAAACAAGATAACATTGTGCAACACGGTGAAAAAAACAAAACAAATAAATCATCATCATCATCATTTATTTATATAGTGCCACTAAAATAAATGTAGATATAGAAGTCTCCTCCTCAGATTAATATATGATTCCTAAGTAAAAACATGTACTATAGGAAGGGCAGCATCATAAGAGTGACCAAAAAAGTTATAAATAAAATAGGTCAAATATTAAATCTCCTTCCTAATGATTAATTACAGCTAATAATATAGTGAACGTTGGATTTTAAATAAGTGTAACAAAAGTAGGGGAAAAACTCCAAAAAGTGCCAAATATAAACTAAAACCAAAATGAAAAGAAAAATAATGTAAAAAATGATAAATAATTCACAATAAATTTTTAGTGAAGTGTAAGTAATAAAGTTGTGAGGGAGGACCAACTAATAATGATCTACTACTATGAAATCCCATTTCTCCTAAATGCAATGAGATTAATAAAGTGCTAAATAAAATTATTTAAAGAAAAACTGTATAATTATTATTATCATTTAGGCCTTTCGGATATATTGTCCCCAAGAGAAAGATCATTCTAGCTTCTTGTTTCAGCAAAGTTTTTTTCATATACGCTCCTCTAATACCTAGATTAATTTTCTCCATTCCATATGCAGTTAAGTATTTGGGATTACTGTCATGGACTTTAAGAAAATGTTTAGCTACAGAGGTTAAAGTTTTCATTTTCTTATTGTCTTGTACTGCATTATGAATATTACCTATGTGTTCTAAAAGTCGATGTTTGAACGGTCTACTAGTCATACCAATGTATCTTAAATTGCAAGGACAAGACAAGCAATAAATGACTCCTTGTGTATCACAATTGATGAAACTTTTAATATTATGACATTTGCCAAATTTGTCTGTGAATATTTGAGTTTTTTTTTGTATATTTGCAAGCTTTACACTTTCCACAGGGATAAAAGCCCAATAATGTTGTCTTAGTTGTATTTTGTTTTGAAGCATCTTGGAAGTGGCTGTAAACCACTAAATCACGCAGATTTTTGGATCTTCTCCAGCAGGTAGATATTCTTTCCCCTATAATTTCCTGAAGGTCAGAATCTAGTTTTAAAATATGGTTATGTTGCTGTAAGATGGATTGAACTGCACGCCATTGATTATTAAAAGTACTGATGAATTTGACTTCAGTATTATCTGGTTTTAATCGGTGTTGTGGAAAAATTAAAGAGTCCCTTTGCATGTTCCTAGTTTCTTTATGTGCTTTTTTTTTTACCAATTTGTAGCTATATCCTCTTTTTAATATTCTATTAGGCAATTCATCTGCTCTACTATTGAAAATATCTAAATTTCCACAATTCCTTCGGGTGCGCAAAAATTCCCCTTTGGGGATACTGCGGATCGTTGCAGGAAAATGAGAACTGAAGGCGTGAAGAATGCTATTTATTGCTGTAGCCTTTCTAAATGTATCACTAGATAATTCCATTTGTTCCATGACAAATATTGTCAAGACTATAGAAGTGTCACTTTTTCAGGATTAATATCAAAAGTAAGTTTAAGGTTCATTTGATTGATATTAAGGAGATTAATGAATTTAACAAGAAAATCTTTGTCGCCTTCCCAAATGAGAAATATGTCGTCGATAACACGTAACCATAAAAAAATGTGCCGTGAATAAACCTCATTTGAGGTAGTAAAAACTACCTCACTTTCCCACCAGCCCATATATAAGTTAGCATAGGTGGGGGCACAAATTGTACCCATAGCTGTGCCCCTCAGCTGAAGAAAGAATTTGTCATCAAAGACAAAAAAAAATTTGTTAAGACAACAGACATAAGATGAAATTGTTATGGTCATTCCTAACTTTGGTCTCCAGGAAATGTTTAGCAGCCTTTAAGCCTTTCTCATGGTCGATACTGGTGTATAAGGCTTCTACATCACATGTACATAACTAGGTGTTCTTATGTATGGTTATATACATGTACATAACCAGGTGTTCTTGTGTATGGTTATATATGTACGGTTATATTCAAAGTATTTTACTCAATACATCAAGAGTATCACGTACATATGACGGTAAGGAGGATACGAATTCTCTCAGATAAGTATCAACATATATGCTTGTTTTTTAATTGAGCGATCTGTCAGATGTTATTCGCTGTTAATATTATAAAGCTTAGAATAATAAGTGTTGAATGTCTTAGCTATATCAAACGAGGTGACACACAGTTTCCCAGTTTCAGACTTAATGTGTGGTATATACAGTAGAGATGCTCAGGCTCGGTTCCCCGAGAACCGAACCCATCCGAACTTAGCAGATTCGAGAAGCGAACTGAGCTGGCTCAGTACTTTCGAATGCCCTCGGAATTGTTTCATCCTCGGATTTCATAAGTTTTGGATTCTATAAGTATCGCCCTCCACGACGATCCAGCGCCATTTCACAGAGAGACACAAAAGGGGTAGCACGAGAAACTTTAAGTCTTATTTCAAGGGATTTAATTTTCTCTAGGAGTGTATCCAGGTAAGCTATCTTTTGTTTTTTCATAAATGTCTAATTGTAGCAATTTTCCCCCGAATGACAAATTTGTGTGCCTGCCATAATGAGATTTTTTATATTTCAGGGGGTCGTTAGGATATATTAATCGAGTGTTGTCTCAATTTGAGATTTGCTATAGTTATCTTGGATCACGAGTTCATTAAATCTCCACTTGTATGGTCTGTGGACTGGCTGAGGTTATGAAAGAAAGAGATTGCTTTTTAACTGGTGTGATTAATGTTTTATGTCTAAAGTAGTATTTTAAATATTGTTATGGTAAATAGATCCTCTAGTAATAAATGTTAGAGAATATTCTACTAAACCAGTTAATTGGGTTTATATGCCATATTGTAGAAAAACACATATAACATAATTAATAACTTTGTGGTGTGTCAACATCAGTGTTTTCTCTTTGTGTATGTTTTCTAAGTGGGAGCTTGGCAAATGTCCCTTTGTTTGAAACAGCAGCAAGAGGCTAATAATTTATATTTCATATACAATGATATTCATATACAATGTATAGCTCTGGGGCACCTAAAACAATTTTCTTATTAATAGGCAAATAGCATAATAAGGTAACTCAGGAAATAGGAATAGAACCTATTACCAGCACTGATAGCTGTGAGTGATAAAACAAAAGCACAGGTGCAATCATTACTGGCTGGAGGATGATGTTAATTGTCACATTGCTGGAATGGTAAACTTTCAGCACACAGCGACACCTCAGGTGGGAGTATGTTACTGCACCAATAGTGCAGAGACAGAGAGGCCAGATTTTAAAGCCCTGGTACTGGTTATTCATTTATAGTGGAGACACGCAGTCCATTTTATTCATTTATTTAAAGAAGTTTCATATCAAATCAATGGAAAATCCAGCATCATGACATCTGTTGGTAGAAAACAACACTGCATTAAAAAATACAATAAAGACTTACTCAACACTTTGGGAAACCTTGGCAATGCAATGCAATATGTTTCCTAAATGCACCAAAGGGTGTTAAATGGCAGTGATGACATGGGTGTCAATGTAAAGTTTATCAATGTTTCTGGGGAAGGAAGAAGGTGAAAGTGATTGTCCCCGACAGTTTTCCATGCAAAATGTTGTGCAGGAGTAATCTAACAAACGGAAACTACTTATAATGGTTCACAGTTGTTAAACAGGAACTGTCACTCACCGGACTGTGAGTGACGCTTCTCGTGTGTTTAGGAACCGTGGCCGTCCACCATCCTGAGGGTCTGCGCATGTGCAGCCCTTTCAAACCTTCAGTACCTGTTGCTTTTAGTTAATTGGCTGATCAGGCAACACTCCCTATTTAAAGCACCTGTGGTCAATACCTCGTTGCCTGATCTTGGAGTCTCATTCCCCATGAGCCTCTGAAGGTGTTCCTGTGTTTCCTCGTGTATTCAGCTCCTGCTGATTCCTGTTGTTCGTTTGTGGTTTCCAGACCACTTCAACTCTCCTGTGTTCATCGTGACTGCACCAGCTGATTCCTATCCGCTGCCTCCGTGCTTCTACAGTATCCTGCTCACTTCAACTCTCCTGTGTTCATCGTGACTGCACCAGCTGATTCCTATCCGCTGCCTCCGTGCTTCTACAGTGTCCTGCTCACTTCAACTCTCCCGTGTTCATCGTGCCTGCACCAGCTGAATCCTATCCGCTGCCTCCGTGCTTCTACAGTGTCCTGCTCACTTCAACTCTCCTGTGTTCATCGTGACTGCACCAGCTGATTCCTATCCGCTGCCTCCGTGCTTCTACAGAGTCCTGCTCACCTCAACTCTCCAGTGTTCATCGTGTCTGCAGCCAGCTGATTCCTATCCGCTGTCTCCGTGCTTCTACAGTGTTCCTGCTCATTTCAACTCGCCTGTCTTCATCGGGTCAGCGCTCCGCTGCTTTCATCTCAGCTACTGGTTATCAGACCGCCTCAACTCTCCCGTGTTCTCCAGGTGTCCAGTTCCATATACTACTGCTTCCTGAGTATTGCCTTGTTCTTGCTGGTCTACCTACCGTGCGCTGCACCAACTTGGTTACCGCTTCCATCTTCCAGTGGTCTTTCCTCCTGCCGGCCTTCAGCCGCTCAGGTATCCGTGCACGTCTCTCTGACAGCCTGCTCTCCTGAACCGCGGTATGCATACTTCTCATTGACTGTGCTTGTGTATTGCATATCTAGCTGGACTGAGTTTGTTCTCCTCCGGAGTTCCTATCCACTGAGACTATTGCTATCATTTGACTGTGTTTCCTATTTGCCTGGATTGTTATTGTGACTCTGTATATTTGTGCAGTGCTGCTCAGTTATTATTATATTGTGCATATCATCGTGGGATCAAGTTCTGTGTGCCCGTGTATACTCTGCATTGCATTCATCTCCTCGTGCTCCTCCTCACTTATATATTGCAGTGGTACAACTTGCTATCGCAGACCACTGACTCCCCTGATACCTTCACCTGGATTCCATTCCTTCACCCAGACAGCGGTACAACTTGCTATACGCAGACCGCTGACTCTCATCACCTCCTCGTTACTCCTGGACATTCCTCCTCACTATAGCAGTGGTACAACTTGCTATACGCAGACCGCTGACTCTCACTACCTCCTCGTTACTTCTGGACATTCCTCCTCACTATAGCAGTGGTACAACTTGCTATACGCAGACCACTGACTACCCTCACGTTTCCTTTGTCCATCCAGTTCCTCGTGTACAGTTATCTACCTATTACCAGTGCTGCTAGTCATAGACTTTCCTCGAGCATTCTCTTACCATCTGCTGTCTCCTGTTCCGTGATCACCCCACTACCAGAGTACCATATTACCACCTATACTGCTCTGGTAAGTCTATCATCTGGTGATCCCTGGGTAAAGACTCCCAGTGCCCGTGACAGGAACAAGTGGCTGTGATACCCCTTTCTCACCAAAATCCCAGGTCAGACACAGGATAATGAACACTGTTTCAAACAGTGTTGCAACCAGTCACACTGCACTTTTATCCTGGGTATAAGTTGGGTCTCCGCCTTTCACACTGGATGTGCATTTTCAAATTGAGCCCCTCTAAGGAACTGCTTTTAACTGAACCCGGTCGAATAACCCGTGAACACCTTTCAGACAGCTGCACGTCCGACTCCAACCCAGGAGTAATACTGGTCGTGACCAGGGTCGTGGACCACGGTCTCCCCATTCACACAACCTGGGTTATTCCTAGGTACATGCCTCTGTGTGAAAGGGGTATTAGTGACATAGAAAAGCATGTAACTATACTGCCCTGTGTACGAAGGCAGAGAACATTAGGATACATGGTTATAACCTTTTGCTTCAACAATTTAAAATTGACCTTCGGTTTTCTACAACCCCTTCTACATCTAAACTTCCCGCCAATCATCCAATGCAATGAAGGATGAGAGGGTTACTTGGAGTCAGAAGCATCTATCCATTTCTTTGGGAGAGGAATGGATGGAATTGCTTATCTTGTGCTGCAAGCTTACAGCTTAATTTGCTATATGAAGGTGGAGGCATATTAGAAAGGGGGAGTTATAAACCAAAACTTCCTTGTTAAGCAAGCAAAACAGAAAATAATCCTTCTTTGTGAAATAAAACACTACAGACCACTTTCAATAACACAGTTTAAAAAGGAATAGTTTACTATAACTCATAGCAACCAGATATCTGCTTTAAGCAATCTAGATTAGTCTGTGAATATCATTATACAAAGTTTTTATTTGCTTTTATTTTACTGTTTTGCTGACGTCCTCCTTAAAGTACATACTGGCATATAAACAGGATATCAAAGCAGGGAGTTTCATTGTCAAATCTCACGCCGATTTCTATATTGAAATAGAATTTACTTTGCTGATGCATAATGCTCATATTATTTTACATAATAACTAATAGATTATGATTCTAGGAGATCAAAATACGCGGAGAGATAACAAAACTGTTTGTCAAGAATGTTATGTTTCCAAACTACTGTAGCAGTACTACCATACATAGCTGAATATATTAGGTGCATTCAGTGATAATTCACAAATCTCTTCATGTTCACCGTCTGCGGCACACTTAAGGATTATAGGCTTCCCTTTTTATTTTTTGCAGTACTGGCACAGATCCCAGTTGGAGATCTTCCAAAAAAACTCTCTTGGAATGAATGTGCTCAGTTTCCATTTGCCAGACAGGGATTTAAGTTCAAACCAAATATGGAAGCAGCCTGCCAAACATGGGGCTGACGTACAACTCGAGATATTAGCATGAATCTAAGTCACAGATGACCAGTCGCAGAATTGCCTTTTTTCCTAGGGGCTTATGATTTTGACAGTTCTTACTGTAATAAAGAAACTACAATCCACTTTATAGCAACAGTTCATGAACTTAGACCTGGAAATGAACATGAAGAAAAAAAGTATACTATTTGTGTCCTATACATGCTCCTGCTTGTAATGGCCATATGCAGCAAGCAATATTCAATCATTTAACCATGCGTATTTAGGCCACATATTTTTAAACTGTTGTAAATCTGATCCCAGATAGATAATGTTCAATACCGTTCTCCGTTTTCTCTTTTTATGCACAGTATTTAACCCTGGTATGATGCTGAAATGCTTTTGCTGTTCTGTTTTCACTATTACTCAGTGGCAAGTTGCTTAATAAGCCCTAAGAAAACACAATAAGCTTAAAAAACACACAATATAAAACTAGTTAAATGTTTTGTAAATATTATTTTTTTAAATAAGACATGTAAACATGTGTTGCCCCACAGGGCCGGTGCTAGGGTCCACGGCGCCCTAGGCATTTTTAAAAAAGCTCCTCCCTCCTCCCCCCTCACCCCGTCTCTCCTTACCTTGTCTCACCACCGCCGCCTCTCTGCTCCGTCTCCTCCCCTCCACTCACTGACACTGGTAAGTGGAGGGGAGGAGACGGAGCAGAGAGGCGGCGGTGGTGACAAAATAGCCTCTTCCCCCCCTCCCCGTGCATCTGATGCTGTGCGGCGGCCGTGACAGGTATGGTCAGCGGTCGCCGCACAGTTTTAAAGTCATTTAGTATTCTGTGGCGCCCTCCAGAGCCCGGCGCCCTAGGCAAGTGCCTAACCTTGCCTAATGGGAGCGCCGGGCCTGTTGCCCCAACTGAAAACAAGTGATACTTTATATATACACACACAGACACTAAATGGCCAAAAGTATGTGAACACCCAAACATTACATCCATATGTCCTTGTTGAAAATCTCATTCTCATCAGTATGGTGTTGGTCCTTCCTTCCACTAGATTTTAGAACATGGTTGCAGAGATTTGCATCCATTCAGCCATAAGTCGAACACTGATGATGAATTACCTGGTGTTCGATGGGAATTAGGTCAGTTCTTTGTGAAGGTCAGTCAGGTTCTTCCACACTAAACTAAATTTATTTTTTGATGGATCTCGCTTTGTGCGTGGGGGCATTGTCATGCTGAAAAAAACAAGAAAGGGCCTTTCCCAACCTGTTGCCACAAACTTGGAAGCGCGCACATCTCTAAAATGTTATTACATTCTGTAGCATTAAGATTTCCTTTTCATGGTTTGGCTTAGGCCAAGCCATGAAAAATAGTTCCTGACTAGTACTCTTCTTCCATCAAACTTTACAGTTCACAGTATGAATTTAGGTAGGAAGCTTTCTCCTGGCATCAGTCAAATCCAGATTCGTTCGTCAGACTGCCAGATGGTGAAGCGTGTTTCATCACTCCAGAGAACGCATTTTCACTGCTCCATAATTCAATGACTGTGTGCTTTACACCACTCCAGTCCAAATGTGACAGTGATCAGGATTAGGGCAGTTGTCTGGCCATAGAAACCCAATCCATAAAGCTCCCGACATTGCTTCCAGAGACAGATTGTAACTTGGTACTGAGTGTTGCTATTGAGGATAGACGACTTTTATATGGTACGTGCTTCATCACTTGGTGGTCCAGTTCTGTGAGATTGCGTGGCCTACTGCTTAGTGGCTCAGCTGTTATTGCTCCTAGATGTTTCCACTTCATAATAACAGCACTTACATTTGACCAGGGTATTCAACTGCTAATTATTGCATTCCCACACATAAGTTTACTTTTTTTAAAAGCAAGATAAGTACTTTTTAAGCATGCATCTGATCATTTTTCTTAACTATCCTGCAAAAAATCACTATCTATTTTTCAAAATCTCTCTGGAGGTTGCAAAATATGGCTGCCATAGGTTTACAGCTCTCAACCTGTATACAAAGGCAGAGGGGAGGGGAGGATTTTATAGACACAGAGCAGACACAGCTCAGAGTGGTGTTCCAAAGCAACTCTGCAGAATACATCATGTGCGATGTGACTGTAGATAAAAGACTGGTAAGTCAGTTTATTAAATGTAACAGTCAGGGTCGGAGGAAGCTCCGTGGGCACACTAGGATACTGAGGATGCATTTTCAGACTAGGCGTGTGGTGCAGGATTGTGACATCATAACATCCCAGTTCCACCATACCAAAATCATGGGGTAGAAGCAGCCAATAGTTTCACGGGTAAAAAGCCGCCTGCTGCTACCGCTCCTCCATGTACAAGGCTTAATGTGGGGTCCCACTGGGGCATTACAAACACTGGCTGAATTAAATTATGTCACTCAGTGTTATATGTATCTCCCTAAGTTCGCCTAATGGTAGAACCAGCCCTGACACCGGTAATTGTTCATTATGCACATGCAACTTGACAAGAAGGATGAGTATACAGTATAAGAACTCTTGCCCTTTATGTGTAGCTGACAGTTTAATCATTGTGGTTTGTTTTCCCTGTACATATTGGTAGCTTTATATGAGAAAAGCATAGTTTGAATTAAAGATGTTTACTGACCCTCATGTTTTGGTTTTCGATCTGGATTAACTTTGTGTTTTGGCAAAACCGCCCTCGTGTGTTTTGGTTTTGGATACCGATTATTGTCTAAAATCCTTTTTTTTTTTTGCTAAAATCACATAAATTTGGCTCTTTTTTATCCCTACATTATTATTAACCTCACTAACATTCCAATAATTTCCAGTCAATTTTTGTCAAGTGACAAGAACACTGCTACCCCTGTTTCTGTATGACCAATGGCACTGGATCTCCTGGGGAGGGAGGTACTTAAGGAATCCAAAACCCGCAAGATCCGACAATGCAACAATAACGTTATGCATCTCTAGTTTGAATGCCACAGGATATTTTCACCTTGTTGCCAATCACATCCATTTTCAGCAAGATAATGCTAATATAGCCCTGAATGAAGAGGTATAAGCTGTTTGGAGAAAAAGTCCCTCCAGCTAATTTACAACAACTTTTGGACACGATAACAGTTATTTGCAAAAGTGTTGTGCAAATGCTCCCTTCTGACATCATGGACGTACTTTTGCACAAATGCACCCATTTTGCTAGTAGGCAGAGGAGCAAAAGTTTTCACTCTCTGAATGGAGGAGCAGGGTGAATTAGTTATTCCTTGCTCAGTTCTAATTAGGCTCAAGAACGCAGTTAGTTTTGTGCTTAGGCAGATCAACAAGGTTTAATTTTATGGGATGGAATTATTAAAATATTTTAGACCTTATTGGGTGGAGAAGGGAGGTGTTTTTTGCTTCATGAGTAGGCACACATTGTTTTCCTAACTGCAAAAGGATTTGATTTTACTGGTTTGACAAAGGCGACAAAAACTCAAATTTCTCCCTAAACTCATAATAGGATACATATTATATTTTAGTGGGAACCCATTTTTTAAGTGCACTTCAACTAATATAATAAAAACAATCTCACGCACACAAAGGTAACACATGCTCCGTCACACTAATGGTTAATGTAAGGCATAAATGAGGCTATACTAAGCAGAGTTTAATGAGTACAATATGAAAAGTTTAAATCAATAAAGGGGGCGGTCACAAAAAAGACGTATGTTGGACTGGGTGCAGCACGGTGGCTCAGTGGTTAGCACTTCTGACTCACAGCGCTGTAATCGTGAATTCGATTCCCGACCAGGGACTTATCTGAATGGAGTATGCATCTCCTCCCTGTGTTTGTGTGGGTTTCCTCTAGGTGCTCCAGTTTCCTCCCACACTTCAAAACTATACTGGAAGGTTAACTGGCTGCTGACAAAATTAGTCTGCTTAAATGGGTCAAGGACTGTACAGTGCTGTGGAATTGGTGGAACTATATAAATGATAATGATGACTGTGAAGTGACTTTTTACTATTTCTACCATGCGCATCTTCCATAGTATCTGCAAACCAACAAATGTAAGTGTAGATTGATTGTACAGGGGTTTTCCAAAGACAGGGTAAATGTATACACCTTCAAATGCACTTAGCACAAAAAACTTTGTGCCTAATTGTTAAGTGCTGGGAGCTTTTAAATGACCCTTATTAAAAGTATTCAACGTAAGTCTGCATCCTTTTGCCATACTTTGAATGCCTTGTTGAGTCCACACACTGATTCATTTAGGCGGTTCCAGGGGCAAACAGGAAAGCAAATTACTAATGAATGTGCCTAATATATTGCCAAAGTTGTTACTTATAATTTGTACGTATGTGTAATATGCATATTGGGAAAGTATTCTGTTTGTCACATGGTATCTCGGGGAAATATTTAACCTGACACAAATGCTATATATTTATGGTAGTTTCAATAGACAGTTTAACTCGATTGTGAAACTGCAGCTTGAATTTGTATTTCAGTGCTCTATTCTGTACTCCTTGGAAACTCATTCCCATAGTTGTTTTAGCTTCTTACCCACTCAAGTAAAGGGTAATCAAATGCATCTCTTCTTTCCTGACCTCTACAGACTCTTATGCTTCATATTACAAGGCTACAGTATTTCTTCCAGGAACTTGTAGTAAAGTGAGTTAAGGTCCCCCTAGCACTGCAGATGTAGAATGGTTTGATCTGTACATCCTTTCATATGTTTCCTTATACATTGCTGAGTTTGTTGTCAATTCATGGATTGATAAATCTAATGTATTTATAAAGCACTAAACATACTCTGTAAAATGGATAGATAATTAGAGGGCCTCGGGTTGTAACTTACAAAGTTACAACCCGTTTATCAAGATAATTAAAAAGGGAAAGAAGACCGAACTATTTCCATTTCCACAAATATTAGGTCTGTAATTAATCATGATCATAGTGAGCTTAGTTGGTTCTTTTTGCAAAAATAAAAATATGTGCCTCTCTAGTAGTGTGAAATACCACTGGTCTGGTGTTGTACAGTCACTTACTTGGGATAACCCACTCGCTGTTCTCCTCCTCTTCCACAGTGTTAGGTTAGTAGCAGAAATTATGAGGTGTGTCACTTGAAATGAGTCTCTCTTTTATAACACAATGGATCAGCAAAAAACAGTATATGCAGAGTATCAGATGCAGGATATCAGTTTCAGAATCATATACAGATTTATCAAGTTCAGAATCATATACACATGGCTCTGCAATCAACAGGCAAAAATGCAAAATATAGAAAATCCGAATATCAGAGCAGGAGACAAACCTAAATCAGCAGACACTGTACATGGGTATATATGTGTATAAAAAAGTCCAGAGTATCCAAAGTATTCTGAGAAAAAACCCATAGTCCCTCAGAACAGCCAGCCACAATAGCACTTGAAGCAGTACAAAAGACAATGCAAATTCTTACCACTTTAATTGGATTGAGAGGAGCTGCACAACTGATGGTCAGGATGCAGGCCAGAATGGATTTGGAGTAACCCCAGAGACATTTACCACCAGATGTCAGCAAACAGAACAGGTTGTATAAATGATAATCAAACCACTGTTGCGGCTTTCTCGGGAGACCACCACCTCAGCCAGGAATGGAGCACTGGATATTTGGCAGTCAGGCAGGTAACAGGAACACAAATAGTCAGACAGAGCTAGGAATCATAACCAGAATTATAGTCAGACGTAGCCATGGAACAGAACTAGAATCATAGTCAGGTGCAGTCAATGATCAGAACCAGAATCATAGTAAGATATAGCCAGAGATCAGAACCAGAAAGCAGACAGAATAATACAGCACAGGAACCAGGAAGCTAGAAGCAAAACGCTATCACTGGCAAAGATGGATAATCAGGACAGGTCTTAAAGAGCGCAAGCAACCAGCAATGCAGCTCTGTCCAATTGAAAGCAGGGAGCTCTCATACCCAGGGAAAAATAGCAGAACATGACATCTAACAACAGCACCCTAACACATCTGCATTGCAGCTCAACCTAATTGAAAGCAACCAGCTCTCACTGACAGGTAAATGGCAACAGAAACACGGGGTCCCCTGAATACTCAGGAAATTAAACACAGATACAGTGAAGTGGTAACTAGTGGCGATGCAATGCAAATTACACAGTTACAATAAAATTCGGTTTAAATAACAGTTACACTAAAATTCTGTTCCTTTAATGCCAACTCCTCCAGCAAATAAGCATAATGGTTGCAATGCAGTTATATTCCATCACCAACTCTTATAGCTCACACTTAGCAGAAACAAACACAAAACTGTCAGTACCCAGTGTTGTCGGTGTAGATATTACACATCAGCCAGAGTAATCATGAGTACAGGCACACAGTAGGCAGAGACCAGAGGTTCATGCACACTTATCATGCATCCCCTACAACAGGGCCCCCCCTCCACTACAGCCTCGCCTTCATGCTGCGACCCCCCCATGGAATGGGAGTGCTTTCCAAAGGGTCTCCTACTGCTGCTGTACAGTAGTCACAAATATTCAAGGACCTTCCATCATAAACCTCATGATGCAAATACTCTATGGAACACTTCCAGTCACCAGTGATCCTCTCACTGCAGGCTTGCAGCCTTTCAGCAGTTCCCTAACTACAGGGTCCAAATATACTGCTATACATTAGTACAGGCTTCTGTCAGGGCACAATATCATCCCGTAACATAAACCATGCACTCACTCCCTCCCTGGGCTTGCGACACCATTCCATGTCTCTATCTCCAGGCAACTTCTCATCCAAAGGCTCCTCTCTTTCTTTTAGGACCTTGCATTTGCGGACTCTCCCCCTCTTGTTCAGATTTCTCAATGTGTCAGTTTCCAGGCAACCATTCTCAGTAGTGCCTCTTTCATGGGTACCACGAAAGGTGGGGATCACCTTGCGACTCCTACCCGTCTCTATGGGGCTCTTGCTCAATTACCACGGGTAACACTATATACGGTACAGTAGTACTTCAGATTTAGTGGTGATAAAAAAGAGGTAATCAGTTAGAATTTAGAGATAACAGGATAAAGCTACCATAGTAAGGCTCTGGGCTTTCCCTGGGATACGTTAACGTTTTAGGATGATTAGACCTTGAGATATCACACTCTGGGCCTGATATATCAAGGCGGGTATCTGCCAATTTTGTGCATATCATATCCCCAGAACCAGGCCACACGCCACAAAAGCAATTCTCACTTCATCTACATAAGCAAAGGTCCCTTACAACAGCCTACAATTTCTGGGAGTAAATTGGACGGGGAAGGGGCGTTCGCCCGTAGTCAATGTAAAGTAAAGGTGTGCCAAATTCGAATGCACACAGCCATACCTGAATCAAGCTTTGGGCATCTCAAAGTTCTGTCATATCTCTTGTTCCAGCTACAGAGCTAGTCTAGGTCTTGTCATGACAGTCTCGTATACATGCTATAACATGTGTGCAATCTGGAGAAACTGTAAAATTGTATTTTATCTTCAGTAGACATAAATATCACCCTAATAAATGTATTTCATGCGAGAAAAAAATATATTTTGCAAATGTATATTCCATATAGGCATCAGACGTACATGCAGTGTCGTGTGAAGTATAGCAGAACAGTTCTGCACCCGAATTCATCAGCGCACTTTTCTTCACATCCATTCCTGAATTCGGGAGTAAGCAGAGCCCATTTACGTGCATTTTTAAGCAAACGTACGTTGAGCTCAGTATGCATGCCTTGATGAATCAGGCCCCTCATTTATAAAGATGCATGCAGCCTACTCTCAGTACTCCAATTAGGGTAAGGAAATACAATGGAGGCATAGTTAAGGTGGTGGATGTCTAATGCATACTTTGCAAAGTATGCAACCAATTCCACTTTCATTTTAATTAATGCAATAGGTTTCATCTATCTGTCGAGTGCATAGGAAATATATTAATTCTTTTGTAATGTTTTCCCCTTGTTTCAGTTAAAATTTTTATGCTTGCTAAATAAATGGGCACCACTCAACACAAAGAATGATGAGCTGTCCGAGTGTTGCACATCAGCCCAGTGCAGCAAGCTGCATTTCTGACGTATCTGTCCCTGCTGGAGTCTGGGTTTGGACGTATCTATCCGAGTGCTGAGGTCTGTGCAAACTCAAAAGAGGCCCTTACCCAAATTTTTTATATGTGGCTCAGCGATGCATTGATCAGTGCTACTGTTCTATTCTATGCTAGAAACAGGTGTCAAACTCGTATAATTGGATGAACGAAAGTATATTGGTTAATATTGTTTTACCGTGAGATTGCGATCAGTATGCCACGTAACACGTGGCATGGTGCGAGCACGCAGTAAAATACACACGCACACACTCGCACTCTGAAATTTAGTTATTTATATATTTCATATTATAATGGTTCCATTCCCCAGTGATTTATGAGCAGATGGTATTTAAGTTAAAGTTATATATTTTAAGTTTATATGTACACTTTAGTGATATTTAAGGTTCAGGTTGCAGGAACTATTTCACGTTTAGTATCATTTTAATCCCCTATTCATCAGCAGTTGTCCGGTTCATTCGCCGAAGAGATCGCACATTGCATACTCTAGTTAGCGATGTTAGGGAATAAATGTTTAAACTGATACAGACTTTAAAATGCAAATAGACTAGTTGAAACTGGATTCTTGGCGGGAAAGTCGGAGCACATCCCCTGGAGAGATGACCCCCACCTTTGGATATTTTGGTTTGAACTGGCCTATGACCTGCAGTACACAAGACCTTCCTGAAGCCTGGAATAATACAAGCAAGCCACATCAGCTGCATTGTTTCCTCTGTAACACTGAGTGTATATAATACAGCTTTGCTGGCACTGGCTTCAGTCATTCTCTGACCACAGTATTCTGGAGTGAAGTACTGTAAGCTGGTACCAGTGGAGCGCAGCTAGCGCAATCGAGCTCAGTGGCATGTATGTATCTTTGGTATCGGCTATACTGTATTATAATTATGTATTCAACTGCTAAATTTTGCATCTGCTAAATAAATTGTTTGTGCTTTGGAAACACAAGAAATTGCTTAGACAATGCTTATTGGAAAACGATAGAATTACTTTAATACAGGGCAAGCGGGTGCCACCTACTCCTAAACCATATCATGAATGGGAAGTTCACAGAGAAAGGGGGCATTGACTTCTGCTAGGACATAACCTGCTTGAAACAGGCTGATCGGTAAGAGGAGACAATAGAGTGGTGATAGATCGCTACAGCTGGTGTATCAGGCATACAGCACATCCAAGACAAATGTCATTTCATTTTTTAAATTAACTCCATCTGAATTCAAGAGGTTTTGGTGGAGTTAGTGATCAAATGTCTGGCCTAACATACCCTAACTGTAAAATTTGCTTGGCAGAAGTTGAGGGACTATACATTGCAGTATATACTTTTCAGATTACAAACAATTTAATTTTACTCTTTGCATTAAAGATGCACTGTAAGGTTTCATGTTCTCTAACTCTCAACCTTAGTTCATCACATACTCCATCTCCATTTAATGCAGAGAGCTATTAGGTCCTTGCTCTGCCTTTATTCTCTATCCCACTTGGATCCAGCAATGTGTGCCTCCATCTTTATTATGCGAGTACCATAAGATGCAGTGGAAAAAAATGGACAGATACAGTTATATACATAACAATGCTGTAATATATTATTATATAAATAAGACTGTATCAGATTCTCTTCAAACATTGTACTCAAGGGACAAGTTGAAACTTCAAAGAGCCCCAACAGCAATTGACAGTTCTGTCTCTCAAGAAGTTCTACAGTTGGCAAATCTTTTATTAGGGTAAGATCACACTTGTATTTTTATGCGTGTTTCAAATTGGAATTAAAAACACTTTTTAGCACAATTTTCTTTAAACAAAGAAAACGCAAAAAATAAGTCAGGTTGCTTCTGAAAAATGCAAAATAAAGATTACACAAGTGCATACTTGACTACAGAGTATAGTGTTGTTTAACTATGTTTTTAGAATTTCAAAAATGCTGGTGTGCCATTGAATTATTCAGCTCGAAATACAATTAGAATAGGGATTCCTATACTGCAGTATTTCTGAACAGCAAATATCTCGACGAGTAACCCAGGGCCGTAACGAGAGCTGGGAGACAAGGGCAACCACCCAGGGGTCAAATCTGAAGGGATGGGGGGCAGGGACATGAATATTTTAGGTTACAGATGAGTGCTAAGGAACTTCAATTTTTCATCTTGCCCCAGACGCAAACATTTCTAGCTACGGCTCTGGAGTTACCATAGAAAGGCATAAAGTCTAAGTGATTCTATACTAGCTCTAAATCTTCAAATAATTATTAAATATACAATACAAAATGTGTTATTTATTACAGCACATATTATAAGTGTTCCTAGGTTAACTGCCAACATTTCCTGTGTCGCCATTGTGACCGCATCCAAATCACATGCCATAAGACTAATAACAGCCAGCTTGTGATAATTGCTGGATGTACTACAAGTTCTCACTACCTGAGGAGTCACTGTACATAAATAAATACTGCACACAATAGGAATGTCAGAACAATGTTCAAGGGCCACTGCAAGTTTAATTATATACAGCATTTGTAGACTAGCATAGCTGCAGATTGAGTTATGCAGAGCTGAACAATTCAACAAAGTGTTAATGTAGAATTCTGGAAATAATCCAAACATGACTTCACCTTTCTCAATATATATCAATCTTTGTAATTGTGTAATTAGCATGTGAAGGTGAACCAAGAATGAATGAACCCTAATTGCAAAGCCAATTTAAGAGTTAATACACTTATGATGACTAAAGTGCCCCAAGGTTTAAAAATCCTTGCTCTCTAAAACACATGCCTTGCTATATTTCTATCCCTTGTGCTCATACTCCTCCCCTCTCACTCTCCTCGCTCTAGGTCTCCTGGCCAGGCAATGACGTCAGCCTGAGGAAAGGGATAAAGAGAAGATCATAAGGCATCGGGGGATCAGGCTGTTTCAGCTGCTGCTTGCAGGAGGATATCATCTCAAGAACTGCAGCTAAGATATCTGCATTAATAGTCTTTTTTGCTTACGTCACTAAACTTTCTTATAAGTACAAGAATACAAAATGCCACAAAACGTGGTCCTACCTGGACCTGCACCTTGGGGATTCAGGCTGACTGGGGGGATAGATTTTAATCAGCCCCTACTCATCTCTAGGGTAAGTGAATATCAGTATTCTTTTGAGTAAGAGATCAGATACTCAAATTATCATGTTAGATGATCATTTATCACATTTATTGTTTTCACAGAAACTAAAAGATCTTTATATTTCCTTAAATGTTGGTGGTCTGTAATGAGAAAAACAGATGGTTTCTAGTGTAAAGTCTAGAACAGGTGACATTGACTAGTAACTACTGAGTTAAACCAAATGGTGACTTAACTTGGCATGTAGAGGATGTGGTCTTCAGTGCTTCTAAGATTAGTGTTTTTGCTGCTTATTAGAGGACAATAAAATGTGTATTAGAAGTGGTTCTGTGGTTTTATATACATCGTACAAATGCTTTTTATCATTAAGTACATGCCTTTTTATTCTAAAGTATTTTATGGTATAGATATGTTCCTCATACATTCAATAGTGTTTTATTACTTGCTTCATTTAGATTATGGATGTGATAATTTTAAAAGCAAATTTAATATCACAGCACATATCATCTGCATTGCTACTTTAAATGTTAATTTATGTCCTGTTTTAAGTTGTTTGTATCTTTTCATAATACAAACAGAAACATTTTAAATAAGTTTTCCAAACACTGGGAGAAAAACACTAAGTACACTAATAGAATGCTGCTGCAAACTAGCAGTACTGGTGTCATACTCCATACACTTGCACTGCAAAGGAGCTTCAGCTGCAATTTCCTGTCTTGTTTCTTTGGTATAGTTCACTATAAATAAACCACTTCATATTATCACATGTCCTTGTTGATTTAAGACAATATAAACCTCAGAACATGGACTTCTATTTGTATTGCACATTTCTGATTATTTTTTAAAAAAAAACAAACAATACAAGTAACATGACAAAAGCTCAAAAAAGGATTTGGAAATGACAACAGTAATTTTGCACTAGGACAACGTACTTACAAAAAACTTGAAAAATTACTGGAAGCATCTGTAAAGCCCTATACACATGAGAGTTTAAAAACAATAACTGTTAAAAGTAATCCATATATTTCCCTTCACTTTTACCAGAACATTCAGAGTGTTCTTAAAGTGTCCATGCAGCATGTGTACTATGTACCTAATGAACGCTCCTATGGAACTCAATTATATTCTACCTAGCATTAACACTTGTGAGCACTGTACGCACTGTCAAAATTGAGGCTTAGGACTTGACCCACGATTGCCAAAATCAGGTGTTAAATGCACATTCCAAAAGCTTGCTAAATGCCCTTTAGCATTGATAAGATTATGTAAGATAATGGATCGGTACACACACACTTTTAGACAAGCATTCTTTTGCTTTGAAATTTAATGTTACCTGCTCAATTTATACACGTTAACGTTCAGTACCTTAGAATGGAGTTCTATGACAGCACTCATTAAGAACATAGTATACTATGCTGTAGGGAGAACACGCTTTGAATGTTTCTTTAAACGCAAGCACAAAGACCAAGGTTTTTTATTGCTTTTAACAGGTGCTGTTTTTCATCGCCCTTGTATACATGACCTAAGAAATTGGTTTTCCCTAGATGGTGGTACTGGTAGGTGCACTTTAACAAGGCATTAAATCATACAATTATGGTTAGTAATGCTCTGGGAATGTGCTTTTTTCTGCACACATATATTTTTTCAATTCAGGAAAGCAGTTTGATATTATTGCATTTGAGCTACAGTGTAACATTGTGTAGCCTTCAGAGGTATTAAACTGTTCATAGTAAAGTTTTAGGCCACATGTTTAAAACAGAGAGATGGTGGACAGATATTAATTCAAAGGTAGAACTGAAGTGTTCTTTAAACTATACTATACAAATCATATTATGTATACACAAACAACTACTTGTCAAACTCTACCAAGTTCCTCATTATACTTGTACATAGGATATTTTTGTACATGCCATTTGGCTTGGAGAGTGCGCTTGTCTTGTACACCCACTCCATAGATTTCCCTGGACCAGAAACTACTGGTATTACTAAGTTTTAAATATATCACCAGTAGTTTCATTGTTTTACTGACATGCTAGTTAGGATTTTGGGGAATATGGTCTTATTATTTGATTTAATATTCTCCTTTCAAATTCTGCTGTAGGTATGAAGCACAGCACTCTTCACAAGCAAACAGGAGGGGATTTCACAATTGAAATATTGCCTCCTTAACTTTTTTTTTTACAGAGAGCAATGGCATTGCAATTCTCTAGAAAGCAATTTAACAATATATTATCTTGTGTGTAGGTAACAAACAAATCAAGAGGAATCTGGATAAACAAATAGTTCAGAAACATGATTCAGGTTAGAATATATTTGTTAGTGGGTATCAGACAATGATTGGATCAACATTTCACTTGGTAACTACAATCAAAACAGTCAGCCTGTCTGTATATCTGGTTGGACTACCAAATCCAAGCTGTAAAATGTCTTGTTTGTAGAACTTTAAGCTTGACTACAAACTAACAAATAGATACACGTGGAGATAGCTGTGGTATACAATTATTGTTTCACATTCAATTTAGGGATACCTTGTTTGCAGTTTGAAATGTTATAATGTGCTATTAAACATTAAATGTAACATATACTGGATCATTAAAAAAAAAAAAAAGAAATTTATTATTACATTAGAAATATATTACCAACATCAGCAGCAGTCTGAAAGGATTAGGGAGTAAATGTATCAAGGTCCGATTTTGCAAATCCAGAGATTTTATCGTGAGAGTTGAAACTCGCAGATGTATGAAGCTGAGATTTCATGCAAAATCGCCAGAGTTGTGCTTCTGTCAAAATCGCTATTTGCAAAATCGCTAGAGATCAAACTCCTGACTGTTTGCCACTCTATCTATACAAGTCTCAAATGTATGAAGCTGCGAGTAAGCAAACTCAGGAGAGTTTGCTTTCAAACATGCCAGATACAACACGCTGCTTGCTAGCAGCGTGTTGTATAAACATCACTGTTACACTACCCTGGCAGTGTAAAAATGGAAAATAGAAGAAAGTTAAAAAAAAAAAAAAAAGCGTGGGGTCCCCCCCTCTATTCCTGCTTAACCCTAGTGCTGCCTGACTACTGCTGGTTCCGTGAAAATCGGGGAAAAATTTTGCGTGGGGTCCTTCAGATTTTCACTTAACCAGCACTAGGCAAACCAGCCTGGGTTGGCAGCACTATTGCAGTGGGACACGCAGCAAGGGTCCCCCTGCCATAATGACTAACCAAGCCTAGACTGTTCAGCCCTGGGCCGGATTCCCTAGGGAGTGGGGTCCGCCGAAAAAAATGAGCGGGCCCCCCCCTAGAGACCCCCAGCCCAGTGCTGATAGCACTAGGGCTCTTACTACTACCCCTGGGCTGTGGGTAGTAGGGTAATAACGGCGATAAAGAGTTAAGATAACAAACAGACGCCATTTTGTTTTGTGTAACTACAAGTCCCAGCCAGCCAGGTTGCCCAAAATAGTGTGGCCATTCTGCTGCTTGTATAACTACAAGCACCAGCATACCCACAGCAGCCAGGGCATGTTGGCACTTGGAGAACCACAAGTGCCAACGTGCCCTGACATCCATGGCTGGCTGGGATCTGTAGTTCCATAAAAGAAAATGTTTAAAAAACCACAACACCCTTATTACAGCCACTAAAATTTAATAAAAATAAAAAACCCACAATAAACAGAGTAACAGCCCTCATTTACACCATATATATTTATTAAAAATAATAAAACCCCTAATACTCACCAATGAAGTCTTCTTTCTGTCATTAAAGTCCCAAAACAATTTGTAATTCCAAATGTCCGGCTTGCCCCAGTCCCAAAGTATTTATACCATCCAAAGTTCAGGCTTGTAAAAGTCCAAAAATAAATTGTACATCCAAATGTCCAGGCTTGCCCCAGTCCCACAGTATTTATACCATCCAAATGTCCTGGCTTGAAAAATCTCTTCTTGGCTTTGCCCAGGAGGGGCCCCTTGTTGATAGTAGCCTTCTTTTCTTCAGCCAGGAGGGCCCCATATTTGTAGATCCCGACACTTTGTTATCGATTGAAGAAAAACAAAAAAAACGAGCCGCCGCAAACACCTCCTACCTAGTAGGAGGTCCGCGACGCAATGAACGTACGTTCATTGCCCAAAGTCTATGTACTGTATTAGGTGATTTTCCCACGCTATTGGGGATATCACCTAATACTGTAAATATAGCTTATGCAATGAGCGTAGTTCATTGCGCATGTACTACGTTCATTGCGTAGCGGAGTGATGAATACGCTGTCAAAATCGGACCTTGATACATTTACCCCCAGGACTTAGTTAACTTCTGTATTGAAGTCCAGAATATATTTCCTGTTTTATGTGTTAAGACTCCAAAGTGCCTGGGTTCATATACCTTGCAATACTGTAAATAATCACTTCAGACTCGTAAAGTTTTAATTGATCTGAAAAAATGTTATGTTCTCGAACATTCTTAATAGCTATCAATCCACCTACTTCACTGTTTGTGAGACTTGCACTAACTTGATATGAATTTTAAGAGTCAGTGAAAATAATGTATAAATCATGAGAGACACTTAATATTTTAACTTCTAGGTATACTCATTTTGCTGTGATTGAGTTGACATATATATATATATATATATATATATATATATATATATATATATACACAAGTTAACCCGTGCATGATACTCATGCATTCTAGTCAAATCAAGATACTTAAGGTGTTAAAAGGGTTCTTGTCATGCATTTGGGCCTAGCCCAGGCCTCCTCAGGGGAAGAGCGTTACTTCCCGACGCAAGCGCCCTTTTTTAACGTGGTTTTGTCCACATGTCACCCCCTCATCATTTTTCTCCATCACCTCATCCTTCATCTTCATCGCCACATCCTTCATCAAGCTACTTAAGGTGTTAAAAACTCCCCACTGTCACCCCCGGCAACCACCAACCACTCCCAACTGTCACTTCTCCTTCAAGAAATATATAGGTCAGTGTATAACTCTGCCCAGCAGGTGGCGCTGCAGCTTGTTTTTTTTTTTTCACACACGCCACTAGGCATTTATATAGTAGATAGATATATATATATATATATATATATATGTAAAAGACGGCGCTCAACCCAATATTCATTTTTCAGAGAAATATAGTCCATAAACACCTCTTATCATCCTTTGTATGAGGCAGCTGCCTTCCTTCAAAAGATCAGGTAATAAATCCAGTCAAATAATAATATCTAGTAAACAGAATAAGGAGAGAGGGCGTCCAATAGTGTAGTAGTGAAGAGAGCCATCTTACGCATGCACATTCCATATTTCTGTGACACCGTGTAAATACTAATTAAGGAGGCCGATAAGGTGATACCAAGTTGAGACATCCTCTGTGTCATGTTTATTGTTGGAATGGCAGAATCACAGCTAATATAGTGGTACCTGCATGCGCGGTGACTCGCTCTGCACAATGCATATGATGGCACCTCTATAAATATGTAACATGGACATGTTTTAATCCCTCCTGATGAAGTCTCAACACAGAGATGAAACATGTTGAGAAAAACCGCATTAATCGTACATTACCCAGTGGATTTATTTACTCTTCTCTTCTGGAGATAATTCCTTCCATCTGATGTTTCCTGCCCCTTTGAATGAGGGAAAGTATGGACTGATTTCCTGATAAATCCTGACCAAGCTGTCAGGTCTTCAGGAAAGATTTTATTATATTGTACATTGTGAGTGCAAAATGTATATGTGTTTTATATTAAAATCTATATGTAGTAAACATACTACACTATATGGTCTATGAATCTCTATGTTTTGGAGAATAACAGAGTGGATCAAATGTGTTACAAGCAACGTGAAACAGTACAGATAAGCATTTGTTCTTCTATGTCAGGTGCACACATATATTACTGGGTGAAATAACCACTCAGTATATATAAAACATACTACACTATTTTTGATATTCTTTTGTTTTCGGCACTTTGGACTGGGATATAACAGCACAACCTGACCTCTGGAATTCTGGACTCTTATATAGATGTGCATCTTTTATTTATAAATCAGGGACACAGAATAATATCACTTTGAGAGGGGGGTATAAATTTCCCAAAAATACTACACTATTGGAAGCCATCCCTGCTTCCTGTGTGTGTGTGTGTGTGTGTGTGTGTGTGTGTGTGTGTGTGTGTGTGTGTGTGTGTGTGTGTGTGTGTGTGTGTGTGTATGTATGTATGTATGTGTGTGTGTATGTATGTATGTGTGTATGTGTGTATATACACACATACTGTCGTTTTGTTTACCTTAACAATGGCAATGTTGTGATGACTGTGTAATACTGTGTAATGCTGTCATTATTTGGCATACTGAAAAGATTAAAGAAATAGCCTTGCAACCCTTTTATCTTAAAGAACAATATGGAGTCGGGTCTGCGGGGCTGCACCACTGCAAGGAATGTAAGCATGATTTTTGAGCAATATGGGTCTTGGCTTGTGGTGAAGTTGCAGTTGTACCCACCTATACATTTGTCATTGTTGAAACACAGACAGGTAATAAATGGTTTTACAAGTGGTTACAGTACACTTCTACAAGGTTCTGTGTAGTAAATCAAATCACTCCTGACACATTAATTATCATTGGGACAATTTTTTTATTTATCAGGTGTCATACTGTTACCATGTGAAAAAATAAAACCCATAACAGTGCTGTGGAGATTTCTCCTCCATAGGAGTTTCTGATTCTCTGATACCTAATACAAAATGCTCCTAAAGGTCCCACTTAATTTACTATTGCAGTTGCATGTTTTAAGAAACACCTCTCAAATAATGGGAAGTTCGGGAGCAAAGTGGGTCAGTATGTGAACTGGGTTTGTATGGTACTGTAGATAGAGAGTAAGAGGAAACCTCCAAGCTGGTGGTAACTTATTTGTACAGGTTTAAATAAAATACAATTCAACAGTTAAACTGTATCACTGTTCATTACTTATGACAGTGTGCAAAGTGGTAGTTCATCAGGTGTTAATAGTGGTTTATATCCAAGGAGCAAAGCAAATAAATTAAACTCAGCTCAGAAATCTATCTCCATTTACTTCCTTTCAGTATGTGGATAACATTTCACAAACAGGGATTGCCCCAGGACAGATCATGTAGGATGTTCCAGCCAATGCATTCAGAAGGAAGAGGTGATGTTATCATAGATCTAAACATATGGACTGAGGGAGCAGGGAGAGGTCATCTATTCCTTGCACCTGCTAAGCAGCTGACAGGGACTGTACTTTACATCTAAAGCTCCCTCTGATGTAACTTGTATACATTCTATCTGGCTAATATTAGCAACAGGAAAGCAGTTTGAAAATATTTCAGCCTAACTGAATGTTATTTCTGCACCAAATTAAGATAAGAAGGAAAACAATTACAATGTTTGCACCACATAAAGCTCAGCGAAAACAGTGGTGTCACATTTCAAGTTAAATCCACTTCAGGAATGTTGGACTATTCTTTTATGCCATGTAAATCAGATCTTAAACAGCTCATTTTCAACATTAACTTGTTATTACAGCTGACATAAAAAGCTGTCCTTACATGAAATAGCACTTTACAACAACTAGAAATTTATATGTTTAATGCAAAAATGTATCAGTGGAATGAGGCAATGAAGAATTAGAGTATACACACTTCTATAAACACATAATAATGAGTAAAGTAATAGATAAACAGCTTATAAAATACTTGTACATTAAAGGAATGTGGAACAAGGATATTTATATAGATATTTGTAACAATGCACATTATTTCACATCAGTCTGTCATACTGTCATAAGTTTCCAGAGAGGGGTAAAGGAAGTTTTGTCGCTCTGATTCCAGTTTTCAGCTGTATCATTTTTCTCAGATATTTCTCTTATATAAAGGATGTTTGTTTTCAGAACAAAAATCACATTAGTTGAGTACACTGACTTTAAGCCACTTGCTAAGTGACCCATGAACAAATTGCAGAGACAGTCACTTGTGTGCAAGTCACTTGTGCTTTACTGTGTTCTAGACAAGAAACATAGGTTTGGAGCTTGACAAGTCAGGGAATATGCCTCAGATACGCGGCAAAATTTTATGCAATAAATAAAAAGCACAAAGATCATTTGGAGGTTACTTTCTAGACATAATATACACCTCTCATTTGCATATCTTCCAACTAGTCTGATTAAGGTGGGACATCTGAGCAGTGATGAACAGATGCCGTGTGCAAGGCAATACATGTAAGATAATATGGGGGTTATGGGCTGCCTAGCGCTTCATAAGTCCTAAAGTGCTAGGCACGCCCTGAGCCTGTGACCATGCCTCTGTTGTGATGTAGTAAACATACACTATGATCTGATTGGAGGATAAAGTTGGGAGGTATGCATTTCCGTGTGGCACTGCTCTGTGCGCTAGCAAAGTTTGCGCAGGCAAGGAGGAGAAGTTGGGCAGAGTGAGGGCACTCCTTGAAAACTAAAGAGTAGGTCCACAGATGTGCATGATTTTGCAGAACAGTGTAAAAACAGATTTCCATTTGCAGAACAGGATTATTAGAACAAGATAAATGGATTTAAAAGTTACATTTCAGGTGTGGTTCAGAGAGGAGCATTCCCATGTCCACTCCACAAAAGGAATTTCATTTTGCACTAGCTCAGATCTGGCTGTCTTGTACTATACTTTTACTTTTAACAGAACCTATTTTAAGCCTCCATGTTGCAATGAAATAAAACACTTCCAAGCACGCCAAAAAAAAAAAAAAAAAAAGCTGAAAAGTTTTAGAAAATGAGAGGAAGTGGCCCTAAAGTTTTAGGAGGTACGACCTTTGCTGTTCAGAATTTGGACAGATCAGTGCCAAAGGATGAGAAAAGTGCTCACTTGGCTATGGTGAGTTTATGTGTCTTTAAAGAATCAGTGATTTTTCAGTCATCAATACTGATCCCCAATATGCTCGCAGAAGGGAGAGAGAAACGATTACCTATAGTGTGAACTTATTATGATGGTTTATGTAAAAAATCCAAATAATGGAAAACAGTAATTGATAGTCACATTTTGATTGTAATAAATAAATGTGTGGATCCAATAAGATGTGAAAATAAATCTTTATTTTATAATAAATAAAAAATAAATATAGGGTAGTATGTTCTAAAATGTGACAATACTTAAGGACAATTGCACTCACAATTAGTACATTTTTAAGATTGCTTATCTGTAGAGGATTCTGATGTGTGAGAATATTGGCTGATGCCGCAGAAATTAAGTACTCGTAATCTCCAGTGAAGGAGATTATGGTTCTTTCACTACCATATTCAATGTGTTTTGCATGTAATTAACCTGCTTCTACAGGGGAAAAAAGGACCAAACAACCAGATCACTTACAGTGTAACTGGCGCCTGTTAGTATAGTCCAAAGATGACCACAGTCACTGGACAATAGTGAATATCAGTGTATTTATCAACATACCCAATGATGATCCAATAAATTTCAAAAGTCTAGGTGTATGCAGAGGACGGCATATGCCCAGTCAAAAGATAAAGAAACCTGCAGGAGAGGTAAGTGTGCTCTAATAGAAAGTATAACTAATGAGTGATTACATACTATAGGCTATATTTGCAAACAAATCCCTTTAAAATAGCCGTTAAACATCTGTTCAACTGCTTGTGTGGGGGAAAAAAAGAAGTGCAAGGAGTGGGATAACAACAATGCTGGACTCTTGATATAATGGTGCGGAATGTTAAAGTACTGCGGTCCATGGATAAAAAAATCAATTTAGCCCCTAACTTTTGTGAGTAATTTCTATTGATGTCAATGGATGCACCTATTCGAAATACAAACAAATCAAATGCAGTGCTGCGAGAAACACAAGGCCAGGATTAGTGAGCGTTACAAGTGGCGTGTAAAGATCAGGTGCATGCTATTCTTCTAATGTGTGCATCTCTGAGCCATGGGTTGAGGATCTATGGTCTAAAGTAGTGAAAGAAAACCTGATAAACTCAGGTGACTCATTGGGCGGCTCTCTAACCTTCAATAGGCCCGCACATTATCCTTACTCTCAGTAATATCTTAAACAATACATTTCACTAAAGAAAGAGACGTCTAACTCTTACAACATATCATCAGGCATTTTAAACAAGTGTTACAAACCATAAAAACTAAAATAAAGCAGGAAGGAGCTGGGGACATAAGGTGAAGGTCAGAGGGCCGTATGCAGCCCTAGGTCCACCTGTTGCCCATCACTGGTCTAAAGCTATCAATGTGTCATGAAAGTTATTTATTGCAATAATATCTTTCAGGCACTTTTTTTTTTATCTATTTCCTCGTTTACTAACCTTTCTAAAGCCTGTTATGTTTTTTGGACGAAATAGAAAGTAAATGGAAACAGCAAATATACTATGCAATCCAGCATCATACATATAGCTCTTCTAAGGACCTGGATCTTGCCAAGGCTGTCAGTGCAAAAGAAATCAGCTTGTCCATAGTGCTGTAATAGCGCTCCATGGAACCTTGCAGCTGTTAATCTCTTTCTGCAGGAGGAAAGCTGCACATTTAGTAGCAAGACAGCTCTCCAAATGTGATCAAGCGGACATCCCCTTAGTTGCTATATGGATGGGGCAGGACACATTATGTTGAGGTTGTCTGAAAATGGTCAACCAAATAAAGCCTATAAAGACACAAACATTATTTTGACATATCCATTTCTATGGTCTCACTTGTGTTTACACCCATTAGAAAGCTTAAATAGAATAATTGCAGACATGTCACTGCAAATCACATTATTTGCTTTATCTGGGAGTGTCACATAGTCACGCAAATTGTAGTAATGAGTAATTAATCATAAGTATCTGGTATGTTGTATTAGAAAATTATCGTTGGTGGAACATGTCTTAACACAAAAAATGACAGTATATTATGTTCAAAAGAGAGTACTTAATTACATGTCAACCATTTGTCAATAAACAACTTACTATGTTTCTGTCCGTGCTTTCTCCATCTCATAGAGATGTTAAAACCAAATGAGGCATTAAGGATTTTTAAGGTGGCCACACCATGATCCTGCTAATCGGCCTGAAGATCGGGCAACTGGACCACTGTCCAATTTGACCACATGTAGCTGAACAAACTAAACAAGATACATGGGGACCCATTGAATTCATACTGGGTCCTTTGTTGAATGACCCTAATTATCATCATCACCATTTATTTATATAGCGCCACTGATTCCGCAGCGCTGTACAGAGAACTCACTCACATCTGTCCCTGCCCCAATGGAGCTTACAGTCTAAATAATGAAGATGTTTGTTTTATTATTCAACAAAGTTTAAGTATTCATTGCATATTATATGAAAGGCAATGTCACACACCAGAGGATTAGGCTTGCTGCTTGATGTTTGACTAAATCGCCATTGAGTAGTCAATTCTAGTTACAAAACACTAGAATAAGATGCAGCACTATTTAAATGTCTGTGCATGCATCCAGGTATAAGGACTTAACATTAGTGCTGTATCTCTAAGATTATCTATCAGCGGTAATAAAGCGTGAATCGCTGATGGTAGTATCGACACTCCCTTCTCTTATGACCCTGTTGAAAAATCACTCCATAATAATAACCACTGTGCGTAGATAGCTCTCATAGGGGTATATTTAAGAAAGCACGGTAATGCAATATCGTGCACTTACCGTGTAAATTAGGCCACGATGTGCTCTCCGCAAATTTATTAAAGGTGCATCGCAGCAGATATCATTGATATATGCTGCTTTGCACTCCTGATCGTTTTTGCGAGCAGTCACCATTCAACAGAATGGGGACTGCTCCTGGCCGCAATCTAACAAGTCCCGAAAAAATGTTTTTTTCGGGAACTTGTTGTGTTAAAGCTGAAGCTGGCGTACATCATCCGAAATGCTGGTAAAACTTCTGTTCTTCGGTATGTCCAGCTCTGCTCCGGAGAACAGAGCTGGACAGCGCATGCGCAGGGAGTGATCTTGTGATCCCTCCCTGTCACAGCCTCAAGCTCTCCGGACGGCACATGCGTAGTTGCATGAAGAAGAGCAAGTAAACCGAAGAGGAGGAGATCCGGAGCCAGCGCGACCGAAGAGGCAGTGGTGAGTATGGTTTTTTTTATCACAGAAACAACAGTTTTTCGGAACTGCTGTTTCTGTGTTCCATTTTTCATAAATTTGAGAAATACATCAATCCTTATCCATGCGATACGGATTGATAAGTATTTCTCGTTTTGCCCGATAAATGATAAATGTGCCCCATAATCACAGCATTCGCCGCTGCCTGCTTCCAATTTCCAGGTATGTGACGTCACAAAGACGTACACTCCGATATACATTTCGCCATATAGGCTTACTTAAGGGAATGTCGAAACTGATACAAATCCAAGTGAGCAATTGTCAGGAACATGTCTGTACAGGTTTATTAACTTGCACTATATTTTGGATTTTTTGCCATTTAATAGGCTTTGAGAAAACACATTAAGGGATATTTTATGAAAGAGGTCTAAGCAATAAATCCTGCAAATAAATCCATTTTCGTGGGATTGAGGCAAAATAATGGATCGGATCTAGTTATTACTATAATGCTAGAAATATCACAGATATTTAGTGTTCACTAAAGTTTTCAATCATTACCACCTCCCCTAAAGCTCTCTATGTTGATGGCGCAATAGGGTTATTAAACAAGCTATGACTGACCTATGGCCACACAGTAACTACAGCCGGGATGGAAGTCATTAGTAGCTCTGCGGCACAAGAGGTTCCCTGCCAAATCAGTCTGTGTTGGGACAGCCTGTTATGGGAGGTGCTGTCCCAGCAACACTTTAATGATAACTTCAAGTACAATAATCTCTTCTCGCCAAGTAGGCAGTACTGTCTATGCAGTGTCTTCAGTTGATGAGAGCTGCTGTGATTGCATCGTGATATTGGTCAGACAAGATTTAGAGCTACTTCAAAGGTGGGGTTACTGCTGAAAATTGTAGACTGGTCGGGTAACAGCGAGGGAACCAACTATATGTGCCTAGTGTAGTGATTATCCAGAAGCTGCAGATCTCAAATGCTAGAGACCACTTATTCATGATTCTGCTATTTTAAGGTAGTAAATATGTTAACTTGTGTATTATTTAATTACTCTGGTTGGAATAGATAACAGCACTGTAATATAGCAAATATAAAACCACTTCTGTAGTACATGCTACTGAAATACAAATTAACAGGTTTCATTATTGGTGTGGAGAGGACATTTTATGTGTAATCTAGTTAATGCACAGCATGAGAATTTCCTCAACAAGCTGATAAACCCAATACATACAGGTAATAGATCCATTATCTGGAATGCCTGGGGCTTGCGGTTAAGTTTTATATTTTCTAAGAGATGAAGCAGTATACTTGAAACATATAAATGCTCACGTGAAAATGCTCTGGCATCCACTCTCCATTAATATATTTGGCAGTAACTGTAAGACACTTGGTAAACATGTCAAGGTGCAAACCATTCTTACCAAATGCCGCTACCATTCCTACTATATTTTTTAAATTTCTGGATAACAGGTTTCCAGATAAACGATCATATTCTATGTAAATCAATGAATTGACATGTCTAAGACAGAAAAATCTGGGCTTGGTTCATGGCATTCAAGTTTAAAATTTTTGGGCATAATACAAACGTGTAGAATATATTCCTCAATCATTCTGTACACTCTCATCAAGTAATAGACTGGCAATCTTGTTTTTCAGAGTGCAGAATTTACAAAGTTACATTTTTCCCATATTGACAACAATATGAGTAGGAATAAGGCTTTTGCCCGAATCAGACTCTTGCATGTATTACACCGTATCAGCATAGTTTATAGAGACAACAATAAATGAAAGATATTTAGGGCCTGAGTCATTAAGGAGAGCAAAGCAAAAAAAAAAAAAAAAGTAGTAAATTTGCTACTGGACAAACCATGTTACAATGTATGAGGTGCAAATTAGTTTAATATTCTGCATATAAGAAAAAAACTGGCTGTTTTTCCATGTAGCACACAAATATTTGATAGCTTTATTTTTACACTGATATTTAAATTTGATCTAGGACATGCTCTATCCCAACTATAAATCTGTCACCATATTTTAAATTTACCTCTCCCTCCAATGCAGCATGGTTTTGTCCAGGTGCAAAGTTACTCCTTTTTTATTCTTTTCTCTCCTTAATGACTCAGGCCCTTAATGTTTACTCTGTAGCCATTTATCATTCTTTTGGGGGAATTCTATTGTCCACCAAATGCCTCAGGAATAGTCACATGGGCACTCTGCGGCTATGTAACATCTCCCCCATAGAGGTGCGCAAGAAAGTCTATGATGTTGGGGTACCGTAGTTCGCAGTCGCAAAGTTGGGCGGCACACTGCTCACAACTGAATACCCCCCCTTTGTCTGAAACTAAACATCATACTATACATTTATAAAAATACAAAACCTTTGTATATGTACTTAATTCCTAATACAATTATTGTATTTTGATTTTGCTGTTGTAGCCAATGTTACTGCAGTAATAAAAATTAAAACAAACAAGAGATGCAATAGCAGATTTTGAAACTCTTCAGGATCAGTAGCAGAAAGCAATTACTGCAAATCACTTTGAGTCACATTGACCCCACAGTGAGTATGCCTGCTCTCAAAGACACCTGTTGTTTATAGCTGTCAACACAGCATGCTAAACATTGCAAGTGTAATCTGAATATGAAGACAGACTATCGCGAAAGTAGTTAATTATTTTAAACAACTTAGCAGTAACTGGTATTAGGCTTAAAGTTTTCCTATATTGTTCACATACAGCAGGAAGAACTTTCAGAAACACAGTAAATTTATAGATTTCTGACAATGGACACAGATTTGCATTTATTGCTCCCAGAGTTTATATAAATCAGCTGCAAAAGACCTGATATTTAGCCTTGTATCATGGATGTTCTTACTTTATACTATTGATATATTATTTATTAAGATTTGTGTGAATGGCACAGTGTATGAAATATAGTATATAGATAAGCAGGACACATAGACAGATTAAGACCCAATAGAGCCCTAGGCAAGATCCTGCCATTATTGCTCCTTTTCATATCATATTCAACAATATGACACATATATACTATAATTCCCTGCTGCCACTTTGTCCCCAACCAAGGCATTGTCATATTGCCAAAGAACTTCCTTCCCTCCCCAACAAAAAAAACATAATTTTAATTTGACCCTCTTTAATTTATAATTAACTTCTGACTGCAGTCAGATGTCGAAGCCCACTTAGTGAGCTCACTGTGAGTCATTCAGCCTCAGTCACATGAAGCTGAGCACCAAAAAACTGCAGGAGGAGTGTGCGCAAAGTCCTGACTGGAGTAACTCTGAACATAATAGTAGTGGCACCAAAGTGGTGAAGTGCACAACTGTGAATGGTCTATTTGGCATGCGCTGCACTGTAAAATATAGCTACCAGTTGGGATGGATTGGGTGCAGACAGCTCCCTCTTAACAGCAGAGTAGTGTGAAGCGGGACATACCTTCCAACAGTCCCTGCAATCACAACAAAATTGGGACTGACTGACTAGAATCGGAAAGCTGTCAGAATGTGCTGCTCTCTCTTACCTGGTCTTGCAGCTTTGACGACCTGCCGCTGATGTCTAAAGCTCTGTTGCTTGTCTGGATCCTGGAATATTGGGTCCCTGTTTGGAAAAGAGATAGGCCAAATTCACCTCCTGGAAAGCAGAGCAACGAGTGAACACACCAGACACGCCAAAGAAGCACAAGACTAAATCAATAGCAACCATGGTTAATAACTATGATTCCTTCCATCAGGCAGTCCCAACATGAAAGAAATAGTATTTCCATATAATAAATGGGTTTCCTTCCACCAAGTAACCCCGATTAAAATTAATATCACTCACATTTAATAAAAAGCCCAATTTCCCAACAACCAGTTTGGCATCAGGTTAATAGCATTCTCTTTTAATAAATAGGCTTATTTACCCCCAATCAGCCCTGAAATCAAAGCTGCAAACCAACATATATATATATATATATATATATATATATATAATTTTTTTTAAGTAGCAAGTTAAGTACCTTTTGCATGCATCTGATAGACCCCCTTAGCTTTCTTCCTGCAAAACATTATCTTTTTTTCAAGAGCTTTTGGTTTGGCAAACAAAAATGGCTGACAGACACAGCTCTGAGACACAGCCTGCTACACGCACAGGCTCACAGCATGCCACGTGATGGCTAAGGGATGAGAAGAAAGAGGTCATAGCTCAGAGGGGTGTTCCAAAGCCTCTCTCCCCACTATATCATGGACTGCTATGTAACGGTGGTTGCCATGGTAGTCCAGAATCATAAATTGGGTGGGGTACGAGTGTGCAAATGAGATCATTCCGGCAACAGTAATGTGACATGAACATTGCGCATGGTGTAACTACGTCATTGAGGAAATACAGACCTAATGATAAAGTGACAGGCAATAATGTTTTTTAGGATGGGTTGGACATTAGACATCTGCCGGGTCCTCGCATTGCCCCCTTAATAACGGTAATGTAACAATCGCCGTTTGAATTGACGTCAATGTCAGTGCTGGTATGTTGTGTTGCCGGAATTCTTGCCTGCCACTTTATCATCAGGTCTGTATTTCTTCCATGTCGTAATTACACCATTCGCAATCTTTATGACGCATTTACTGTTGTCGGAATTATCTCATTCGGAAAAATGACTACCAACGCATAAATCATTAATAACTCACCTGATGTTTCAAGGGATCGTTGGCTTAAATACATATCCTTTTAATAAATAGGCTTATTTCACCCCAACTGGCAATGACACACCAAATTTTGGGCTAACTACCCTCAAGTATTTTTGTGACACTTGATGGCTCTCAGTTACTGCATTCTTTCTAATGTGTGATTATCCAGTGCTTTATAATGTAGGGAGATAAACTGTTTAGCCTCCACTGCTCAATCTTACAGGTTTTTTTTTAAATACCTGCATTTGTCAAATTATGTTTTTTTGTTTTAATTCTATAGTCAACTACAGTAAATTGTTTTGAAGTTAATTACAATGAACTGTAAACTTTGAAAAAGTAATACACCAAACTGTATTCTGCAGAGAACTGATTGAAACTTTTTAGAATTATCTATCCACTGCAGCTCCCCAAACATTGAACAATCTTATAAGAAAGAACAGGCATTTTAAGTATCTTCAAAAAAGTATACTGAACTTGTTCTGAAAGGGTTTGGTGAATTTACTTTTGGAAAAAGCCATTTAAACACATTATCATAAAAAATGTTGAAACATTCAGTCTTTAGATGGGATTCTCTCCCACCATTAGTTCATGTCATAATTCAGAGTAAAATCAGTGGTCACTTCTGCTGTATAACAGTTGCTTGTTTACATATTAACATTAATGGGTAGCTTAAAACTCTTCCTATCTTCTATTTATTGCTGTACCAATAGTTACAGTACTGTATTTTGCCAGTAAATATTCCTACATTAGAAACTAAATCTGTCAAAGATAATGTGTTACCCTGTTGGTTGAGTGTGTTTATCACAAGTCATAAATACTTACAGGAGAGCCACGATCATTCTATTCTTGGTGGTACACAATCCATTACCCTTAATCCTTACTCTTAAAGAAGGATCAATTTACTGTGAGTATTTCATATTTGCTTACTGAGAAACTACCTCTCAAACATTAACACATAATAAGTATTTTTAAGCTAGGAAAGATTTGCATGTCGAACTTTCCTCAACGAGAAACTCTAAATGGAATGCATTGTTTTAAAAGCGGCAGCACACACTCTGGGGAATATACTACATTACTGAGAATGTTAATAATACTTTTTTCTCTTACTAATTTTACTAGAGATTACATTTTTTTAGTGACTTAATTCGTAATTTAGGGGTAAGTTTATCAAGCTGTGGGTTTCAAAAACTGGAAATATTGCCTATAGCATCCAATCAGATTCTAGTTACCATTTATTTAGTACATTCTACAAAATGACAGCTAGAATCTTCTTGGTTGCTATAGGCAACATCTCCACTTTTTGAAACCTGCAGCTTTATAAATTTATTCCTTAGATTGGTGCAATTTGCTGCATCTTAACACTTTAAAACAGACTGTAAGAAAACATAGTGGGAACAGATAAGTCAATTGCTAAATATTAGATGCACTATTGAACATTTTGAGGGAGATTCAATTAGCCGCAATGTTCTGAGTTTTCCTCGTGGACCATGGAGGAGAAAGAAAAATCAGTGGAGAATTTACCATATTAACAGTAAAATGCACAGCCGTGATGTTCTGAGGAACATCACGACTAATTGAATTTCCCTCTTTCAGCCTTATTTTTAGAGTTCAATGTAAATCCAGCTAAAGGGTGAAAATTTGCTCATGGACAAACCATGTTGCAATGTAAGGGGTGCAAATGCATTTTAGCCTGCAGGGAAAAAATTTCAAAATTATCCAACATTAAATTTTGTTTGTAGACTGACTTTTGTGTTTAGGGTTTTGTCTTGCTGCAGGACCCACATTCTGTAGACCTTCAGTTTATAGTTACATTAATATTGGGAAGCTCTCCTGTTCCTGTGGCAGAACAGCCCTAAGCCATAACACTGCCAACCATGATTCAGGGTTGGGATGAGGGTCATATTTGGAATACACTTTTTGGCTTTCTCCAAATATAATGTTACTCATTTATGCCAACAAGTTGTATTTTAGACTCACCTGTCCACAGAACATTCTTCCAGTAGTCTTGTTTCATTCAGGTGGTTTTTAGCAAACTTCAAAGGGGCAACAATGTTCTTCTTGAAGAGTAATGGCTTCCTCCTGCCACGAGCCGATGTGCTAGGCTCGATGGGTCATCTGTCTCCCTTCCTGGCCTCAACACTCCGGCCATTGCCAGGGCAACCAGGACGGCTTTCTTCACTGCCGCCATGCCTGGCGAGTTGTCTAACAGCCCGGTGCACGCAACAGTATAGTACAATTAATTAACATCCTTCTGAGGCCGATTATCACAACTTGAGTGTCAATTACTTGTAATCTACTATGCCTAACTTTGTGGGATAAATTATATACATAGGTCTCAATGATTACATCCACTGCTCATTTCATTAGAAGGTCTGAGTGTCTCCTAAATTTTCCTTGCCACATTCAATATAATTTGATCCTTTATTGCCAACGAAAATAATATATAGGATAATGTAATGCATACTGTAAGTTTTAAGGGTTTTAAAATTCACTTAGGAGCTCTATATCATATTAAAGCACAAGACTGCATGTCGTGGAACTCTAAACTGACATATAATATCCTCAATAGTTTAAAAGGGGGTTATGTTATCTCTTGTACACACATTTAATTAACCCCTTAAACACAAAAATACTGACATACACAGAAAACACACAGAAAAAACTGTAACTGACCAGTCCTAGAATTATTGTTATCCACTGCACACAGCTCATTCTCAGATTATCAGATTCAGTGCTTAGCCGAAACCATTTTGATTTTTGTTGTTGTGCACACAGTCTATATGTACCCACTCTCATAGAATTCTTTGTACCTCTTCCGGACTCACTGGAGAGCAAGTTACCCTCCCGCATTCTGCCCACTTACTAGCAAAGTGGGCATGATGGAGGACTATGATGACACGATTCGTTGCGAAGAGACAGAAAGTGGGAAAGTATAAAATAAATCAGGTTAGGTATAATCTAATCCGCTATACTGTGTTTACAGTGTCATAAGATTAATGAAATTCGGAAGCAATGACAGCCAAGAGGAACTCTGCATAGCAATTTAATACAATGAGGCAACTTCCCACATTTTATTAATGACTTTGTGGATTCAAAAGGCCCAGAATGAAAGGAAGACTGAGCCAGTGAAAGAATCCAAATGACATTTTTGGTGTCTGGAATGACACCCCAATCCCATACCGTGAGGTTTTGTTTTGCCTTTCTTTGGATCCTCAAAACAATTAGACCTTATAAAGTGTTTATCTAATAAACCTAACAATGTAATTATGACTGTTTCACAGAAAATAGGTAAATATTTTTTAAACAAATCCTTCAATATTACATGTGCCAATGTTATGCACGTTTCGTCGCTATCCAATAACAATTGTCGAATCTCGATTTGTGTTTCCAACGCACAAATAAATTTATTCTCAAAAAGTAGCAGAATAATTCAAGCGAAATAATAATAAGTATAGCCGTTACTTATCGCAGGCGCTCTGGATCCAGTGAACAGTCATTCAGGTCTGAAGTCTGTGGTCAAGATGACTGAACACTAGATGAAAGCTACTTATATGCAAACAGAAATACAGTAAAACAATGCAGATGGTATGGCTTGCTTCTATTGGTCCAGGCTTCAGGAAGGTCCAGGGGGTTGCAGATCATAGGCTAGTTCAAACTAAAGAATCCAAAGGTCAACTCTCCAGGGGATGTGCTCCTTTCTTCCCGCCAAGACTCAAGTTACAACTAGTCCTTTAGCATTTTATAGTCAGCATCATATTAAAGGTTTATTCCCTAACATCAATAACTAGAGTATGCAATGTGCGATCTCTTCGCCGAATGAACCGGACAGCTGATGTAAAAGGGATTAATATGATACCAGACATGACACCTTTCCTTTAACCTGTACCATATGTATCACTAATATGCATATAACTTATAATATTACACATAAAAACTACTATATTTCGACATAAATAACTATGTGTTGCAACTACGATTAATGTGTACTATTTACAAATGTGTGTGTTTGTGAGAATGTATACAAAAGTGTAAAAATGGTTATTGCCACGTGTTGCGGCTGGATACGCCCTTCCACGCCGTAGCGTGCTCTACGCATAATTTCAGACAAAGACAACCAAGTTTGCTCGATATTAATTGAAATGACTTTATCCAATTTGCTGACTTCGACACCAAATATACAAAAACTGAGATACAAATGTTAGAGTGACAGGGGAAGAATCAATTAGCCATAATGTTCCTGAGAATCTACGCTCCTCAAACCCCATAGAGATGGGAAGAAAAATCTGCGTAGATTAATCTGAAAAAGTACATGCAAAGTGTCTTCAGAATGGAGACACATCGCGCACAATTGAATTCCCCCCAGTGTGAGGAAGCTCTTAGTTTTTTCTCTTTTGCAATTTCTAGCATTCCCATTGTCTGCTATGGGCATAGTTACCCCCTTGACTCTAAACAGGGCTGAGGTTTTTCATTATATGGTGTGATGTGTCAACCGCAATGGCACTCTTTTCATGTCCTACATTAACAAACATTTGTCTGTTAATGCAAAAAATCTGGGTTAAAATTACCATATTACAGTAATACTTTTAGCGCCGGGTTGTTCCTAGAATAACGTGGCCAAATTGAATCAGCCCTTAAGGGGTAGATTCAATTAGCCACATTGTTCTTTAGAACAATGCAGCCCGTGCACTATTACCATTGCTATGGTAATAGCTGTGCATTATTACAGTTACTTCGATAATTTCTCCAGATAAATTACCGTAGTAATGGTAATAAGCAGGCCACATAGTTATAAAGAGCAACGCGGCTAACTGAATCTACCCCTAAGAATCAATAATAGATTTGCAACCAATAAGAAACAACTTATATATGACTTTGCAACAAGAACATTTGCATATTTCGTAATTAAAACCCTACATTTTACTGTCTTCAAATTCTGCTGCCTGTGATACCTACCTCAGTTTGCCTCATTACAAACATACTCCTACTGTCTTACAATTGGTACAGCTGATTGATACTTACTGTGACAGGATACCGGGTTAATGTCTATGGTGCAGTGTTTTGCAGTTCGACTTTTTCCCAGCACAGTGTTTTAAAAGTATTTTTACAAATCGCTGAATATTTCTTCAGAATTCGGTCACATAAATATATGTGTATGCATCATATGTCACTGTTTTCATTTGTCTCACAGAAAAGCTGCACAAAAGAGCATTTTCCACACAGACTTCCAATAATTAGAGGGAACATGAGTAACATTTATATGCCATCCAAAGTAGAACAGGAAGCCCAAGAAGGTCTGTCTGTCCTGTGGGAAAAGTTACTATAGTTTGTATCTAACATCAGAAATCACTGATTATACAAAAATAACTCATAGTCAAAACAAAACCAGTAATTTGTCTGGTGCCAAAAGCCCCTACGTACCAGCTTTGCAACTTTGCACACAGCTACACATAATGGAGATAGGGGGTTTCTGGACATAAATCTCTGTTATAGCGCTACCCATCTGAGCCAGACCGTGGCACGGTTCTCAGAAGGACTTGGCCCAAGGTGGATAGACCTGGAATGCTCCTTTTGCAAGGTGTCTTTCTTGGGCTCGACATTGGGGATGCCAGCGTGTGATAGGCCTAGAACTATGAGAATTCACTCTGTCACACCTTTACTTATCACATATGGGACTATTGTAGACTACACTTTAAGACGACCACAATACCCTCTCTGGCATAATCCCGCTTTTTCACAAGGGCAATGCCACTTTTGTTTCCAATCCTGGCACGCGAGGGGCATCGAGTTGATTAGAGATATACTAGAATTTGATCATTGTATTCCACTGATGTCCCTAGAAGAAACGTTTCATTTCCCATCAGTCAGCACTTTGGCGTACCCTCAGGGAAAACATTATGTCAAATCCCTCTCAAAACCTTATGCTACGAGGGAGCTGACAACATTGGAATCCATTTGTGTCAAAGATCCCCTTCAGCGAAGTATTATCTCTAATTGATATAATCTCCTTGCACCACCAAACAGACCAACTACCCAGCTAACAAACTTAAGTGGGAAGCCGACTTGGGCAGGCCACCAGATGAGGACACCTGGTCAACAATCAGACAGCAGGTCTCGAGGACCTCTATCTACTCACTTGTGAAAGAAAACGTTTAGATGGTACCTTGTCCCGACTAGGCTGAAAACGATATACAGGATCACATCTGATCTATGTTGGCGGGGTTGCGGTGAACGGTGGTCATTCATTCACATCTGGTGACCCTTCCCAAAGATTGCTCTGTTTTTGGATGATGTGGCTGCTCTACTCAGTGAGGTTACATAGATTCAGGGCGCTAAATGTCCCTGATCCTTGATTTTGACTCTCCATTAGAAGCTCTTGATAAACATGCAGAGAAGCTGTCCTTACAAATCCTTCACGCAGCCAGGTGCGTAGTAACTAAGAAATAGAAAAAAATCAGACCCCCCTTCTAAATAACATCTCTTAAATAAAATTTGGTTCTTGGCATCAATGAAAACACATTTGGTATACCTGAACAATAAATTCCAAACATTCTCCCAAATTTGATGCGATTGGTTTATATATAATAGCCCTTCCAGTACACACAACACCAACATTCACCCTCAAGATACTTCATCCCTCTTCTTATAATCTGTTAAATTTGATGTTATATGTTGATTCTGTTTTCCTCAAATAGAGGAACAATAGTCGCCGGGATTCCCATGTCTCCTCTCAGTCTGCCCCCCTCCCGTCCGTCTGCATTAATCCCCCTTCTTGAACTTTTAGCTTTTTATATAATTGAGCTCATATTTTATAGGGGTAAATTGAATCTCTAATTGTTTGCTAAATAATCTTCCCAGTTACCAGACTCTTCATCTTCAGAGGTTTGGGTGTATGCTAAAAGCTCTTTGCAGAACTCAGTTCAAACCTGATGACGTTGGGTTTGTGATGTAATGTTAAGGGGGCTAGGAAATAGACAGAGACCAAGATATGCCTGGCACCCTAAAGGTGGATTATCTGCAGCAAAAGTAAGTGCAAGATACACTTTACTTTGGCTGTAGAGCGGCTGCATTATAAAAGGCATTCCTGTCATTGCAGAGTTACACACAGCCATTTGTCTTTTATAAAATCCCTTTTTTCTCCAACTCAGAAATACATGAAGGGAGTGTCATAATAATTGATGAATAGAGCATCTTGTGTTCTACAGTTGCACTTTGCCCAATGCAAAAAAACACATAAAAATGATTCATGTAATAAGTAAAATCCCGATATCCCTTACTCTCATGTTTCATTTAAGTTGTGAATAAAGCTAAACCAAGCACTATTTTAATAGAAAAAAAAGGATTTATTTCTTTTTTAGTGAAAAGCGAGATTCTAAAGAGGCAGAAGGTTTTGCTGTTACGTGATATTTACAGTTTTGCACAATGTGCCACTTAAGATGTTTTTGCCTCCACACAATCATAGGCATATTTCTTATTTGTGACAGTATCATCCAATAAAAGAGAACACTCATGCACCTTTAAGTGAGCTGGGAGGACCATCTAAGGGCAGGGGTGCAAGACCAAAGTAAATTTGCATCGTAAATCAGGTCCAGTGAATCTATCACATAATTAAACATAAAATTGGGTTTATATTTTGACTAATTAACCTCTTAAAAAAGTATTCTGAATTTACAATTATTATTAACATTTATTTATACAGCATCTGCACAATTTAGTTTACAGTGCTTTATGATTAGCAACTAAAACATTAAAAATACAATAAATGGATATAAACAAACAGACAATGTAAGATGGCCCTGCTCTCAATCTTATAATCTATAGGAAAAAAGGAGTTTGATACATGAGATTAAGTGCTACAAATTTCATATTGGTTCAGCTAAAAACGTTTTTCAAAGTGTTGAAGACAAATGATTGTTTCTTTCAGATCACACCAGGAAGTAAATCTTCTGTTGCTAATTTGTGCCCTGGAGATGTGATACTTGCTATTGATGGATACAGTACTGATAACATGACACATGCAGAGGCACAGGACAGAATTAAAGCTGCAACAGACCAGCTCTGCTTGAAGATTGACAGGTATAAACTGCCTCACTCTTACCGATAGTAACCCTGCATGAAATGACAGTTTATTAATGTATCACTAAAATTATTATCGCTTAAGACAGTGAAATATTACTTAAAATTTAATTTCCAATGGTCAGAATGGTTTGGACTGCACTCAGCAGTTATAGACATATTTGGCCTGAGTTACTAAGGAGAGCAAGGCAAATAAAGGAGTATATTTGATCCTTGACAAACCATGTTACAATGCAAAGGATGCAAATTAGTTTATTATTTTGCATGTAAGGAAATACTGGCTGCTTTTACATGTACTACACAAATACTTGATAGCATTATTTTTACACAAATATAAAGTTGATCCAAGACATGCCCTACCCCAAATACGAATCTGTCCCCACATTTTAAATTTACCTCCCCCTCCAATGTAACATGGTTTTGCAATGATGCAAAGTTGCACCTTCTTTTATGCTTTGCTCTCCTTAAGGAGTCAGGCCCACCTAGCCTTATATAGAGTTCGATGCAATATTCATCTAAAACGCAGGAATAAATTGCGTCTGAAAAAAAGGCATATTCTATATAGTATTCGAAGTCAGATGCATCTCAGATGTTCGTCATCATTATCAGTTTGCATCTTACACCTGGGGAAGAACATCCACAACAGAGACATTTTCTGACAGACGTATCTGTGTCCAGGTCCATATCAGTCACATTTACGTGAACACATCCTTACTGTACATGGCCTATGCTTGCACGTCCCTTGCATCCCGCAATCCACATAAGGAGTCGTATACACAAGATGTGATAGACTCTACATACAGACACGGGTGTAATGCTTTTTGTGTGCATGTGCAGGAGTGAAGTTCGTATTTCATGCTATGAAAACGGGCTTGTGTCCAACTTTACATGATGTCCATTATGGAGATAATCTTTCTAGTTATAGCCATACTAATTTCTTAATAGTCAAACTTAATATAAAAATATTACACTCGCAGAAATTCAACAAAAATAAAAATTCTATAAATTTTTGAGTTTACTCATTTGGAAATACAGGGCCATTGAGTACAACGTTACTATATTTCTAAAAAAAAATACTGGCATAACTAGCAATGTCAGTCTTACATGGTTTATATTCAATAACCCTGCAACAAACTATGTGAGCTTTATACAACACTATCTGCCAATGGGGCCTATTTAACAAGCCACCACCACAAATTTAAGTATCGCCTCTATTTATAACTAAAAGATTGCAGCAAATATAGGAGTTTATGCTGCTTTCCCACTGATTTCGAATGCAAAAGCAGTCCCCAAAAGGTTTATATGGAAACAGCTATTTTGCATGATATAACAAGTTCCGAAAAGAACTTGTGCCCAATGGCTAACACCATCTGAAGATGGCATTAGCCACTGGGTCATTCCATGTCAGTTCAATCAGGGTTGTCCACCACCCATCTCAGATTTCTACAATTTTTTTTTAATTAAGAGAGGATGTCAAAACAACTATTTCTGCCAAATATCTCTACTGTCTGACAGTTAGTTGATTAAATATTGATTTTTCAATTTAATTAAATAATTTACTAATCGCACTTTCTTTATCCAGTTTATTTGAAGTACTGCAGATGTCTATTAAGGAATCACCACAAAATTTGGACCCCTAAGGTAACTCTTCCTCCCAAATCCATAAATCCAAACCAAATTACTTTATCTGCCTCATATTTTGCGTTACGGCAAAAACACACATTTTTCGAATAGAATTAAAAACGCTAGGTTCAAATGACATTAGGGATCCCATTTTTTGGGGGGCTGTTTAAAAAAGGTTATACATTACTACCACACAAAAAAATCAGCTGGGTACTCTGTTTCATAGTGGAGAAAAAAAACAATGAAGTTTATGTTCGATTACTGTTGTACTGCATACGTAATTTAACATTGTTAAAAACCATACCAAAAAAGTGAACTAAACTGAGGCAATGGGATAAAACTCCCATACAGGAAATGAAACAAACAGAAACTGATGGGAAGGGGATTCCCTTTAGAGAGACCAAAACTGAAACTTTCCAGAAAAAAAGAGAGGGAGACACAGAAAGAGTCAATCATGGCAGCTGATCATTTGGTAGTCTTTTAAATACGGACTGCCATATAACTATCCACTCAAAAACCATTGAAATACATAGCTGGGAACAAGATGTGCTGATACACTTCATGAAGCAAAACCAGTCAACAAATGGGCTGTCCTGTAAATGTATTATGGCTTGTAAAGGCAAGTTTCCCTTTTCAGGCCAGCGCCGGTTTAAATTTTAGCTGTCAACTCGCCGATCTCCCGCAAGTTGAAAAAACCGGACCATAATACATTTACCCCCTGGACTTCAAGAAATAAGTGTTTTGTTCCTTTTGTTCACGTCCTCTGTGTAAAGGAAGTGCCTACTATCCAAGGAAGTACTGGAAGGCAGTATACACTTTCTGCTGACACTTTAAGGAAAATTACAGACCGTTACAACAAGTTCCAAACAAGGGAAAAATAATGAGATTGTTGACTCAGCTTCAGTTAAGTTATGTTAAAGGTTTTAAATTTCATGGTTCCTTGTGTTAATTATGTATGCGGTACAACAGTAATCTAACATCAACTTCATTATTTTTTTTCTCCACTATGAAACAGAGTACCCGGCTGATTTTTTTCGTGGAAGTAATGTATACCCTTTTTAGACACCCCCCTAAAAATGGGATCCCTAATGTCAATGAACCTAGCATTTTTAATTGTATTTGAAAAATTTGCATTTTTGCCGTAACGCAACATATGAGGAACATAAAGTAATTTCGTTTGGATTTTTGGATTTGGGAAAAAGATTTACCTTAGGGGTCCAAATTTCGTGGTGATTGCTTAATAAGCACCCGCGGTACTTCATATAAACTGGATAAAGAAGACGTAAATTATTTAATAAATTGAAAAATCAATATTCAATCAACTAATTGTCAGACAGCCGAGATATTTGGCAGAAATAGTTGTTTTGACATCCTCTCAACTAAAAAATTTTCAAAAAAATCTGAGATGGGTGGTGGACATTTCATGTTTTTTGGGGTGATCTGATGTGGAATGACCCCACTGAAGCCTATGGGTAGAGAATTGCGGTAGAGGGATCTTCAGATTCCTCACTGAATCTTATCAGCTCTCCCCTCCGGTGATTATCGCAAAGGTGGCCAATTTGCGAGTGTGACCATACCATCATCATTTATTTATATAGCGCCACTAATTCCACAGCGCTGTACAGAGAACTCACTCACATCAGTCCCTGCCCCATTGGAGCTTACAGTCTAAATTCCCTAACACACACACACACACACACACAGACACACACACACACACACACACACACACAGAGACTAGCGTCAATTTGTTAGCAGAAAATTAACATACTAGTATGTTTTTGGAGTGTGGGAGGAAACTGGAGCACCTGGAGGAAACCCACGCAAACAAGGGGAGAACATACAAACTCCTCACAGATAAGGCCATGGTTGGGAATTTAACTCAAGACCCCAGTGCTGAGAGGCAGAAGTACTAACCACTTAGTCACCGTGCTGCCATAGAGGAGATAGGTGTTCCTCATGACTGCTGTTCCGGCAGAACACTTTAAATAAATGGTCACAAGCTTTCATTTCTTATCATTGCGATGATCATGAAACGAAAATGATCGTGGCAAAATTGTTTTTTCTTGAGTTCACTGGCGTATGGTCCAGTTCTGGGCATGCGATTTTACGTAAAATACGGCACGTATCGGCATTCATTTATGTTCCTTACTGAATCAGACTCTGACTATGTAATGATAAAATAAACACTTTTCATGCAATATTTGCACACTAACTATATTAGTGTATGTAATTTTAAGCCATTTCTCTGAAAATCTTCACTAGAACAATGAGTAGCAATAGGGAGAAATCCAGGCAATGTTCACAGGGAAAAATATGTTAATAAGCCTGTTCAAAAGGAGGAGGGATTTCCGGAAAGTTTAATTTTTATGACAGTCCCGTCAGTCAATACCTCAACATTTCCCAAAAAGCACTGCTTGAAATCCTCCTTATTGCTACTCATGGCTCTTGTGAACAACCTGACGTCATTGATGAGGCCAAAGCAGGCTGAAACAGGACTGACTTTTTGGCAGCAGAAGTCTTTGGAAAGGAGTCCGCTAAAGGTCTATTTTCCAGCCTTCCATGAGAACCACTATAAATCATGTAGGTAGGAAATGGGAATTCTTTGCAATCTATGAAGCAGCATGTTTTGCAATTTACGTAAAAAAGATCAATTCAACATCTATGTTTAAACATATCAGAAAAACTCCCATGCGTTTTAATATATGCACTACAAGCAGAAAACCCATTTATTTTAATAGGCAGACTGAAATGAATGAGAAAAACTCTATAGACTCTTCCATTACTAAACATAGACAAATTATAGATTAGTCAGACATCGTACTGTAGGTGTAAGTTCTCTTTCATATGATCCTGCTTTTTTCATGTCCCCAGAGCCGCAAACAGCACAACTGGTGTATTAACACATTAAGAGAGTTTAGAAAGTCTGTAATTGAGTGATTAATTAGTGTTACCATTGTGTAACTATGCCGAACATCGAAAGCTTCCACTGGAATTAAATTAAACTAATTAAACTTAAATTAATGAACCACTAAAGACATAGTCTGGGCTGCTCTGGGGACATGAAAAAAGCAAGATCATATGAAACAGCTTACACCTATAGTACGATGTCTGACTCAAGACATAGTATGGGCTCCTCTGGGAGCATGATAAAAGCAGGATCATATGAAACAGCTTACACCTACAGTACGATGTCTGACTAAAGACATAGTATGGGCCTCTCTGGGGACATGAAAAAAGCAGGATCATATGAAACCGAGCTTACACCTATAGTACGATGTCTGACTCAAGACATAGTATGGGCTGCTCTGGGAGCATGATAAAAGCAGGATCATATGAAACAGAGCTTACACCTACTGTACGATGTCTGACTAATCTATAATGAAACAAAAAAAGACATTATTAATAAGAAATTTCCAGTCAACTCCAAAAGGGTAAGGGGTAGATTCAATTCCCGTTACTACGGTAATAGCTTTGCATTATTACCGTTACTATGGTAATTTTAATGATGATTTTTGCTCGCAGCTCAAATCTGTGTTAAAATTACTGTAGAGACTATAATACTGTACGCCCAGCGGGGACTTTAATGTGTCCTTAAATGTCAGACTACTTGATATCTAGCATGTTTGGCTAATAATGGGAAACTCCATATATGGAGCTTTTACCATTCATTTCAATGTGCCCATTTATATAAACAGGTATGGAACCAGCTTTGAAATAAATGGGTCCATTCCTTTCAATGCTTTTACATGCATAAAAGGTTTTTTACCCATCTTACAGGGTTTGAGCTAGTCTCGAGTGCCTGAACTTTTTGGCATTTTCCAACATTGAATTACTATCAAACTTTCATAGTTTAAACTGTTCTATATCACTAAGAAATCTGTCTCAGCAATTTTGCACTGTCTGGCATTTATCCCGCCCTGGAGGTTGAGAAAATTGGTGATTTGTAGCTCTAATATGTTCTATTATGAAATTGACCTGTAAAGCACTAAAACATGACTACTATTTCTACAAATGGACCTTTAGTAAATGACCCCTTATGCCATGCTCTAAAAAAAACAGTGGCTGGGTCATTGGCTCACATGGATGCCATGTTAATGGCAGTATTCAGAAGTTTCTACTTTCAAGAAAGACTTACATGATCAAGCTAATTATATTACAATACAGACAAATTAAGTGCATGAATCTTTTCCTTTGTATTTTTTTTTGTAGAGCTGAAACTAGGATATGGTCTCCGCAAGTATGTGAAGATGGCCAAACACATCCTTTTAAAATAAATCTTGAAGCTGAACCACAGGTAAAATAGTACCCAGTATATTAGCAAACAAATTTCTTAAATTAAGGTGGTTTGCATGGCAATGCTCTGAAAATGTAAATGCTCTATATATAGACTGCTTACTGTGGATTATTGTAACATAAAACATTTTAGTATAAAAAAAAAACCTGTTACATCCTAATTTAGAGACCCATTAGATTTTGGTCAGCATAACATACAAAGGAGACAACTCAATTCAACACGATGTGTCTCTAAAACAGTCTGCACCACGATCTTCAGGCTGAATCGCTCATTTCTCTGAAATCTCTTATCTCTCATTTTTCCTCGCCTACCATAGAGGTACTTTGCCAAGATCCACTGTTGAGGCCTTAGCCCTATGTACCCAAAACCTAGGCACATTCCAGCACCTAGCTAACATAACAAGGAATATTCCTGACATTTGCCAAAGGAAACTTGTCTGTATAAAGCTTTAAGGCACATCTGTGTCCAGTAGCCAATAAGGCAGGTGCTGGTACTAATTCAGTTGTCCAACTAGCAGGAATTAAGTGAATGTCCCCTGTATCTTTGAGCGATTTCCCAAGCTGTTCCTCAATTATGTAAGCATAAACATATCAAACAACATGGGGGAGAACTTGGGCTGCATGGCATATCTTGAGAAAAAAGGAATCATTGTTAAGTATATTTTTGTTACTTTGCACTTCCATCCTCCGTGGCAGCCATTACAACAGAATGTACCAAGCAATAAGAGTAGGAAGGAGCCCTTTATGCTGCAAAATCAAGGATAACTTTATGCAGTAGCCCTGTGAAGAATGTCTCCGAAACTGTGCATCAGCAGATTACATCATATCTAGTAGCTGTCTGGTGAAGTTCTGAATAGATGACCATTTGACTGCTATGTAGAAATCCACTTTTAGGGCCTAAGCCCAATGTGCCCAAAAGGTTAACAATGCTTTACTGAGTGAGCCCACAGATTTCTGACAACTTATGTCTGTTTTTTTCTTGCATAACTGTACAATGACTTGATGGCTACTGATTGTATCTGGCACATCCTTTCCTAGATCCAGTTGGGATTTGCTCAGCACTCCGAAATTCCTGTGTTGTAGATAAGTACCCGGAGATTGAGCTTACTAAATCCAAAGTTTGTAGCTTTCTTTATCATTAGCTGGTTGCAAACAAGAAGAAGGCAATATGATTTCTTGATTAGTATAAAAAGTGGACACCACTGTAGACAAGAAAGCTGAATAAGTCCTTAATAATACCTTATCTGTGTAAACATCCAGAAAAATGTACCACATAGCTTGTACTTCTCAGATTCTCGAGGCTGAAGTAATTTCCACTAGGCTAATGCCAAGTTCAAAGGGATCAGACATCAGAATGTCAAGAACTAAATTGAGTTCTCACGCTACCACACATGATTAAATGAGAGGACAAAATATCTTTACTGCTTGTAAAAAATGGATACTAAGGTCCTTTAAAGCTAACGGTATCTAGGAGGACAATGGGTGCAGACACCTATACCTTTAGAGTTGACAGGGTGAGACCTATGCTAAGGCCATCCTGTAAAAAAGCAAGATTATTTATAATAGTAGCCGAGGCTGTATCTACTTTAAGTTCACACCACATGATTAATTTGTTTCAAACTTTATAATAACTTCCAAAGAATTATTGTTTCTTGCCTGTAGAAGTGTGTCAATGACCTTCTCTGAGATTCTTATACTTCTGAACAGTGATCACTCAATATCTATACCAACAAAGATAGCCTTTTGGGATTTGGACCTTGGTATAACAAGTCTGTAGAGGCCACGGTTGTGCCCTATGTATGGCACAAGCTCTTGCAAACCATGGGTGTCGTGGTCAGAATGCAAGGATTGCTATGACTTCTGCTTTTTCTTTTTTGATCTTTTCACAGTGCGCGCAATATGAGGAAACAGATGGTAGGCATAAACTAGATGAAAGGTCCCTGGGATTGCCAGAGCATCTATTCCTTTCCGTACTGGAAATTTGTGATAAGAGAAAAACCTGGGAAGTTTAGTGTTCTGATTTGTTGCCATTATATCTAATTGAGAGTGGCCAAACTTTCTTATCAAGAACTGGAAAATGTCCTTGTTCAGAGTTCACTATCCTGGATGAGCTTGTTTTCTGCTGAGATAATAGCTATGACTTGCTGTCTGTCAACCACATGAAGTGCTGAGCGCAACTTAAGGTTTCTTACTCCCCATGACATTACTTTTGCTACCTCTGTCATCATGGTCCAGCTCCTCATACTGTCTTCAGCGATTTATGAAGATCACTATATTCCTGTTGTCTGAGAACATATTGAGACACTTTCACTATAAGAGGATAAAGAAGAATGAATTGCATTCCAGACGGCTTGCATTTCCAGAATTTATGTTTTATTTCTTTTTGTTCTGTGACCATGCTCCCTGTGCTACTTTTGACAGGATATAAGCCCCCCAGCCATGGATACTTGGGGTAAATGTACCAAGGTGCGATTTTGCAAATCCAGCGGTTTTCTCAGAAGAGTTGAAACTCTGTACACTGTACAAGCAGAAGGTGCATCGTCTGTAAACTGGGTTTATTATTCTTCTCAAGCATGTTCCGGATTTGGATTACAAATATGGTGTTGGTTATGTGAAAATCGGGAGGACCCCACGCAAATTTTTTCCCCAATTTTCACGTAACCAGCAGTAGGCTGGCAACACTAGGGTTAATAGTGGCTGGGCTGGGGAGAGCCCACGCTTTACACATTTGACAGCTGCCAGACTTCCAGCTGTATAGGCAGAACAGTGTAACAGTGATGTGTTTAGTAATCACGCAGGAAACACAGGAGAGTTAGCTAAAGACGGGAGTGTTTGACATCGCAGCAAATCACCAGAGATGACCAGCTGTTTTTAAGATCAGAGTAAAAATCGCAGTTTAATACATCTGGCAACTTTGGAACCAAAATTTTCTGCGATTTTAAAACGCTGAAAAACAATCGGACCTTGATACATTTACCCCCTTGAGTCTGTTGTGAGTGTCATCCAGTCTGGTTCTGACAGAGAAAGTCCCAGTTCTCTTAAGTTTGGAATCTGCCACCAGTTGAGAATCTCCATGGTGGCCTTTGTTAGTTTAATGTCATGATCCAGAGATAATTGTCTGCTATCCCACTAAGTTACATACTTCAAATTGGAATCTGATGTAAGACATGTAATTGACAAGCTAATGACTGGATCTTGATGCATCTCTCCTTTGGTACAGATAAATGTTTTGTACAGAATCTCTTTTTGGGCCCAAAAATTGTATCTGTTGTGATGGCACAAGATTACTGTTTACCTTGTTTATATTACAGTTATGTTCCTGCAGAAAATCATTACTTGAGTTGGAAGGTCCATATACTCTGATTTCCCCATCATGAGGATGTCAATCAGATCGGGTCACTGCGTGACCCACTTTTTTCAGTAATTCTGCCACCAGTGTAATTAACAACTTGGTGAAAGTTCTCTGGGTTTTTGCCAGACCAAAGGTAAGGCAAGTGCTCTGAAAATGCTATACCAGGAATAGAAACTGATGAATCCCTGATGATGAATGGCAACAGGGATATGGAAGTATGCATCCTGGAGATTGACAGAGACAAGAATAGCCCCTTTACTTATAGCAGTGATATTTGAATTTACAGACTCCACATGGAAAAGATTTGAATGGACAAAGTGATCACTGAACGGATACCTGCATTTCAATCTTTTTCAGTTAGGTTGAGAGACGTTTCCACTTGATCAAATGCTTTCTGAATTAAATCCTTTGCTATTTGGTGCAGGGGAAAACCTCAAAAAGGTACTTCTGATCTGCATTGGAGGTTGATTAATTCATCTCAATAGATTTATATATGTGTACCTCTACATTAAATAGCCTGGACTATGAATTTCTCCTGATTCACTCCTAGAGGGTTCATCCAAATCATCTAAGGAGTCCATTTCTGATTGGAAACCCGTCTTCTCTAACTTCACACTTGTGTGGGGACTTGTTCTCCTCACCCCCTAGATCCACTTTAGGCTCACTCCATGATAGCATGTAATTCCTCTTTAATCACAAATGATTTAGTCATCAGGGCTATCAATTCCTTAAATTGCCCAAATGCTGCTGGCCTGTAATTTCTGTCTTTCCTCCACAGGCTCTATAAGAGTGCTGATATCGGAAGAATATTACTAAACAGCTAACTATCTACAATGCAGAACATTAAGAACCCCTAACTTACTTAGGATGGTTATTCTTCATCTGTTTGGGGTTGAAATCGGACTCCATTCTGCTAGCAATGCTCTTGTGCTACATTTATCAATGGTGCTGTCATGTAACAGGGATAGGTGCTGTAGCAATTCCGAGGTTCTGCTGCCTAATCCTTTATATTGGTGTCCTTTAATCTTAGATGCAGTGTGCACCCATGCGCAAAATACCAGCGTTGGCGCACACACACTCCATTTTTAAAATTTGAACTTTTAAATATCTATCTACTCCTTGCACTGCATTTACTACTAAATATAGCAACTAGCAGTGTCCAGCTCTCCTCCTTGGCTTACACCACTGCGGTACATCACAGGGACATTGCAAAGCAGGTAAGGTAAGGACAGGTAAGCCCCTACACACTAAAAACAACAAACTCCTAACTGTCCTCTCTAACATCAGTTAGAGACAGGAAAGACACAGAGAAAAAGGAGGAAATTTCCTGTCTCTATCTAAAGATAGAAGGGACTAACCCCATTGCAATGGCTGCCATGGAGGTGGGAAAGGGCATTTTTAATTTTCTTACCAGAACTTCAAGGAAATTATTTTTTAAGGGACAAATATAAAGAAAAAGTAAAAAAAAAAGCATTTAAGTAGTTATCCACCATCATGTAAGTATATCAGTAGTAAATGTCACACTTAAATATCGATCTCTCTGCATAATTTTTTTTTTCTAATATAATCACCTTACTTGCTCTCACCATTTTTTATACAGAGTCCATATCTCGTTTATATTAGTTTCCAAATAAGTTGTGTGCAGCAAGCCATGCCAGACAGAATTAATTCATGCGCCGTGCAAAATGCTTGTTGACATTCCAAGTAATAATATTAACTGCAACAGCAGTGAGATTATCAAATAGTGTGATATGGCGATTTAATGTTGCATTTTGGAATATAAAGCCCTTGGCTTGCAAAGGAAAAAGAGCAGTTCCAGCTGCTACAATTTTGGAAAATGGTCATAACATTGTATAGATGACTACATATTAAAACATCTTTTGGGCAATTTCACACACCACTCATGCATTTTTTACAGTGGTGGATATCTTTTAAAGGGAAGTAGATGAATTATAAAACAATTTAATAAGTGGATTCAGTGCTTCATAACTGTCATGTGTGAAATATAATCAGTGTGGCCTGCTTGTGTGTTTAATCCGCATGAACTGCAGTTTGGTGTGTTTTATCCAAATGTATACAGGAGTTCAAGCCTATTGGTACAGCTCATAACAGAAAAGCACAACCATTTGTAGCAGGAGCAAACATTGGTGACAAAAAACAGGTAGTGAGTTCTTCCTATAATACCCCAATTGGGCTGTACTCATCCGGCAACATTAAAGATGCTTTCCATGGACAGATGAGGGGCCTTATTCCAAATGCTGATCAAATGTAAGTAGTTTACATGTTGCGTGCAAGAGTTTTCAATGCATGGAAAACTAACTGATATATTGAAAAGAATAACATGTCATGTCTTATTTTGTGTTATATTTACTGAAATGCAGGCCGGGATTCTAAAACTATCATAATTGAGGGACTTAGAGTGGTATCTGTAAACCAGGCAGTGAAATGTATGCAGAAGATTGTACAAGAGAAAGGAAGAGACTAATATATACAATCCATACGACACACTGTTTACTTTTTACCTATTGCTACATCTGGAAAATTGGGAATCACAAAACAATCATTAAACTGTGTGCTCTCAGTGATAATAAAATTTACTAATCAGCAACTGAAGAATGTCTTACTGTGCTGTTAGTACCATGTATTTTTTTCAGACCTAGTCATCAAGGTTTCACTTATGCATTTTGTCATTAATGAACAATTTCCATTACATTTCCCATAAAGAAACTGTTATGACTTGTATGGTGTGATTATTATCTAATGCTGAAAAAGTATTTTTACGGAAGTTTGGTGTCAGCACAGAAGATTTAGGCTAATTTCACGCAAAACTGAAAATTCAGGTGGAAGAAGAATGCATAAATTGAACACTATGGCAGACCCAGGGCCGTCTCTTCCATAGGGCACGATGGGCAGGTGCCCGGGAGCCCTGCAGCCCAGGGGGCCCGTCAGAGGCAGCTAAAAAAAAAAGTTCCTGAAATAAAGAAGAAGAAAATACTTACCTTGCTCTCAGCTGGCAATCCGGCCCCCAGGGCTGCAGGGCCCATATATATAATCTTTTTTTTTTATTTTTATATATATATATATATATAGGGGCCCCAGTGCACTGCTTTGCCCGGGGGGCCCAAATGTTGTTAAGAGGGCCCTGGGCAGACCATTACTTATCCGCAGTCTGCCAGGCTCCTCAATGCAGCCCTACTTGCATTCCTACTTGCTGCTGTCACTGTGTTAGTGTATAACCTACAAAATTTTCTGTTTCAGTCGACATTTAGTTTAAGAACAATCTGCATAATTCAACTGTAGATATTGAATTAAAAAGTATTTTCGCTTTAAATAAACCCTGTACTAAAGCTATCTCTATTTAGTAGGATCATGGCACACACATATTGGGCACATTTTACAGTTTGACGAACGTCCAACTCTCAGGCACAAAACAAACATGAAATCCCTGTGCCTGCAAAAAAATAACAAAATAACAAAACACAGGCCCCTCCCCCTAAGGGAAATTGGACCCATGGTGACTACAATAAGGCTCAACCCAACTCCTATGGCCGATGGGGATTGGGGTAAGAAGTGAAAGTGTAGAGGAAAAAAATACTTTACTATATAGCAGTTATGAGTGAACTACAATATATCAATACAATCTATGAATTTAACCAATGATACAATGAATGATATTCATAGCTCATTTGGGGTCTATACTCGAGTATCCAATTAGAGCTGCCTATATGTGAGTGCTGGAAATCTGCTAAATACAGTACATAGTGGAGGATTTATTGTGAAGAGATGTGAATAAGTTTAGGGGACATTTAAAGTGGAAAAACACTTTAAAGCCAATGCCTTCCTAGACAGATACACCTAATCATTAAACAAACATCTTGTTTGTGCTATTGAGAGAAAAGTTATATTTATACTTGGAAACTTCAAATATATACATTTTTAGATTTTATTCTTATAAACTGTTTCTAATTTTTTTCCTGTAGTTCAATGATATGTTGGCTAATTAAAATAAATCCATCACAGTGAAATAATGAAGGTATTGTACTCTCTTATATAGCTTACATTTGATTTATACCAAACATTTTTTGTCCTACAGGATTTGGGATACTTTGAACACAAGCATAATATCAGGCCTAAGCCTTTCATACTTCCAGGCAGAAGCAGGTTATAATAATAGTAACTATGCCTGTCGTATGCATGTTGAGAGAGTTCATTGTAGCACCAATAACAAATGTACTGAATCAAACACAGGTGCATGTACAGAATTTAACAGATGGGATAACAACTTTGCCTTTCATCAAAATATTTATATTGTATGTAATACATAATTACCAATACTAAATAGAGTATAGAGCAAAAATTGCATAGTGTATACATCCTGCCCTAGAAAAATCTACAAATCTTACTGCTCTGATAATGAGTCAGTATAACTGCCTGTGCAGAGATATAAATGGCAGAGGTTTTTTTCATATTTTAAACAATATTTCTGGTCTAGAGTAGGGAACCCAGGCCCTATAACTAACCCCCAATCAAGCGCATGCCGATGCAAAATATAAAACAGTTGGTCAGTTCAAATACTGTAATTGTAAAAATATAAAAAGCACATTGCTAAAAAAAACAACAATCCTAAATTTATACACTATTATAGATCACTTCACAGAAACATGACTAAAATTTACCACGGCTATTACTGTAAGAGTGCATGAATAATTCAAATCTAGGATAATGCATGTATATACACCGATCAGCCACAAGAATAAAACCACCTGCCTAATATTGTGTAGGTCCCCCTCGTGCTGCCAAAACAGCTCTGACTCGTCGAGGCATGGACTGCACAAGACCTCTGAAGGTGTCTTGTGGTATCTGGCAACAAGAATGTAGCAGCAGATCCTTTAAATGCTGTAAGTTGCAAGTTGAGGCCTCCATGGCTCAGACTTGTTTTACCAGCACATCCCACAGATGCTCGATCTGATTAAGAGCTGGTGAATTTGGAGGCCAAGTCAAAATTTTGAACCCTTTGTCATGTTCATCAAATCATTTCAGAACGATTTTTTATAGTCTGGGCACATCATCCTGCTGAAAGAGGCCACTGCCATCAGGGAATATCATTGCCAAGGTTTCCCAGCAGAACATTGCCCCAAACATCATACTGCCTCCCCCTGCTTGCCTTCTTTCCATAGTGCATCCCCGGTGCCATCTCTTCCCCAGGTAAACGAAACACACACACACACACACCCGTCCACTTGATGTAAAAGAAAATGTGATTCATCAGTCAAGGCCACCACCATCTTCTATTGCTCCATGGGCCAGTTCTGGTGCTCACGTGTCCATTGTAGACCCTTTTGGCGGTGGACAGGGGTCAGCATGTGCACTATGTGTTCTTGCATTTTTCTATCATAGCCAGAATGAACTTTTTCAGCAATTTGTGCTACAGAAACTCTTCTGTGGGATTGGACCAGACGGGCTAGCCTCCACTCACGCGCGCTTCAATAAGCCTTGGGCGCCCATGACCCTGTCACTGGTTGTCCTTCCTTGGACCACTTTTGGTAGGTACGAACCACTGCATACAGAGAACACCCCACAAGACCTGATATTTGGTGATGCTCTGACCCAGTCGTCTAGCTATCACAATTTGCCCCTTGCCAAAGTCAATCAAATCCGTACGCTTGCCCATTTTTCCTGCTTCCAACACATCAACTTCAAGAACGGACTGTTCACTTACTGCCTAATATATCCGACCCCTTTACAGGTGCCATTGCAACAAGATAATTAATGTTATTCATTACACTTGTCAGTGGTTTTAATGTTGAGACTGATTGGTGTAGAGTGCAACTATTAAACACAAGATTATATTGTTTTTCTTGGCATAACAAGTTCTACAAATTCAAGATTTAATACAATGTTCCATTGATCTGCATGCTCAACAGAAAACCAACAATGCAAAAAAAAACATAACTATAACAGTTATTGGAATATCTATATATCAGCTTTACTAGATCGGCCTTCATCCCACTTATTAACATAGATTTTGTTTGCATGGCTTGGAATATGTTCTAGCTAATTACACTTTTTCACCAATTACAATAATTTCCATTACCTACTACTAATTGCATGTTTATACATTTTGACTACACCTTGGATAATACCTCTGCACTTATTCATTATTTCACTACTTCCACCTTTCTATTTCACGGGCTGTTTAACACAGTGGAAGCAGCACTCCCTCAGGCTTTGACCCTGGCAGTGGACGCAGTACCCCTTCTACAGCGAGCACTGTTGGCACTATAGATCCTGGTGAGCTGAAAGCTGCCTCTAGAATTGCACCTAACATTCCCTTGGAAATGGAGCTCCCTGGTGTGAAGATTGTCCATGCTCAATTCAATACCCCGATGCAACTATACTCTGATGACAATATTATGGAGAGTCTACAGGGACAGGTTTCTACCATATTAGGGGAGAAGCAACAGATGAGGTACTTAGTATGCAAATGACTCACTTTGTATCTGATTTTGCTATGCGGAATACTTAAAGAGATACAATAAAAAATACTTGGTGGATTCACTAATCAAGGTATAGTGATGTCACTGTAAATATATCTGACATGCTATGATTTGCCGATTGAGCTATATATACCTAGCAACTTGATGTGGTTTTTGCTGTTTTCAATGGGGGATATTGCATTTTACCTTTACTTAAAAATTTAACAGGGAAAGATCATATTACTATTTCTTGAATTATACCTGCATGGTTCATAAATTGTCCTATCCAGCTGGGTCCTAGAATTTACATACTGACTCCTGAATTACGCATTATCTACCTCTATTAGTATGATTTAAGTGTAATTATTAGTCATGCAAGAAAATTGCATAATTTACGATTTAAAATAAAAAATATGAATCTATATATCAGAGAATAATAGTTACCATGGCTGAAAACATGCAGAAAACCACCATCTGCAAATAGTTTCTAATAAATAGAAGCAGGAATTTGCAGCACTGTAAAACAATACAGGTGGATTCATTATTAGACAAGACTTGAATACAAGAGCTGTCAGTCACTCAAGGAGCTGGGTGGAAGTTTCACATTAAAAATGAATGTACTCTTAAAAAGGTTATGAGAGATCAATGCAGAATAAGCTGGCAAGTGTACAGAGAAGACATTATTATTGTTATTCTAGCTACTTCAATCTGTACTCCATTTTAAAAAGGGAATGGTAGTTCCACACACTGCAATAAAAGATGACCAAATCAAGCCAGTCTTGGCTTTCTAGCCAGTCCTAAGTTAAATTAAAACATGAATCAATCTGAATTATAACAGAGTAATTGCTATGCTATTTAACTGGGTTGAGTCATACCTGCAGAAAGCTTTTAAATACCAGCAATAACATATATTACTCACCCATGAAATCACATAGCATAAGTTGGGAGTGGAGCTACAACAAGGGTTTTGTCACAAAATACATTTAAAAAAACTAGAAATTATTGGGCTCTACTGTGCTTTTTTGTTAGATGTATAACAAGTTTTTTAATCCAAAATAATATTTCTGATGAGTGCGGAGGATCAATGGTGCTATTGATAACTCATATTGCTGTCATGAAAGAAAATCAGTCCAATACATGGAACTGATAAGGGTATTTGGGAACTCTAGTCCAACTCTGGTCTGCTATAATAAGAACATTCAGAGCAGTAAACAACCAAGGACTTCAACTCTACATTAATGCCGATATAGATAATAGTTTACAGTGTCAACAGTGTGATGTACTGCTTGTCTTATAAATCTGATAGCAGATCACAATGATCTTATAGCCAACTATAGCCGGTTAAAAACTGCAAGACATAAGTCAAAGACAGTCAAATTTCATTTATAATTGAAAATCCTTTAAGTCAGGGTTCAAAACAATGTGAATATAGCTGTTCCTGACACCGTGCAACACTCTCACACGCCTCCAGATTAGTCTACTCACGACTGATCATCTGGACTGCCTGAGAAGGAACAAAACAAACTCATTAGCAACAAGGTCAGCACATATGTAGCTAGGGACAAGAAATGCTAATTTGCTAAGGACACTAGCACCAGTTCTGACACGTAAAAGGCATATGAATAGGCAATCTCAGTGAACTTGGCAGTCCTCCTTAACTACTGACGTCACCTGCAGGTTAAGGGTGACAATGCAAAGCCGCAAAATATATACTTTGTTTTACTGCACATGGAATTTAAAATAAAATATAGCACACCCCCTGGAAATGCAGCCCAGTTAGAGTGGGCCACTTCTCTAGATAATCCTCTTAAATACCTGCTGTAGTTTCCGAAAGACTGGTGCAAAAATATATGCTTATGAAAATCAGTGCTACTCACTTTCACAACAACAGTGTGAGCAACAAGCACTATATAGACAAAGAAATTGTGATTACAAGAAGTGCGACAATGATGAAATGGAGACTTACGAGAAAACACTCAAAGCACATTTCCGACGAGTCTCCATGCAGACTGCTATAAAGTACGAAGATACAGCATGCCGCCACTTCATTTGTAAGTCATCAAACAAAGCCACATGGACATTTTTAAATTTAAAGCGGCAACGGCAGGACCTGGTAACTCTACCATTTAATCTAACCCTTACATTAAATGCTAGAGTGGCCGGGTCCTGCCTTGCTCACGCTGTTGTCGGGAAACGTGCCCAACCCATCAAAAAGACAATCATAACATATCTTAAATTTGTTTAAAAAAAACAACAAATTAAATTAATGATCATAAACAATTCAAATATAAAGAATGGATGAACACTATCAAACTACTTGAATGAGTTTACCCAGTTTATTGTCTTGTATGTGTTTGAGTTACCATTATGTTGAAATAATAATATAATGCCATACTCCTCTTTGAATAGAAATGTCCCTTAAAAATATTAAGAGGAGAATTTTCCTGAGAGAAAAACACTATCTGCGTCATTTGGTCTTGGGGACTGTGATGATTATGTAGTATATCTAATGACTGATTGTTATTTTCTGTTGAATTCATGTATGGCAATGTGAATATTTATGTAAATTTCTAAGGTAATCTCAACGTGTGCTTTGCTAGATGACATGAGTTTGAATTTATGCAAGTGTCATTAATCTGTTGAAAATAGCCAGACCAGGGAGAGATAGGCATCTGAGGAGTTTGAAGCCCACCAAAGTTGTAAACCATCTAGCCACGCAGAATGAGCAAAGGTGGGAAATCAGGTCCTGTGAACATTCCCGATCTCAGGATATTACTAGCTCACGTCGAAAGCCGTGTGACATTTGGGAGATCAATCTGTCCTTATTGACAGCTAAACTCCAAAGGTGGGGGGTGAGAGCTATGTGGAAAAAAGTTTAAAATATTCTGCCTTAGACAATAATGTGTGCATTTTATGAGGGGGTCTATCAAGACTGAAATGTCCCATTTCCTCAATTGTGTTCCCTCACACACCAGGTCTTAACTAGTAAGTAGGGACTCTGATTTTATTTCCTTTTTTATTTTCTGAAACTTATTTGTGCAAATATATTGTATGTCTTGTTATTATTTTTTCTAATTAAGCCTTGGAAACATTTTTCAGATTAAATAAATTTAATCTAGTGTATTCTCCGTGATTCTGTCAGGCACCGTCCCCGCTGTTCTTCCACTCGGCGGGGACTGACGCCTGTCTCTTCCGCTCAGCCTGGTCTGTTGCTTGGCAACAGGAATGCCGTGCCCCCCAGCTCCGTCGGGCGCATGCGCCCAGCTCAGTCCCGTTGCTAGGCAACGGGACACTAGTCTCGGCACACAAGTGCCTGATTCCCCCAATCACTGCCACTTCCTGCCTCCTATTTAAACCTGGCTTTGGCACCATTAGGGTGCCATGTAACAGGTTATCTGCCTCTAGCTTCTCTGTGTTTTGCTCCTCTATTTGTGACCCGGCTTCCTCAACCATTCGTCGGATTCTGCCTCCCTGTTGTGACCCGGCTTGCTGACCATCCTCCTTTCTGTGTGCCCACTGTGTTCCTGCGACCTTGGCTAGTTTTGATGATTCTCCTGGATTCTCCCTTTGTACCACGCATACCGACTGGCTTGACACGGACCATTTGACCCTTCTTTCACTACACCGGCAACTGACTAATAGGACCGCGACCTGCGTACCCTGTGCAGCGAAGTCCAAACCTCCTTGCGGGGGTCCCTGGTGAAAACCAGGGGTACATTAGACTCTGCACCTATTAGCTCAGTAGCGCTAATACCGGTTAGTGTTCCTCTCTATTCGGGCCTGACAGATTCTTTGTGAATTTACGAAGTCCAGGGAGGCTCATGCTACATGTGTATATGATTTAAGTGTGAAACATTAATAAGTGGTTCTGGTGAACGTAAGGACACCATAATAAATCCTTCATAGTGGCAAAAAAGGTGTACTCATTTCTAAGTCACTAAGGTGTTGCCAGTCACGGCCAGCTGTTCAGATTGCTGTATCTGGGACAGGCTGGGTGTTCGTGACAAACTACAGGCTGGGGGTTCATGACAAACTGGTTGGCAGCTTGGTGGGATTGATAATATTTTTCTATTTATCATAAGAACTTAAATGAATTAGTAGTGTGTGATTCTAGAGAGAGTCAACATCCTAATTGACCGGAAATGTTTCCAAGGCTTAATTACAAAAATTAATAACACATACAATATACTTGCACAAATAAGTTTCAGAATATAAAACGGGAAATAAAATCAGAGTCACTACTTACTAGTTAAGATCTATTGTGTGAGGGAACACAATTGAGGAAATGGGACATTTCAGTCTTGATAGACCCCATCATGAAAATGCACACGGTATTGTCTAAGGCAGAAGATTTTAAACCTTTTTTCCACATAGCTCTCGTCTCCCCCCCCCTCCTCTCCCCTCCCACCTTTGGAGTTTTGCTGTCAATAAGGACAGATTGATCTCCCAAATGTCACAGGGCTTTCAAAGTGAGTTAGGTATGTCCTGAGATCGGGAATGTTCACAGGACCTGATTTCCCACCTTTGCTCGTTCTACTTGGCTAGATGGTTTACATCTTTTGGGGATTCAAACTCCTCAGATGCCTATCTCTCCCTGGTCAGGCTATTTTCATCAGATTAATGACACTTGCATAAGTTCAAACTCATGTCATCTAGCAAAGCGCACATTGTGATTACATTACAAGGTTACATAAAATATTCACATTGTCATACATGAATTCAACAGAAAATAAGTCATTAGATATACTACATAATCGTCACAGGGGCAATGGAGATGGCTGTTAAAGTGACTAGGGTGGTGTTAAATTATGCTTTGTGCTATGATTGTGTGGTTGTTATGGCGATGGTGCTGACAAGAGGGGTGTCTTACATAAAACCACAGCAAAGTAAGTTGTTAGACAAGACAATGCAACATGTGTTCTAGCTCAACTACTGCATGCCTAAGAGTAGCCTGCAATGAATGTTATGGATGAGAATAATGCAAAGAAAATATACACTGAATAATGTTTTTGTCTCCTTTTCTTCAGTGATCCAATACCGGCCTCTGTGCCTCAGTCAGATGTATACAGGCTCCTTCATGATGACACAGAACATGAAAGTAAACCAAGGCAGTCTGGCTCATTCAGGGTACTGCAGGACATGGTTGACGATGATTCTGGTTAGTATTCACATTTGAATTTTCTGCCAGTCAAAGAAAAAGGGAAGCATATAATCATGGCTTGTGGGATACAAAGAATCCAAATCTCCATAAAAAAAACTATTATTATAGCCCTATCAGTGGTCCACAAAATGCTGGTTGATTTACAAGTCATTTAATTAAGTGTGGGTGGGAGATTTCTATAAATCTATAGGAAGCACTGATATGTGTTCATGTTTTAGACCGCCCTGTAGGTATCAGAAGTGTTAGAGCTCCAGTCTCCAAACCCAATGCAGGAGCTTCAGCTGTGCAGAAGGTCCCCCTATGCGACAGATGTGGGAACGGAATAGTGTAAGTATGGCTATAGTTCATAAGAATGTTTAAGCCAGTAGATTAATAAGTATGCATAGCATGCATAGCTGAGCTCAGGATTATCCAACTGCTAGAATGCAGCTTCCATGACTTTCATGCATTAAACCGCATCAAGGATGAAAACATTTAATAATCCACATATGATCCATCCAGCACACCTCACAAAAACGTTCGCCAACAATGATCTTATAGCATGCAAAAGGGTGCATGTATACCCCAGGCATATATTTATGTTAGTAAAAGTATGCTGTGTGCCGCAAGTATGGACTTGCGGCACACATCAAGGCGAAAGCATACAGTTTGAGATATGAAAAATATAGTATCTATAGTCAGTGGGCCTGATTCATTAAGGAAAGTTAAGCAAAAAATTGAGTAAGCTTTCCTACTCAAGTTTTCTGCACAAAACCATGTTGCAATGCAAGAGGTACAAATTAGTTTATTATTTTGCACATAAGGAAAATACTGTCTGTTTTATCATGTAGCAGACACATACTTGATAGCTTATTTGTACACTGAATTTAAAACTGATTTAGGACATGCCCTACCCCAAATATAAATCTGCCAGCACATATTAAATTTACCTCCCCCTCCAATGCAACATGGTTTTGCCTTACTTACTTGCTTTTGCTTAACTTTCCTTAATGAATCAGGCCCATTATGTGTAGTAGTAATAATCGGGAGCACAAAACGGCAATAATGTGAACCATGTCCTTATTATTAACTTACGGCCTAATCTACTTTGCTTTCATTATGGTCATGCAAAACATACTTATCTGGTACTAAACCCTTGTGTCTATTGATGCAATATGGTTTTAGCCAGTAAAAGTAGCCAGATATGTATTTTATGCCATAGAGAATATTATGCATATCAGCCAAGTGGTGTTTAAAAAAATAAATATCTCACTTCTTGTATTACTGAATACAGAGGCACTGTGGTGAAGGCTCGGGACAAGTTCCGTCACCCTGACTGCTTTGTTTGTGAAGACTGCAACCTGAACCTGAAACAGAAAGGATACTTCTTTGTGGAGGGCCAACTGTATTGTGAAGCCCATGCGAGAGCACGCACAAGACCACCAGAGGGATACGATGCTGTCACTGTCTACCAAAAGGCTTAAATGCGGTCAGCTTCAAACATAAGACTTAAAGCTGCAAGAAGTTGCATCATTTACGAATAATAAAAGGGCTTTACATACGTACATTAGCTTCCAGGTAGTATGAAATTGGAAAATTCATCAACAATTTAAAAACGGAAACCCCTACCTTGAAAATAAATCCACTGACACATCCTAAAGCAATCAGGGTTTTCGCAAGGAATATGGTTTTTTTAAAATGTATTTAAAATTATCTTTTAAAATTTAGTAAACAAGTACTTTTGAAAAAGCTGTTCTTCACAGATTAGAGCTTAAATGTACATTTTATGGCACATGAAACCACTGAGCTTTAACTCAAACACAACAACTAGAAACATAATTTTGTTTATTGTTCTTGCAGAATGTGCTTTTCACAATAACAGCTTGCTTTGCAAAGATTATACATTTATGAAACATTTTACTAAATGAAAGAAAATAATGCAATAGCATATAAAACACTAAGGGGTATATTCAATTGACGGCAGGATCGCCGAAAATCCCGCGCTCCAAAAATATTACCCTTAATACGGTAATATCTCGCTGGATCCAGCGAGTAAATTACCATATTAACGGTTTTCCCCGCGCAGGATTACCGTAATAACGGTAATATTTTTGAAACGCGGGATTTTCGGCGATCCCGCCGTCAATTGAATATGCCCCTAAAGCTTGAATAATTATCAGCACAAATTAGCACAATGCTAAAGTTTAGATAATAGAGTATAAAGAAGGACATTTCTGAAAATGGTGCACAGTAAAAGAAAGCTAAACACATAGCAAACAGTCATATTAATATACATTTTTCTAGTAAATGTTAGAAAATTAAAGCAATCTGTTTACGTCACCTTTTTCCATAAATGTCATTCACAAAACTATAAGATAACTTCTGTGACATATGCCGTCACTTCAGCACATAGTGTGCATGGCAATTGCACTGTCAATGACAAAGTCGAGCAGACTGCATACAATATTTTACTCTCTTTGTTATTATTTCCACAGTCCACAAGTAACCAGAAACAATACAGCTGGAAATACCTAAACGCTGGAAATTGTTAGACATATTTATTACAATTAGCATTTTTAAGTTTACTAATAACTCTGAGCTATAATAATATCTGCAATTTGTAAGACTCATGGCACATGGTACAGTGCCTTCAGACTGCAATTTATGCTCGAGAAAGTTTGTGCTGGTTTGTTAGGCTTTGAAACATGTAAACTGATACATCAGAATTAACAATTATCCTGTTAAAATAGTCTTTTTTAGTCACATGGCAGTTTATATTGAATGTGTCTCTTTTGTTACATAATGCAAAATAAAAAAGTAAAAAAAAAAAAAGACTGACTAAAAGTTATGTGTATATATAAACAACAAACTATTGTCAGTGAACATTTGGAGCTTGAAGAAAAGGCAGATAACATTATGCAACATTGATATGAAAGAGTAGTAAATGTACAGTTCCATGGACATCATATTTGTATGAATTATTTGTAAAGCTATATATATCAGTGGCGCACGCAGGGGGGGTTTCTAAGTCTCCAGAAACCCCCCCCCCCTGCGCTAACTAAATGGCCACTATAGCGGCACTGTCTTATACAGCAGCCGCGGCGCTGTGAAAGAAGCGTCCGCGACGGTGTATACAGTACCTCCGTGGCGCTTCTTTGACAGCGCTGCGGCTGCTGTATAAGACAGCGCTGCCTAAACGGAGCTGCTGCGCATGCGCAGTAGCTCTCGCGCGGGTTTTTTTTTTTTGGGGGGGGGGGGAACCGCCCCCCGACAATCCTCCGTGCGCCCCTGTATATAGGGGGCATGTGTTCTACCTTGGTCTATAAAGAATGTTTGAGACTAGTTTTTGTTATACAGGATTTCTTCAGAATTTGGAGCACCATGGCTGAAATATACAAAGTTTAATATTACCCCTGTCCTTCACAATGTCTCTGGCATTTCTCTTCTCAGTAAATCGATTACACAGTGCACCTCACCCTGTGTTTATGACCAGATCAGGCTTATTTAATAAAGCTTAAACAGAATGTACATTGCACCAGGTAGACTCTATTCCTCCTTATTTATTCATTATCAAATTGATCATTTATTATATTGACTATACCTTTCATAAGCATTGGAGGAGAGGTGCACCCACAAATACAAATCAATAGACTCAAAATGGAAAGAGAAAGAGGGAAAATGTGTTTTAAGGGCACTCACAACCTAAACTGTAATACTTCTAGAATAGAAGTTTTTTAGCTATATAAACAATATTCTAAAAAAACTAAAAGCTAAAAAACTTCTACTGGAATTGTGAAGCTTAATAAAGCCTATTATACATCCTATATATTGAATCTCTCTCTATACACAGTATAAACATCTATAAAAAATACCTGCCCTGATATTATTAAAGTAGCAGAGAACTATATTAAGAGTATTCATCTTTTTAGGAATTCATATTGTCTCAAAATAAAATTAAGAGTAAAGCGGCGCACAAGGGCAGTGTTGAACGGTCATTTTTAACAGGGTTCATACCTTCATCAACATATACTCATTATTTCCTTTTTTTAATATTTCGCTAATAAATGTAATTTTTGTTTCTTAAAGGACTATGCAATTCTGAAAATAACTATTATATTTTAATGCATATCAATAAAGTTTAGAAGTATTACAGTTTAGGTTGTGAGTGCCCTTAAAACACTTTTTCCTCCTTTCTCTTTCCAATTTCAGTTTATTTAATAAAGCACCAGAAAAGTTAAGTTCAAATATGCTCATAGCAGCTAGCACATTTCAGCAACTACCGATTTAGGAGCTGCATAAGAATGCTAAATATCCTAGGCGCTTAACATAGTGTTTTATTTTCAATGCTACTTATTCAATTGCCCATAAATGTTTCACTCTTTGTGACATTATTGAGGCTTTTATGCAAAGATGCTAAACACCATGGAGTGTATGTAGGCACAAAAAGGAAAATCATTCCTCCATATTTTGTTCCTCTCTGTCACCCAGGGTCATGCCAGGTTGAGGAACTGGGTGGCGCTAGGGACCAAACACATATTAATGAGATGAATCATTACCATGCAGGTTGTGCACGGCTCTCTCCCCTCCTCCATGCACCAAAATCCTCCATCACCTCTGAGAGGATGGGGCTCAGATCTGTAGGTAATAATCAAAAATGACATATGGCGCCGCTTTTCTTTAAACACTGAGTACTACAACTCTGTGTATATTCATACAAAGAGCCCCATATTTGGAAAGTGTATTTTTCGCACAATTCACAACTCGCCACCGCAGAAAAAAAAACACTTTGCACACAGATTGTTCTACACATAATTCCATGTATGACTTTCTGAATGTTTAAACTTTCTGGAGAGTGGGTTTCCAGTACCTAAGGTACTAGTCCACCACAAAAAAAACACTCAGCATAATGCCCACATTCATAACATCAATGTCCCAGTTCCACTACCACCAATAATGATGGGACTATAAATATTTATGCCATTAGCAGTATTGGACTGAGGCATGAAGAGGGATTACCTTCCTTTTTCATTGTTGCCTGGCTCTGGTGAAAAGTTGATTAACATAGCAAAAGATTCATGTGCAAGGTGAATAGTCAGGTATCCTACGTTGTTATTTTCTTGGAAAATGAAAACAAGTACGATTTGTTAAACAATATTCTCCACGTTCCGTGTTTAATGCATGTCTGTAGGATCAATTAAATCTTATTCCTATGTGGGACAGATGGAATTATATAACTGAAATACACGGTTTCCAAACTACAAGTTTTAAATTTGATATTGAGTCATTTTCCAACATAATAAAATCTTAATTCCAAACTGAACAGCATTTTATAAGCAATTAGTTTGGAGATACAGCTATGCCAACTAGAAGGCCGGAATTTTACCTACATGAATATGCATTCCTACATTTCATAATATACTAATATAGTTTCAAAATTCTCCAGTGATCAGTAGATTCCAAAACATATTATTGCACACCCCCAAATGATCAGCAGATAGCCTATGTTCAACACATAATACCATCATGCAATGCATTTCACAGTCATGTGCACCCACATATTACAATAATGCGACAATATATATAGCTTTGAAAAAGTCACCAGAGTGACGAAATGCGCCAGTTTTATATGAGGATTTTCTATACATAAACTGCAAATTGAGTTTGTTGTCTGGAAGTTCTTTACAACTAATCAAATATATCGCTGGTGTGATTATTGAGTGCACATGCCAATCTGTGCATGCTGCATCTTAAGTGGCGAGCGAAAGAATCTGTGAGTCATGGCACATCTTATTCACGATTCAGACAGTTTTTAAAACGAAAGATCAGCGAGGCTTCATAGAAGCTACTACAGGGGACAAGGTGTCCCAAGTAAACCAATTGCCTTATGTTGAGCAATGTCCTGTGTTCTTGATAACAGGAGTTTTTGAGGGAGGTGAACTGGCCATTCACACACCCTGAACTATATATACAAACCTTATCATTAAAGGTGGATTCTCATCATCCACGAAGGCTATAAATGTTATTAGTACTCTTTTAGCTTCCATGAATATATACACATTTTTTAACTATTGAGATTCATCGACCAGTGGTGATTATTAGGTCTGTTTTCTCTGTTACTGTACAGTGTATGCATGGATTGAATATTTGGATCTAATGATATGTATTTAATATGGAACTCTGTTTTTTCCAGTAATTTGCAGTTCTAATCCTCAGTTATTGATATTTTATTAAGGTTGTTAGTTTATATATATTGTGCTGTTCATATATTATGGGTACTAACTCTTTTCACTCTTTTTATTTTCATTAAATATAGTTTTGTTTATAGTTTAACAGTTATTTTTGTTTATTTTGCCAAATTCATTCTAATACGTATTTTTTCTTGTCTAATATGCATAATATACCTACTTTTGGCCCAAAACATTATAACAGCTATGACCCGCTTGTTTGTAAGAACTTACAATCAGGGTTGTCACTAGAAATTTCAGGATTCTATTATAACATTTTGAAAATCCCCTGCCCCACCAAGTCACTCCACAGCAAGACTGCCATCAGAAATTGTTTTGCCATGATGCCGGTAGCAACAATATGCCACCTCAGACCTCCCCACATGTCATCAGACGTCTCCACATATCCATCAAACCTACACATATGCCCTTCAGACCATCTTACATGCCCTCAGATGTTCCATCTTGCCGTCAGACCTCCCCACATGCCCTTTACATGCCCCACTTACCTCCCTACATACATCTAACATGCACATCAGACCTCCCCACATGCTATTAGACCTTCCCACGCATGACCCTTACATGCCCATCAAACCTGCCATGATACCTTTTACAAGCGCATAAGAATTCCCAACATGTCATTTACATACCCCTCCGACCTCACCACATACCCCACAAACCTCCCCACATGTCCCTTACATGTCAATCAGACCCCCTCGCATGCCCCCCTATCAAGTTGAGACACCTCCACTGCACTCCTCCACACTGTCATTGGTCAGAATGAGAGATCGGATGATATAATGCAGTCTGCGGTTTGCAGTTGCAGCAATGCAGCCAGCGTGCTCCATGCAGTCCTCTGTACAGTGGAGGTAGGAACACGAGTGTGATGTCAGGTCACACCATCACCTGACTGCATCCATCAGTGGTGTGGGACTTTCACTGGTGTGGGCGCTCCGTCACTACTGGTGATTACCATAGAAAAGAACAAAACAAGCAACAGAAGCTTGTTACTGCCGGGATCATCAGTCCGTGCCCCTTACACTAGTACTACCTATACCCCCCTGATGGTGGCGCTGCAACCAAGCACAAATCAATCAATTTTGTCGTGCTTCAAACAATATACCAGTGTCACCTTCTCTTATCTTTCATGTCCCTTGTATCCGATACTGGAACAGGACCAGGTTGTGAATAACAGCCCTTTCTCAAGAAACAATCTGAATTAGTTCTCGACATTTACAGCTCCCAGGCATAGTCTGAAACAAAAGATGTTTTTGGATAATGTGAACGTGTGGCTTTACCTGCAGTAATACCATTTTATAAAATTGGGCTTGAAAGCTTTAAAATCCACCAACCTACTATTTAATGGCTCCCTGCAAATGCTATGGAGAAGGTGCTGTAATTGGCTACTCTAACACTCAGGGGTACGTGCAGGAAGCTTGACGCAGAAAAGTAGATTGCATCCTGGTATATTTTAGGCTGGTATAACATGTTTGGGACACATAGGTGGTGTAATGTGTAGAAGCACATGTTTTAGTGATATCTATAAACAGATCTAATAACTACTAAACTATGTTGCTTCATATTAAAATGCTCTATATATTAAAAAAAATAAGTTCAACAGTCTAACCAGCTATTCTTAAAGTCATTAGTTTTATTTGAGGGTTTTGAGTTCAAGAAACTCTTACTAGCTATTCTACATCAATTTTATGTTCAAACATTAAAAATACCATACTATATACATGTGTTTTCAAACTATGGGGGTTAAGTGTATATTTTACCATTTATGACCACTGGTTAAGCACTCATATTATTGGAACAATGCTAAAACATATGTATGTAGGTTCTTAGGGACGATGAAGTCTAAAGAAAAAAATATTTTCTCTTTGACAGTGGTAGCATATCCTCACATAGCACAATTAGTTAGAAGATTCCCAAAAGTCACATCAGCATCAAACACAACATCCCAAACACATATACTGAAGCACAGCGTTTTTTTGGAGCAGCAAATAGTCCAAATACACCGCTTGTTGTGCAAGCACTATGGTGTTATATAGTATAATATACCATATAGTGCTAATGTTCTGTTTGTAAATATCTGTATTAAATAAATCAACAAAGTCAAATCTCTAAGGGGCATATTCAGTTGTTTCATTGTCCTGCAGCGTTAAAAGTATTACCGTTATTACGGTAATACTAAGCCGGATTTCAGCTCACAGCTCCCTGAGCTGCGAGCTGAAATCCAGCGTTAAAGGCACCGTAATAACGGTATTTACATGCACTATTACCGTAATGAAGGTAATAGTGCGCACGTCGCGTTACTTTTACATGTAATTACAACAATTGAATATGCCCCTAAAAATGGTAACCATTAGAGCTGAAACACAAGGAATCAGTTTATAGTCGGGAACAGATTTAACTATAATTCCTCAATTTATTTCCTATTATTTTTACTTCCCATGCACTGCTGCCCTCTTGTGGTCTGCAAGAAAATGCACAAACACAGACAAAGGATTTGGGTGTAATATTATTATTATTGTTTATTTGCATAACACCACCATATTATGCAGTGCTTCCAGAGAATGTTAAATAATTCACAACTCATTGGAGCTTATTGTATAAATTACCTGCCAACACAAACACTAGTGCCATTTTTGCAAGAAGCCAATTAACCTAGCAGCATGTTTTTGGACAGCAGGAGCAATGCAAAGCCCCCACGAACAGTGGGAAAGCATAAAAACTCCCCACCACACAAAATGGGTGGTACATTTCCTGTGTGAAACATAATTCCAAAATGTGACTAACTTTGAAGCCAACATGGCAGGACTTCCAGATATCCTCAATACGCACACCGCTACTTTCCTTGGCACTGAAGTTTCCTGCAGGAGATGCACTGTTGGTGGAAAAAACACAACTTGTCTGCAAAAAGAACAGGTTAGTAGGAAGGTGCAGCAGACTTTGTTGTAATCTTTCTGCCACTTGTTCTTACGGCCTATAATATTCAGCCTGCCATCGTAGTTCCAGCAGACATAAACAGGACTTCGGGGGACCCACTGGAGCCTGGTGAGTAACTTTGGTAACCAGATTTTCACTTAGGATATTCCTCCCCAAACAGAAATTTTAGTTTTGACTGCAATTATGCTTTAATGATTGATTTCTTCAAACAACAGTGGTGCACGCAGGGGGGGTTTCTGAGTCTTTAGAAACCCCCGCTGCGCTAAGTGGCCACTGTCCTATACAGCAGCCGCGGCGCTGTCAAAGAAGCATCCGTGGCGGTGCTGTATTGTATACAGCACTGCCGCGGACGCTTCTTAGACAGCGCCGCGGCTGCTGTATAGGACAGCGCTGGCGAAACAGAGCTGCTGCGCGTGCTCTCTCTGGGTTTTTTTTGGGGGGGTGTTTTGGGTCGGCGGGGGGAAACCCCCCCCCCCCCCCCCCCGACAATCCTCCGTGCGCCCATGAACAAATGTGCTGTCCTGGCCTTTAAGAGATAAATGTTTTGTCCCTTTTATTCACGTCCTCTGTGTAACGGAAGGGCCTGCTATCCAAGGAAGTACTGGAAGGCAGTATACACTTTGTGCTGACACTTTAAGGAAAATTACAGACCTTTACAACAAATTCCAAACAAGGGGAAAATAATGAATTGTTGACTCAACTTCAGTTAAGGACTTAAGTTATGCTGAAGGTTTTAAATGTCATGGTTTTATGTGTTAATTATGTATGCGGTACAACAGTAATCGAGCATCAACTTCATTATTTTTTTCCTCCCCTATTAAACAGAGTACCCTGCTGCTTTTTTTTGTGGTAGTAATGTATACCTTTTTTAAACACCCCCAAAAATATAGGATACCTAATGTCAATTGAAACTAGCATTTTAAATTCTATTAACGCAAAACATGAGGCAGATAAAGTAATTTTGTTTGGATTTTTGGATTCGGGAGGAAGAGTTACCTTAAGGGTCCAAATTTTGTGGTGATTCCTTAATAAACACCCGTGATCCAATAAACTGGATAAAGAAGCCGCAAATAGTAAATTATTTACTAAATTGAAAAAAACAATATTTAATCAACTAATTGTCAGACAGTAGAGATATTTGTCAGAAATAGTTGTTTTGACATGCTCTCTTAACTAAAACAATTGCGTAGAAATCTGAGATGGGTGGTGGACAACCCTGGTTGAACTGACACGGAATGACCCTTTTGTTAAATTTTTGCAAAAACATTTACAACATAAGACTATACGTATAATAGTAAACAGTCAAAGACCGTATGATTTTTTCCATATAAATCCAAAGCAGACTTTAACAAGACAGACAATGCTACTTTATGTGGTTAAGAAAACCCAGATCTCCACAACCCCTCCAACACTGTGGCATATAATCAGTATATATTGCACGAAGACATAGAGTCTGGTACCATCATGCTAAGGGCTTATAGTTATTTAACAGAGTTCTAGAGTTAGTAGATGAGCTACATGAGCTAGCAGTAGTACCTTCGTGCTCACTTAGTCTGAGAGGCATTTACCCAAGGCCCTTTCACAGTCATTCACACAAGAGCAGGGTTGGCAAAGTCATGTGACACTTGCATTTGCCACCTGCACTAGATGCTTTCAACCTATGGTGTCCTGGTGGCCTTTTGCCCTCTTAAACTCTTAATAACGATCTTCCCTGATTACCAGAGGAGCGGAGTCTAACGGATTCCCCGGTATTCACCAAGAACATAAAATGACTATTTCCTACTAGGGTCAATGGGGTGGTGGAAGTTTTTCATTTGTTTTGCTGGAGCTGGGGTAATGAGTTGTAGCAAACAGTCAGAATTTGCATGTGACATGCGAAAGTGTGCCATACTCAGCTAGTCATCAAAACGACACAGTACAACAGAAAGCTTGTCCAGGACTTTGTTCTCTGACCCACATTCTTCTGTTTGTCGCGATGCTGAATTGATTATGGTGCCAATTGTAAACATAAAGGCGTGTGTACACAGTATAAACACAACACACACACACATATATATATATATATATATATATATATATATATATATATATATATATATTGTAGCAAGAGCCCGCTACTGCTGAAGCACACGCAAACTTCTTCTTTTTATGCAGCTTTATTGTCAGGATGGTTAAAATGTATTTGACACCGTATGACTTTCACAGCAATTATGGGGACCCTAAACACTAGCTAGACATAGACCAGCTCTCTCAAGACCAGCCAGCACCCCCAGCGTTGGTCTCAGTGAACAAATGACACAATCAAGCTTTTATACCTGATACTCCTTCCCCAGCCTTAGCTTGATGGACAAGTGACACACCCACCTTCTCTTTAAGAGGAAACGCCCATCCCTGGCTCTGTTTGCACAAACAGACACACCCTGTCTTTTTGCTGAGAGGAAGGAGCTTTCTAATCATGTAAGTTAACCAAACTTTAAACTATACATAAGTCTTTACCTGGTTTAACCTCAATCTAGGTGCATAACTGCGCCAATGTTTTATTCTGCCTGTATGTTTTCCTTGCATCTTGTCAGATAAATGCCCCCCTTTGTTACAATATATATATATATATATATATATATATAAAAAAATTTAATGGCTCAAAAAATACATATACACATATTTAAAATCAATACATATCAAACAGATAAAAAAGAATGATAACAAACCCTTAGAATCAAATATATTTCAGTTATATTTGATCATTAAAACAATTGGACTAATCATTAATCTAACTACCGTGCACAAGTCATTAAGCAAAAAATTTCAGCCCTTCTAAACTTCACTTATTAGAGATTAAATGTAAGCATAGACCAGACCGACAACTCTCAGATTTCAACAAAGAGAAAGCAGAGCTGAACCTACTGGTATCTAAAGCTGTGTACACACTACAGGTTTTTCATCCAATAATTGGACAAAATCAGTCGATATACGACCATTTGGTCAGATATCGTGTGTATAGTGACACGATTATCTAAAGTTGTCCCAAAGTGCCGATCATCGTTTCATTTGGTTGGTCATACGGTTTAAAATTTTCCGACCCATCACCTTCCAATCCTGCAGTATGTATGCACTCTCACGACTGTCGGACAATAGTGGATCTCAGTGTGACAGTTCTCGCTGTCATCTCCCTGCTGTGTATCCCCGTCTCCTTCCATGTAGGTTATTATGCTTGTTACCCTGTGTTCTCAGCGAACGGAGCTGCCTGCTTCAGTTAGGATCATTGCCTCTGCTGGCTACCTGGCATTTCTGTTTGCACAGATAAATCGTGATACATAGGTGAATGTCAGTTTTTACAGGTACTATAATAATAGTTATCCAGTGTGATCAGAATCATGGAAAAAGACACCAGATCCCTAACCTACTACTGCCATACACAGACATAGCGCACATCACATGCTAGTTATTGATGGAGATCACTTGTGAAATTAGTTTGATTTTCGCTGTTATTGTTACCAGAGAACAACCAAAAAATTTCTCAAACATCGGCACGTCAGACAAATGGTGTAGTGTATGCGGGAAGCATCTGTACGAGTAGGTGTCAGTGTAGTTTTACAAAAATGTATATTATATATGTATATTTTATCTATACAGATCTGTTTCTGGACTATAATTAGTATCACTTTAATTCATTAAAAGTGTTATAAATATATGGAACGTGTTTAGTAACCTTCGTTAACTCTCATAAAACAGACGCAGATATCATCATCATCATTTATTTATATAGCGCCAACATATTCCGTAGCGCTTTACAATTGGGGACAAACATAATAAACTAATAAACAAACTGGGTAAAACAGACAAAGAGGTGAGAAGGCCCTGCTCGCAAGCTTACAATCTATGGGACAATGGGAGATTGACACATGAGGTTAAGTCTACATTTTGCATTTTGGCCCAGCCAGACTGCAAAGGTAAAAGTGGCTCATAAGCTAATTGAACCCATCACACAACAATGTTGGTCAGGGGGCAGCCGTCCCGCGTGAAACTGTGTAACAGGCTAAAGGTAGCGAGGTTAAGAGGGTGGCTGAGGAATATTATAAGCTTGTCTGAAGAGGTAGGTTTTCAGAGAACGCTTGAAAGTTTGTAGACCAGAGGAGAGTCTTAGTGTGCGAGGGGTAGAATTCCATAGAGTGGGTGCAGCCCGAAAAAAGTCCTGTAACCGGGAATGGGAGGATGTAATGAGGGTGGATGAGAGACGCAGATCTTGTGCAGAACGGAGTTGCCGAGTTGGGAGATATTTTGAGACAAGAGAGGAGATGTATGTTGGTGCAGCTTTGTTGATGGCCTTGTAGGTTAGTAAAAGTATTTTAAATTGGATTCGGTACAAAACAGGCAGCCAGTGTAGAGACTGACAGAGTGATTCAACAGAGGAAGAACGATTTGCAAGGAAAATCAGTCTTGCCGCAGTGTGCAAAATAGATTGTAGAGGTTTGAGTCTGTTTTTGGGAAGACCAGTAAGGAGGGAATTGCAATAGTCAATGCGGGAGATGAGTGAATGAATTAAGGTTTTTGCAGTGTCTTGCGTGAGATATGTGCGAATTCTAGAAATGTTCTTTAGATGCATGTAGCAGGATTTAGATATAGAGTCAATGTGGGGAACAAAGGATAGGTGTGAGTCAAGGATTACACCTAGGCAGCGAGCTTGTGGGGTGGGATTTATGGTCATGTTATCAACAGAGATAGAAATGTCAGGTATGCTCAGATATACAAAGTTATTGCAGCCTTTCATTTTATTTAGAAACATTATGCATATTCTGTAATGCAAAATCTTGAGAGTGGTTTTCTATGAGCTAATAAACTTATAAAGTGCACTGGAGAATGAAGAGAAAAACCAAGTGACAGTAATAGTAGTCTTCTATATCTTGAAATAATGTTTTCATTGTCAGTATTGGGCTGCACGTTGTTCGAACATTCAAACAGCCCAACTGCAAGAGATGTGCAGGAGCCGTTAATCCGTGTGTGCAGAAGTTTTATGACCGCACTTGATAAGGCTTCTCTGGCTTCTTCTTTATCTACAGCCATCTATCCAAAAGAAGACAATCATGTTATAGAAATGCACTTAAACTGGATAAAGTCCCCCTCTCTCCCACTCACTGCATTCTTTCCTTTCGCTGTGTCTCTCCAGCAGACAATGTGAAATGTACAGTTTATAGTCACTCACATCTGTGACCTGTCACTCTATTCTGGGGAATACCGACAGTGTAATAAAATAAAGCAAATCCATACAAAACGGTGCGCTTGTAACATAGATTTGTTGCATCAGGCAGCAGACCAGGACATACAACACACCTTTAAGCACTGCGACAAAGGAGAAGGATGCAACAGAAGACAAGCTAGACACAGACTGCACTTTTTATTGCGCTGTCATAACACACCAGTCCTGCAATGTAGGAGTCGCAATCCCCCCTGCCACACATCCCAATCTGCTCAGTCCAGCCTGCATTTACACAGGACAACACTCCTCCTGGGGAGAGTTACAGAGCCTGCATCGCACAGCTGCTGCAGGACATTGGTGAGCAGTTACAGATACCGATTAGATTAGACATCAGCAGCGCTGGGAGAACCGCTGTCTTAATACCCTGCGAAACCCACGCTACCACTATGCATTGCACTGCTCGCAGTTTAACTTGCAGCAGACTCTTTTCATAGAAATGAAATGTATTGAAATAACGTGGGCATCTCTCACTCAGGTCTTTAGTCAGAGGATAGCTATTACAAGGAATGAATGAAGGATACATATTGTTCTGTCGTTCTCTAAACGACTAGAGGACCAGATGAAGAGCACAGATCTGAAAGTAAGTCGTGTCAGTGTGTATGCATGAATCGGCAGACTGATCGGGACTTCAGTCGTTTAGACAATCGTTAGAGACAACAAATTGGTCTAAAGTTTTTGCAGTGAGTACCCAGCTTAAGCAGGTGGCTAAAAACCTAGAATGGCTAAGGCAATCCATTTATGAAAAAGGACATAAAGTGGATAAGATCTTAGCTTTAAGGTTGAGATCTGAGAGAACACACAAAGATATTAGTGAAACACTTAAACCAAGTCCTTCCCTCCTTGATCCATTATAATCTGGTTGGCTTTCCTCCAGGTGTCCAGCTAGAGAAAACAGATGACAGGCTATAGATCTTATCCATGTAATCAACTTCAGGAGACCTCCAACTAATAGTCTCTCTCTAGACACTGAAAAAGCATTTGATAGGATCTCCTGAGGGTTCATGACACATACTCTTAGGGCAGTGGGCACAGCTAGAAACCTTCTGAATGGCATCTTAGCTCTATATACTAACCCCTCAGCCAAGGTTTTGATCAATGGCATCCCAGCTGACCCAGTTTTTATCAGGAATGACACCAGGAGAGACTTCACTCTCTTCCTTGATTTTTGCCCTGGTGATAGCCACTAGCTGCTCATATAAGATCAAACCCTGATATTCGCAAAGTGCAAATCTGGGGAAATAGTTCAAAGTTTTCTCTATTTGCAGATGACATTCTCAACATTAAATCTCTTTGCCCAACGGTATAAATCTTTGGGCCAATATAATGAAATATCAGATAAACTAATTCAAGTTGGCGACTATACTTCTACATATGTCCCTTCAGAAGACACAGTGTTTATACTCAACCTATAATTTTAGACGTCAGGTGAGAAAGGTTAAATATTGAGAGCTCTTTATAACCTCTAAATATGACCTATTACATCAGGAAAACGGCCTGTCAGGATTTGAATCCAAGGCTTCTGCAGACTGCTGCTCTGCTGACTGAGCTATTCTGGCTGCTTGACAGTTCCTTGCCTTTACCCTGTGTTCTAGCTCAGTTTTACTGATCTACTGATGTTTCAGCATGATCTAGATCCTCCCCTTGACTTCTTATAAAAGCCTGACCTGATCCTGTCTTCCTTCCAGATAACTGTGTTCCTGCCAGTAATCTAGTTCTTGTTCCTGTAGCTGCATTCTGCCTCCAGTTATCTTCTACTTGTGTACTGACCTCGGATTGTCCTCAGCTACGCCTCAGCCTAAAACCTTTCATCATCATCTTCAACATTTATATAGCGCCAGCAAATTCCGTAGCGCTTTACAATTGGGGACAAAACCTTTGCCTTATTGCCTTACTGTGTACCGAACCCAGCTACTGTTGACCATTCTTTACTGTATAATCCTCTTGTGGCCTGCCTTCCTTTTTGCTTCTGGACTCCTATTCAGTCTCTTTACTGTTACACTGCCCTCAATTATTCAACAAGCTCAATTATGGATCATTTCGTGGATGGGCAGGATTACCGCCATCAAAATGAGCATGATACCTAAATGGCTCTATTTTTCTAAAACGCTCTTTGTATATATGTATCTCAAACTCAGAATATATAAACTAAGTTTCATATACTTTGCAAAACAATGTCCAAAAAACTCTATGCCTCTATGAGTCTCCTTAAACATATTTAAAAGACCCATCTCCAGGGGAGGGAGAGGTCTCCCAGACATCAAATCTTAGTATTTTGCAGCTCATTTTAAACAAATTATGGCCTCTTATACAGCCCGTGGATCAATCTCTAGAGTTGACAAAACTGTCCTCTTGGGAAAACACAGCTTGTCCCATATGTGTGGACTACACAGACTGCATTTTCATCTCATCCCCCAATGTTTAGGTTCAATTAGGATATGATACTGGTATCCATTCAAGTGTAAGTGCACCACTTTCCACTGACTCATGACCCCCATCTGGGATAATCCAGCCTCTCTTCTTGTAATCTTTCCTAGTATATTCTACAGTTAGACCCCAGCAGGGTTTAATTTTCCGGTCAATTTTTCCAAACAAAACCAATGGTTGCCCCTGGAAGATCACCCGCAGAAATTTCATCATAGACCCTTCAAGTTTATCCACATTTTTATCATTGTTCCTCCGGCTCAAACACTGAGAACTCTCAGTACCTCTGAATCCTTATGCCATAGGTACCCCCTAAAAGGGGCATGGTGTCTCAATCTATGGCCTGTTCCTGGAGGCACTCGTTCCCATCCAAAACCAACATCAATTTTAATGGGAAAGAGCTTTAGACCTCCCACCAGATGAGGAAGCATAGTTGACACGAGGGAGAGAATTGTGAAAAGCTTCTTTTCAACTAAAATAAAGGAGACATCTTATGAAGTATATTACAGGTGGTTCCATACACCAGATAGACTGCATAAAATTGTCATGGTGCTGGCAGGTGCCAGGAAAGAATCACTAGGCTGAAGTAGCTATCAGAGACACCACATCTGGCCAAGCCGCTTAGTCCTGAGAGGACTGGTTGTACAGTACAAGCTGAAGTCACAGGATTGTAGAAGGTAGAATAGTGATGGACAAAGTCAAGGTACTAGAGAAGGTTGAAAAGTGGGGGACAAATCAGAGGTTAAGGGATTGGAGGAGGCACAGTTGTGATGTATAAACTAAACAAGTCTTCAAAGCACAAGCAGAGAAATCCAAAATAAAACTTTGCTTCTGCAAAGGTTTGGTAGGACTTTATAAAGGCTACAAACAGGGTAGATAAATTGCTCTGATTGACCTGACCTTTTTACTGAAGGGCTCATTGCACAATAAAGAAAGCTGCACTGTAGTCCAGTTGAGGTGGTTAATAAGATTGCTGCTTTTGGCAGAGTGCGGATTACAGGAATTGAGAGATGGTATTTGTAGCTATTATTGTGAATAGTTTTCTCACAGCTGTCATCTAGAGCTAGTGATGTGAATCCTCAAAGTCCTTGTTTTCTGAAAGCTGTCATGTGGAGATAGTGTTGTGAATCCTCACAAAGATGTTTCCTATGCCGATCCCAGATGCTGCTATGACCACAGGGATTTCTGTTTTGTATTTGGTGGTCCTGATCAGTAATTGTTCCCCAGTGAAACATGCGCCATTCCCTCCTGGACTCCATGATGGAGGCACTGATCCAGAAGGACCCATCTCTGCTAGCACCTCAACCATAACAAACACTCCAAAAAGTTGGTTTATCATATTCTTGTAACTGCCAAGTGTGTACTGCCAGAAAGAAAGAACGCTCTCCTACCCTCCTCCCAGGAGCTTAAAAAACACATTTGACAAATTGCAGCCATAATACCTGAAATAGGACTTCTGCCTGATATTAGCTATTGCAACAAAAAAACAAAAAAAAAACACTGAAACTCACAGTTGTTGCTATTTGGCAGATAAGCCTGATGCTGAGTTGACTGCAAAATTGAGTGTAATTTACGCTCAAAAAGCCACCTGTAAAAATAGCATTATTTCCTCCCATATGCTGACTAGTATGATCTCAAGATATGTCCATTTCTGCACCTGTAGCATATACGCATGATTTATGTCAGGCATACATACACCCACATACACACAACCAGGTCATGAGCACAAGAAATGTTAATTGTTTTGATAACGAAAAACACATTTGCTATTAGGCTTGATACAGCAGATATAGTTCTTCTCGCTTACAAATATAAGTATATTAAATATATTTTTAAAATACGCCCACAAAATCCCATAATATATGCAGCTTGCATGCAGGCTGCGTTCGAAGATGAATCACCCTCTTAATGTTTCATTTTGGGTCTAAACATGTTAAATAGATAAATTGCACTTAGTTGAATTTATCTTCACCTGCCTTATATTTCTCCTTATAGTAAGGAGTTTGCCCTCTAATACTACATTTTCCCAGAAGTTTTTACAAAATGTGTAGTTTTTACAAAGTGTGCAGGTACAGTTGGTACGTTATCTGTATAAAACATTTTTGCGTCAGAATGCGGTTGATTTATGTTGTGTTATTGTTGTCTTATATTGTTCATTTTTAGCAAACAAAATGACTGAAATCCAGTAAGTTGGAACAGAAAAAAATCCGCTATCTGAACTCTGGAAATGATGTCTACATAGGAAAGAAGTATTTGTTTAAATCTGATATAAGACAGAATTTAATTTTATACTTCTGTGAATGAAGTTGAATCCTTATCTACTTATGAAATAAACATGCTATAAACATGCACTTTGTTCCTGATATTTTGTTTTTATCAAATAACAAGTAACTGAAATTGTATCAAACAACCGTACACAAGTTAGTTATAATAGGCTATGTGCTTCATCTATAATGGTTATAACAATATAATAAGATCCCACACATTTAGTCCTTTTTTTCCAGAACCCGGATTATTTACAATTTTGAGACTAGGAAGCCGTAGCAAACGGTACCAATCATCATCATCATCATTTATTTATATAGCGCCACTAATTCCGCAGCGCTGTACAGAGAACTCATTCACATCTGTCCCTGCCCCATTGGAGCTTACAGTCTAAATTCCCTAATATAGACACACACTCACATGCAGGCACAGACAGACAGGGAGACAGACAGAGAGGGAGAGACTAGGGTCAATTTTTGCTAGCAGCCAATTAACCTACTAGTATGTTTTTGGAGTGTGGGAGGAAACCGGAGCACCCGGAGGAAACCCACGCAAACACGGGGAGAACATACAAACTCCACACAGATAAGGCCATGGTTGGGATTTGAACTCATGACCCTAGTGCTGTGCGGCAGAAGTGCTAACCACTAGGCCACTGTGCTGCCCACAAATAAAAGTTGATGTGAAGCAGATCATTTAGAAGTCATTATTTTTCTTTTACTTTCATGCAACTCTAACCGTACACCGCTCCCTTTCTCTATTAAATTCAGCTGCTTCAGTCCTCAACCTCACTAGTATTCTTCCGCAGATCTCTACATCTCCAAAATAGTTATCTATCAGAACTAACCTGCTGCATTCCAGGGTGTACGGCATGTTTTGGAGGCAAAATATGTCACACTTAAGTCCCCCTGCTTTAGAACTGCCTAGTCTCTACAGCCATTATTGGACTATTTGTCCTGTATGTTTTGATGTTTTGTATTGCTGACTACTTGGGCAGTACTGTTAGTTTTGGTTGGAGAGTTTACAGCATAAATAAACAAACGTCATAGGTCCATTCATGCTGAATGAAGAGATACGGTTTATTTTGTTTGAGGTTTTATTTTAGTAAATTTGTTAAACTGTTCATGATTTACAAGTAATGTACTATCATGAGCTGCTGTAATGATGAACTGGTTGTATCATTGATGTAAACCTCGCCAAAACATCCAGTCTGGTGTTCTCTGAGCAAACTGGCCACACATTGTGACCTCAAAAATGTCTTTAAAAGGTAAAGCTGCACCAATACCTACTGAAAATATTTTCCTAACATATAGACCAAGGCACCTCTACTCCTTACCAAGGCCCTCTTAAGAACCTCTTGGGCCCCCGGGCACAGCAGTGCACCGGGGCCCCTATATATACAAAAATAAAAAAAATAATGATTATATATATGGGCCCTGCAGCCCAGGGGGGCCCGTCGGAGGCAGGAAAAAGAAAACCCTGAAAAAAAGAAGAAAATACTTACCGTGCTGTCAGCTGGCGATCCGGCTCCCTCCCTGGTCTCCTCCTCCGTCGCGCTCCGCAATAGATGTCAGGCGGGCGTGATGACGTCACACCCGACATGCACTGCCAGCGTGACGGAGGAGACCAGGGAGGGAGCCGGATCCCCAGCTGACAGCACGGTAAGTATTTTCTTCTTTTTTTTCAGGGTTTTCTTTTTTTTTCCTGCCTCCGGAGGGCCCCCCTGGGCTGCAGGGCCCCCGGGCACCTGCCCAGCGTGCCCAATGGGAAAGACGGCCCTGCTCCTTACACTAGAACAGTCGAAAACCAAGGATGAGCTGGGGCAAGGAAGGGGGGCACAGATCACAAGCTGCAAGTAATTGTGGCTTGTGATTGGTCATCTTGCTCACACACATTCTCTGCCACCATTTTAAAGTGGTGAACGGCATTAAGCCCTTCAAAAAAAAAAAGGCTGCACTGATTAACCCCTTGGGCTCTGAATCTGGAGAGGATAATTAGCAAAATTATACAGTAGCTAGTAGTGTAGCTTTAAAATCCAATTGGATATGAATGGACATTATGAGTGACTTTATCTCTGTGTGCGGTCATTAACCAACAAGAAATATAGGGATAGATTTACTAAGCTGCGTGTTTGAAAAGTGGGGATGTTGCCTATAGCAACCAATCAGATTCTAGCTTTCATTTATTTAGTACTTTCTACAAAATGACAGCTAGAATCTGATTGGTTGCTATAGGCAACATCCCCACTTTTTCAAACCCGCAGCTTAGTAAATCTAGCCCATAGTCTTAATCTGTTTGTCCAGCCTGCTGCAGAAGAAGTGACCGGCCAATTGGTACTACCAAAGGCAACATGTGGCAACATTTGTTGATCAGCTTAAGTAAACAGATCAGCATGTGTGATACTTTTCTAGAGAAGGAAGTCAATTAACCCCAAAAGTGCCACAGGAGCCTTGCGGTTTATACGTACGGTACTGAAATCTTCGTTCAATTTTGCTCACAGCAAAGATTTCACGCGGGACATTGCCGTGATTCCTCATGCGCGAGGCAGCACTTTGCTATCATTTCATTGCCCTCTAAAGCTGAAAGTCTGAGATTTTAGGCCACCTTGTTAGTGTGAATATGACACTCTGAAAGCAACATTGTTTTTCAACCAAGCAAAAATTACAGATTTCTACAATCTTTTAAAAGATTGTTATATGAGGCAGAGGATAAAAAGCAGACAACCCTTTCCACGCAGCTTGTACAGTCTCACCGGAGAATTGAAGTCTGTGACATCCATAGGCTTTCACTGAAAGTACTACTCAAGCACCAAATATCATTAGAAATAATCAGGTATCACTGAAGGGGGTTTGTATGTTATACCGCCATCAAACTTTATTTAGAAAAATATAAACTGTAAAAGAGACTGGATTAACTGTGTTGTCACATGTATTTTGGATGTAAATTATAGGGTCCACTGGGTTGGCATTTAGTATGACATTAGATTTACAGTCTTGTAGTTCGTTGGGTTCACTGACCTACAAAGAAAAGAATCAACATTTAGGTAAAAAATAAAGATTGAATTATTACTGTAAGTAATATTGATAAAGTTTTAACACTTAACATATGACGGGTTCAGAAAACAGTATTACAGCTGAAAGTAGCGCTTTGGAAGGAGGCAGGAGAGGTGTGTGCAGAGTCTCTCGGTTACAACAACCAAACGCTCCTAAATGCAGTTCTTTGGATCTATATTTTTCAGCTATAACAATATTCTTCAATTATTGCATTGGAGATAACCACTTTCTCTTCAAAAATTCCCAACTCACCACTTTTTCACTAATGCCCAACAAACAATTTTATATTTAGAACTTGGCTATTTAATCATTTGGACTTCCAGGTGATATAATGTGTGTCATTATAATTATGCCTAACTAAATAACTACATTAGCTGAACTGGACTAATGCAAATGAAGAAGCTGCTTATCCTGCTACACTGTAGCTATGCTTAATAGATCCTATGTGATTTATATTACAATATTGAAGGATAATTGCACATGTTTTCAGACTTGTATCTTTGCAATTGTGCTACATACGTATTGCACTTACTTTAGAACATGTGACGCCATAACACTTTTTATGGGGTAAGATTTGGACCCTGCTGGAGGCTGGAATGTCTTTCCTCCTTTGACTGCACTTTTTGTAACTGGTTTCCCATAAGAATCATTGGAATGAGACGGATAAGAGTCAAAGGTTCCAGCTTTCATGCCGCCAGGCTGCCAACAGAAATCACATGACAAATAAACTTACTCGGCAACACTAAACCAGGCTTAGGCTACCGGTGACCTGCCAGCTGTTTTGGAAGTGCAAGCTCAGCAAGTCTTGCATAACAAGTAGAGAGCCACAGGTTGCCTAGCCATGCTTTATCAGCCAAGAGAAATTACATGAAAAATGCTCAGTGAACAGCGACAGGGGGCATCTACCCACCCCCACCCCATGTCGGTCCCATAGTGGGCTAATTTGGGCTGGGTCACTGGGCTACCTGCATTTTTTTTTCTCTTTAAATAGTTCCTAATAGGCTGCTGAGTTGAGTCTTGCCCACTGGGCTAATATTTTCCAGCCAGGGCATCAGTCAACAATACCAACTGAACATGTGACCGTACACAGTATGAATGAAGCCATGCTTAATTAGACAACAGAGTACTCCAGTTATATTTTAGAACACCCCCCCCCCTCCCCCTTCCCTTTCCTACATTCCACTCTTTTTTTTATTATTATTAGTAACTGGAAAAGTATGAGAAAATTGTGTTACTGATTTTCCAGCAGTAATTATGTCAGTATAAATCACAACTTGCAACAGATATGCAATAAAATGCTATTGGAGGACGTCACTCCAAGTAATGCATTACTAGACAGTGCAACACTACTGGAATTGATGGTATGTTATACTTACATGGCACACAGTGTGTATTCACTGATATTACACCAATTTTTAGTTGCTTTTTTTCTCAGCATGTCAAAACTGTCAGAAAAGTGCTCAATAAGTAGAGTGTCAATTTTCAACAGCCGAAAAATCAATCACAAAAGACGCTTTACAAGTGCTCATAAAAGTCGAAAACTACCATGAAATGCTGGACGGCACTGCCATACGAAATTCATCCACTACCCTTGCTGCAAACACGTAAACAATCCATAAAATTGGTGAAAATGTTGAAAAATAAGGGCAAAAGTCTTGTTGAGTTGTAATTTGTAAATGACACCCACTAAGCTCTTAGTAAGTCATAAATATTGTATCATTTACACCTACCACTTTAGCAGGTGAACTTGGCTTGAATGGTTTTACGCTTTGTGTTTTCTCTGCCTTATTCTTCAGTGGAGGTAGAGGTTTGTCGGACCGGTAAGGATTCACATCAAAATATTCCTTTGGGTAAAGGTTTAGCCTGAAAGCACCATCTTTAAGTTTTGCTTTGTGACTTTCAAATTCTTTCTGCAATGAAAAATAACTATCAGATTAATTATGGTACAATTGTATATATACATGTTATGTGATAAATTCATACATTAGCAGATTATAACAGAGGGAGCTATACACATTTAGATGAAAAGGTCATATTATTATTCCTAATAATATTACATATGTTATTAAATACAATGACATTAAATAAACTTAACAGTTTCTTTGTTAGGCCCCAGGTAAATACTCTACAATACTTACATCTGTGACTATTTTAAAAAAAAAAAAAAAAAAATTAAACAAAATCCAGATATTTTCTATAATTTCTATTCGTATAACTATATTGTAGACAATGTAAATTATTTTATATAATTGTACACAAAAGGTAAATCACATTATAGGTCTCTTAAAAATGTGCTTGTGTTTATTTTTGTCAATGAAATACATTGAATGGTCATTGTGACCTTTGTATCTTGGTCAGAAATATTGAGCCTTCGCTACGCAAATAAATGGATGTAAAATTCAATGACTGAAGCAAGCACTAAGGGACTCGGTTAGGGCCAGATGCCAAGTTGGATGTACCCGTTTGTGCAATGAAAAATGCACAAATCCATATTGTGCATGCCCCCCCAAAAAAAAGCACGCATATGGACGTATGCAGATTGGCTGACATCTGACACTTGCCCCTGGGAATGTGGGCCTTGGGAGTGAAGCAGGGGTCTAACGTAGGCAGAGTACAGCAAGGACGTGTTCATGTAACTGCAAACAGATACAGACCCGCATAGAAATGCGTATACTCCAACCGGTAGCCGCCTGAAATATACACCGAGGATGATGGCTGCCAGCACTAGCTTGTCGCTTCTCATTGGCTGATTGCAGATTCCCCTCTGAATCGGATATGTGCTTATATGAATTGTTGGTGTATTTTAACATTCATTTTGTGCTACATTCATTTGCGATAAGGAATATTATGTCTGCTGTGTAATAGAGGTTTTTATTTTATTTAAATCAAACGGAATAGCAAATACATTTTTCGTTATCAAAGCAAATGATAAAACACTTTTTTTGTGGTTATGTCCTGGTTATGTGTATCTGGGTATATGTATGCCTGAGGTACACCTGGCACATACGCCAGTGACGAGATGCCTACGTCTCAGCTGTACGAGCATAAATACATTATTTTTATGTGTGGCTGTTAAGAGCACAATTATTGGATGCATATGCAGCCAACTTGACATCAGCCTGAACGTATCTTGAGATACACATGACCTAAAATACAGTGCTTATATACGTCGGGAGCTAGGATGCACAAGCCATCATCATTAAGAATAGGTAAACATGCAAAATAAGATACATCACCTAAGGGCAGAAGATACATCACCTAAGGCACATCTAAAGATACTTTCAAATCTAAAAATAGGACACATCTCTGAGGTGCATGCACTGCACTTGCACACGAACACTCCCGATCTGCATCATCAGACACATGCTTTTTGTCAGTATATGAATGCATTAAAAGCATAAAATTGCAAGAACACAATGTACCTGTGTGGTAAACACTTTTTATCCATCCCTTTCATTTGTTATTTAGCCTTAGCATCCGACTGCTTGACTGTGTCAGTATCTTCCAAGGGGGCAGATTCAATTAGTCACGGGGTCCCATAGGAACACATCGCTTATGTTTGCTCACAACTCTATGAGCGATGTTTCCTACCTGAAATATCCATCGGATGCATCATGTGACATTCCTAAGGAACCTCACAGCTTACTCTATCCACTCCTAATAGCCGTCAGGAGAATTTTAGCTGCTGTCAATATGAGATGGTAGACTTTTTATTCTTCTAGTTGGACAGTGTTGCATGAAAAGAAAAACAATGAAAGATGGAAAGAAAATAAAGACCAGGGAGTATATTAACTAAAGTGCGGGTTTCAAAGAGTGAAGATGTTACCTATAGCAACCAATCAGATTTTGTCATTTGCTAGAATGTACTAAATAAATGATAACTAGGGGCCTGATTCATTAAGGATCTTAAATGAAGAGGATTCTTATTTCAGTTTCCTGGACAAAACCATGTTACAATGCAGGGGGTGCAAATGAGTGTTCTGTTTTGCACATAAGTTAAATACTGACTGTTTTTTCATGTAGCACACAAATACTTGATAGCTTATTTGTACACTGAAATTGAAAGTTGATATTTGTGTGCTACATGAAAAAACAGTCAGTATTTAACTTATGTGCAAAACAGAACACTCATTTGCACCCCTTGCATTGTAACATGGTTTTGTCCAGGAGACTGAAATAAGAATCCTCTTCATTTAAGATCCTTAATGAATCAGGCCCTAGAATCTGATTGGTTGCTATAGACAACCTCTCCACTTTTTCAAACCCGCAATTTAGCAAATATAACCCCAGAGGTAAAAGCACAAAGCATTATTACCACATTGTCATTTTACCTTCATCAGCTCCCTAAATATGTCATAATCCTCAGATGAATACGGATAAGGTTTTCCAATAGTGAGGTTAGCATATCTGCAGAGAGGAAATCAGTAAAGTAAATGGGTAGTATAATGAGAAGCTTGCAGTGAAATACACATTCTGCAGACTCTTACCCATATCCTGTGCCCTGCTTGGGAGGGTTTGTGTACAGGTTTTTTCCTGGTGCAGTATAGGATTTCCTTGGTTTTAGTTCCGCACTAAAGGCTTGGATTGGACCACTTAGTGTACCATAGAAGCTGCCTTGTCCAGATCTAAAAAACAAATTCCAACAATATAATTATCAAACTAAATAATATAACAACATCACAATTATGTGGACTTATGAGCAACCCTCACACAGTTATAGTCTGAAAAAATAAGTTGCTGCCACTAATTATTTAGCAGGTTAATACTACTTCCTGTACCCCCCCCTACTGATTTTCCTTCTCATTTCATTACACTAGATCACCACCCCCTTTTTGTATGTTTGGTCAAAGTGTGCTTAGAATTGCCTTTGCCCGCAGAAGTGCAAACGGAAGGTGCAAAATGCTTCCCATTACACGTATCAAGATGAGACCTATCACCAACCTCGGGGGTGGTGGAGAATTAAAGTGAAATAGGCTGTGTATCCCATTTGCAATGCCTCTGTAAATGTGCCCATTGTACTACTTTATCTTAATTAAATAATCCCATCCCGCAAAAGGAAATCTTTTTTTTTTCCTGTTTCAGTGTAAAACTAGCACAAACAATTGGCATTTGGAAAGGAACACCTCTAATACACCCAAATCTTTCAATCAGCCCCTGCAGACATTGCTATCTTGGCCAGAAGGTCCATGCAGTTCCCTGTAAAACCAAAAGTAGGAGTGATGTCACAAACGAGAATATGTTCTGCAGTTTTACACTTTTGTAGTTCATGACTGAACCTTATCGTCTCCACAATTCTCTACTCACATTGCTTCTTCCCTTTGTTGCTGTACATGTCTCTACGCTTTTCCCCATCATGACTGACCACTGTGCATACTGTTCATCCCATGTCTTAACCATTGTTTTCCTCCAACTGACGTATCACAATACCACTGCTGCTATATATCCTCTGTGCCTCTCCATCACTGACTCACCTCTCCGATCTCTTCCCCCTCCTCTATATCAATCCCCAGTGTAACATCTATTGCGAACTACAAAATATTCAAGTGTGCAACAACTAATTTTGTGCAGATCCTACTTGTCCACCTTGCACAAAACAAAAAGCTGCTATCATGTCACTATCATACATTATAATGTTTAACACATTAATAAAAATGTGCTTTCCTGTATAAAGTGCACCTACCTAGAAGTATAGGTGAAGGCCTGGCTTCTACCACCTACAAGGAAGATTAAGAACTAGGAAGTGTAGCCATAAATGTGCCCGGTCACCCTCGAACCTTATTTAAATAAATCATCCTGCAAAGCAAAATCTCATTTTTATATGTGGAAGAAAATAATAAGCCTGCATTAAATAACGTACCCTGACTGCATTAAGTAATCATTGTCCGGATCCTCCTATCAGAAGATGAAAAATCTTACAACATCACAGATACTGCCATTTTTACGTGCTATGCGTGTCATGGTAAATTAGGCAGAATATTTGCGCATAATGTCACAAATCATTTAAACTGTGGCCCTACTTTTGTGCTGTTTGCTGTACCAGCCTCTTTGAATAGCTACATATTGTTATTTTAAAAATAATTGCTCATTTAACAATTCAAATATGGAAACTAAATTCTTTGTTGTAACAATCTAAATATGTAAGAACAATTTACTGCTACTGCTGAGATTATTATTATTTATTCATTCAATGTAATGATTGCTCACAGCCGGGTGCTATTTTTGAATAGCCCCAGGTACTCACCAGGAATAAAGTACATATGACCATGCAACAATCGATAACGGGCAGGTTGGTTGAGGGGCTCAGACCTTGCACTAGAACACAGGGATGTCACTTTTCATACATATTTAATATCAGATATCTGGAAGCCATTGAAGAGCGCATCTGACTGTAATGCATGAATAAAGAATACTAAGCTATGTTGAACTTTGCTACAGAGCTCTTAGACTTACGGCTTTTTTTCCCCATTAGACGGAAGGAATGATTTTCCCAGGTTCTTCCTGGCCTGCTGCATGCGATACTGTCTTCTTTGTTTGAATGGGTCAGAGTAAGCTTCACCATCAAACGTTCTTTTGAACTGAGTATCAAAGTAACCTCCTAACGTATTAGCCATAGATTTGGAGCCACCAGGAAGCATCTGCCTGTTCTTACTTGCTGCTTCATTAAACGGTTCTGAAAAATACATTTGTGTTATAAACAACAGATTTGAAAGTGCAATTTAAACTGTGATCCTGGATATTGCCGTGTATTAATAAAATCCAAAAGTAGATTAATGATTTTACAGCAAAATAAACATAAATAATTTATAATAAATCAATCCAATAAACATTTGATAAGATGAGTTGCTGTGATTAAAATATAACTGTTTTAATTTGATTACTCCTATTCTGAAAAACAAAATTCTAACCCAAACTCTCTCCCAAAGTATCGTCCCATCTCTCAGCTCCCATGCCACTCTAAGCTTCTAGAGAGACTTGTCTCTTTTCTGCAAACAACCTATTGGATCCTTCTTGGTCAGGCTTTCGCTCTGAGCACTCCACAGATTCTGCGTTGACTATGGTTGTCAATGATTTGATCACTGCTAAAACCATAAAGGCCATTACTCTCTTCTAATTCTCCTGGATCTCTCTGCTGCATTCAACACTGCTGACCACTCTCTTCTGTTACTAAACACTACAATCCCTAGGTCTTCAAGACACTGTCCTATCCTGATCTCATCGCTCTTTCAGTGTCAGTTTCTCTGAATCCACCTCTGTTCTGCTTCCTTTATCAGCTGGAGTATCTCAAGGCTCAGTAATAGATCCTCTGCTGTTCTCCATCTATAACACATCTATTAGAAAACTAATAAGCTCCTTTGGATTTCAGTATTATCTCTCTGTGGATGATACCCAAATTTATCTATCCTCTCCTGATCTCTCGCCATCTGTGTTGTCCCGTGTTATTGACTGTCTTTCTGCCATTTCATCTTGGATGTCATCTCGTCAACATTTCTATTTCTGTTGACAACATGACCTTAAATCCCAACCGCAAGCTCACTGCCTTTGTTCCCCACAGACTCTATATCTAACTCATGTTACATACATCTAAAAAACATTTCCAAAATACGCACATATCTTACACAAGTCACTGCAAAATCTTGAATTCATGCACTCATCATCTCCTGCATTGACTATTGCAATTCCCTCCTTACTGGTTTTCCCCTAAACAGACTCAAATCCCTACGATCTATTTTTTTTTTTACTTTGTAAAATTTTATAAAACCAATAAAATTTTTCCTATGGGGTACAAAAAGAAAAGGGAAAGGGAAAGACAATAAATTGGGGAGGGGAAAGGGGGGGTTACATAGTGTGTATGGAATACAGCACAAGGTCATAAAATACCATTTAAACAAATGCACACATTTCTAACATATTTCCGTACGTTTATGGAAAATAAGCAAAGAAACGAACATACCTAGATACAACCCAGATCTCCCCTTATGTCTAACCAGAACTATAATACCCACTTGACGAACTGATGTCTATGGGCTTGAGGGAATATGACTATTTCTCTGTTGTGAGGCTCGTATTTGTGCTCCCTCCCCCTCAGTCATGTATATGTGCCAAGCACGTCTCACTAGAGGAGAGGTAGCTGACGTATAGTAAGGTATTCCCAAGGTTTCCATTTCAAAACTGAAATTTATTTTGGAGATAATCTT